>NC_043700.1:65506702-65566090 GCF_006229205.1 Suricata suricatta
TGTCTGATTGCTGATGCTAGAACTTCCAGCACTTTGTTAAACAGCAGGGGTGAGAGTGGACACCCCTGTCATGTTCCTGATCTCAGGGGGAAAGCTCTCAGTTTTTCCCCATTGAGGATGATACTGGCTGTGGGTTTTTCATAAACGGCTTTTATAATGTTTAGGTAAGTTCCTTCTATTCCGACTTTCTCAAGGGTTTTTATTTAGAAAGGGTGCTGTATTTTGTCAAATGCTTTTTCTGCATCTATTGACAGGATCATATGGTTTTTATCCTTTCTTTTGTTAATTTCATGTATCACATGATGGATTTGCGAATATTGAACCAGCCCTGTAACCCAGGAATGAATCCCACTTGATCATAATGGATAATTCTTTTTATATGCTGTTGAATTCAATTTGCTAGTATCTTGTTGAGTATTTTTGCATCTGTATTCATTAAGGATATTGGGGTGATGTTCTCCTTTTTTGCTGGGTCTCTGGTTTGGGTATCAAGGTGATGCTGGCTTTGTAGAATGAGTTTAAATGTTTTCCTTCTATTTCTATTTTTTGGAATAGTTTGAGAAGAATGGGTATGAGCTCTGCTTTAAATGTCTAGTAGAATTCCCCTGAGAAGCCATCTGGCCCTGGGCTCTCATTCGTTGGGAGATTTTTGATAATGGATTCGATTTCTTCACTGGTTATAGGTCTATTCATGCTTTCTATCTCTTCCCGGTTGACTTTTGGCAGTGCATGTGCATTTAGGAATTTATCCATTTCTTCTGTGTTGTCCAGTTTGTTGGCATATAATGTTTCATAATAATCTCTGATGATTGCTTGTATTTCTAAGGGATTGGTTGTAATAGATTCTTTTTCATTCATGATTTTGTCTATCTGGGTGCTCTCTTTTCTTTATGAGGAGCCTGGCTAGAGGTTTATCAATTTTGTTTATTTTTTCAAAGAACCAACTCTTGGTTTCATTGATCTGCTCGACTGTTCTTTTGGATTCTATATTGTTTATTTCTGCCCTGATCTTTTTTATTTCTTTTCTTCTGCTGGGTTTGGGATGCTCTTGCTGCCTGGATTGCAATATACTTTCCTCTTAGGACTGCCTTTGCTGCATCCCAGAGATTTTGGATTGTTGTATTTTCATTTTCTTTGGTTTCCATATATTTTTTAATTTCTTCTCCAATTGCCTGATTAACACAATCATCCTTTAGTAGGGTGGTTTTTAACTGCCAAATTTTTGGAGGTTTTCCAGACTTTTTCCTGTGGTTAATTTCAAGATTCATAGCACTGTGATCTGAAAGTGTGCATGGTATGATCTCTATTCATTTATACCTACGGAGGGCTGCTTTATGTCCCAGTATGTGATCTATCTTGGAGAATGTGCCATGTGCCCTCAAAAAGAAGGTGAATTTCCTATCTTTAGGATGTAGAGTTCTAAATATATGTATCAGTTCCATCTGTTCCAATGTGTCGTTCAGGTCCATTGTTTCCTTAGTGATTTCTGTCTGGTTGATCTATCCCTTGCTGTCAGTGGAGTATTAAAGTCCCCTGCAATTAGCACATTTTTGTCAATAAGATTGTTTCTTTCTGTGATTAATTGTTTTATGTATTTGGGCACTCCCAAATTTGACGCATAGATATTTATAATTGTTAGCTCTTCCTGATGAAGAGATCCTGTAATTATTATATAATGTCCTTTTTCATCTCTTGTTACTGCCTTTACTTTAAAGTCCAGTTTGTCTGATATAAGGATGGCTACTCCAGCTTTCTTTTGGCTTCCAGTCACATGATAGATATTTCTCCATCCCTTTACTTTCAACGTGAAGGTGTCTTCAGGTTGAAAATGAGTCTCTTGTAGACAGCAAATAGATGGGTTTTGTTTTTTTATCCATTCTGCTACCCTGTGTCATTTGGTTGGAGCATTCAGTCCATTTACATTCAGTGTTATTATTGAGAAATGTGGGTTTCGAGTCATTGTGATCTCCCTAGGATTCATGTTTATAGTGTTGTCTCTGGCACCTTGTATTCTTTGCAACATTTCCCTCATAGAGTCCCTCTTAGGGCTAGTTTGGTGGTGATGAATTCTATCAATTTTTGTTTATTTGGGAACACTTTTATCTCTCCTTCTATTTTGAATGACAGGCTTGCTGGATAAAGGATTCTTGGCTGCATGTTTTTCTGTTCATCCCATTGAAGATTTCCAGCCATTCCTTCCTGGCCTGCCAAGTTTCATTCGATAGGTCTGTAACTGCTCTGATAGGTTTCCTTTTGTGTGTGTGGGGCCTTTTCTCCCTAGCTGCTTTCAGAATTCTCTCTTTATCTTTATATTTTGCCAGTTTCACTATGATGTGTCATGCTGAAGGCCGATTCAAATTACGTCTTAAGGGGGTTCTTTGTGCCTCTTGAATTTGAATGTCTATTTCTTTTCCCAGGTTTGGGGAAATCTCAGTTATAATTTGGTCTAGTATCCCTTCAGAACCTTTCTCTCTGTCTTCCTCTTCACGAATTCCTATTATATGGATGTTGTTCCATTTGATTGTATCACTCAGGTCTTGAATTCTCCTCTCCTGCTCCTGGATTAATTTCTCTCTCTTTTTTTCAGATTCCCCTTTTGCTATAACTATATCTTCTAATTCACCTATTCTTCTCTCTGCCTCGTCAATCCTTGAGGTGGCTGCCTCCAGTTTGTTATTCACCTCACCTATAGCCTTTTTTAACTCATTATATTGCCTAGTCATTGATTGTCTCAGTTGATTCTTTGATGCTTTTCTCAACCCCAGGGATTAATTTTATGACAAGTTTTTTAAATTCTTGATTCGGTATGTTTTCTAGATCTGTCTTGAGCAGTTCTGTGGCTGTGACTTCCTCTTGGAGGTTCTTCAGGGGAGAGTTCCTTCGTTTTGTCATTTTGGCTAGTTTTCTGTCTCTTGTCACCTTTAGAAAGCTCGTTGTGCACTGTGCACCTATTAATATTTCTCTGTTAATGGAGGCGTATTAACTGTCCAGGACCTGTCGTTTCCAGAAATATTCTTTTAATGGTGTCTCTCAGTTTCTCTTGTTGTGCCTTTGAATATTTTATTTCCCTACTCAGCGATATTTGGGACTCGCCATCATGCACACTTTGGCTTGTTTCTTGGTGTAGCCCTAAGAAGGAAAACAGACAGACAAACACAGAGGGAACAGAAGCACACAAACGCACAGAGAAATCAAACAAACAAACACATTAAAAGGGGGGAAAAAAGAAAGAAAATGGAGAGGAAAGTGACGAAAAGAAGAGAAGATGAAAAAAAGAAAAAATATAAAGGGAGTCAGAGACAACAAAGGACAGTGGACAGTCTAAAAGTGTATGACCTGTTGAGGGAAGAGGTAAGGATGAGATACAGAAGAATATATCTGGATTGCAAGAAGGTAAAAAAAGGGAGAAAGGAGAAAGGAAAATGAGTAAAAATTTAAAAAATATTAAGTAAAAAAAGTAACAATAATAAAAAATAAGTACAAAAAAAGAAGAAAAGAAGAAAAAAAAGAAAAAAATTATAAGGAAAAAAAATAGCAGCAGCTCTCCCTCATGGATAGGCGTGGTTTGGTGTGGTAGGTCTTAGAGGCTGCTCTCAGAGGTTCCGCCTTGATGTCTGCAGAGAGTAGAATGGCGGCATGCCAAGCTCCGCTGGAAGTATGCACTGTAGGCCACTCTAATGAGTCCAATCTCCTTGTGCCACGGTTGAGCCGAGTTATATTTTCCAGGCTTGCCTTGGTTCAAAGTTCCAGTCCATGCACTTTTATGCTACCACAGATGAAATGTACTTGCTTTGGTGGCTGGCTTCTTAGAGGGAGGAATCAGTTTGTCTTGACTCAGGCAGGGATTTCGGCTCCCCCTGCCTGAGGCGAGGTGTGCCGCCTGAGGGAGACGCACCGCAGGAGGTGAAGTGTGAGATGTCACTGACACAACTGCGGATTCCCAACCCCCCACCGGATCCTGATCACGCTGGGGAAGGAATGAGTTTCTCTTTGCTTCGTGCAGCTGTTGCCTGAGGCGCTGTGCACTGCGGGAAATGAGCTGGAAGCTCCTGCCGCCTGAGCGTGGGCCCAGGTCTCCAGGACTGCCACCTTCCTGCCGGGATCGTGTAGGTGTGGGGGCTATTTTTTCCCTGTTGGCACCCGGGATTCGGGATTCTCACAGGCATGCTGGGAATGAGATGCGCCGTGGAAATAAGGTGTGTCCTCCCACTCCCAAAGCCGAGGTTGAAGTGAGTGCCCCTGGCGTTGCGCTGCCGTGGCCACTGACTCCCCGCTGAGATGGCGCAGGGCTGGAAGCTGTTCTTTCCCTTGCGCCACCTGGGTTTGGGATTTAGGCTACCCAGCAGTTATCTATGGAGTGAGCGTCTCTCTCCAAGCGCGGTTAAGCATTCTTTACCTCTTCCCCAGAGACAGTACTATGAGTGTGTTCAGTCTCTCTGTCTCTTCCCTTTGTCTCTTGGGCTCTGCGCGCTTGCCCCAAGTTGGGCTGGGGCTCCCACCTCCCCTGCCCGTCTCGGGCTGGCTCATTTTCCAATCTCCCCAGTTTGCACTCACTCACTCATGTATCTTTGAGGTTGTCTTTCTGGAGTCTGTATTTTCTCCTTCCGCTCTTGCAGATGGGAGTAATGTCCTTCTCAGTTCAATAGATGGGGCAGACGAAGTTTGGCTCCTCCCCCATTATTGTATCCTTTATATAAAATGTTTGTTTGTAATAATCCTTCCCGGGGTTTGTAACATTTCTTGAATCTCAACTATGGTGGCCATTTTTTTTCTTCAGATATTGCTTTTGTCAGATTCTCTTTTTTCTTTCTTTCTATACCTCAAAGTATTCTTGTTTTAAATATTTTCTTATAACCATGTCTAGTAAGTCTCTTATACTCCCTTCTGTGTTTTCTATCCTCATAACTGTGTTTCAGTTTGTATCTCTTTCTGACCCACCTTTCAGTTTACAAATTCTCTTTTTGTTTTTTAGTAAACTCACTGAGAGGTGGTTACTGATAATTTTCTTTGACATCTTTCCTTGAGTTCAGTGAGTTTTTTGGAACTTTGAATTGTTATCTTTTGCCAGTTTAACTATTCTCTGTCATTATCTCCTCCAATATTGTTTCTGCCACATTGTCTCTTTCTTTTTTTCAGAGCATCCAGTTATATATTAGACCTTTTAATTGTGTCCAATGTAACACTTAACACTCAGTTTTTATTTTTCCCTGTCTTCTTCTCTGACACCTAGTTTTTATATTTCTTAGGGGCCTGTTTCTGATTTTATAAACCTTGCATTTTACCTTGTTCGATCTGCCTTTTAAACCCAAATAAATACTTTTTATTGTAGATACTTTTATTTTTACAGATTAAGAATGTTCATTGGATTGTCTTTCATGGTCACAGTTTTCTGTTGAAATTTTCTCACTCTTCATCTTTTTTGCTCATCTTTTGCTTTTTAACTTTCTAATCTTAGTATTTTAAAGTCTGAGTCACCTGTGGGTTCTTTATCTCTACCTTTCTTTTTAAATGTTTATTTATTTTTGAGAGAGAGAGAGAGAGAGAGAGAGAGAGCTCACACACGTATGTGCACAAACAAGGGAGGGGCAGAGAGAGAGAGGGAGAGAGAGAGAGGATCCCAAGCAGTCTTCCCACTATCAGTGCAGAGATCAACATGGGCTTGACTTCAAACTCACAAACCGTGAGATCAGGACATGACTGAAATCAAGAGTTGGACACTTAACCAAATGAGCCACCCAGGCACCCCCCCCTTTAATATCATCATCTCTATTTCATAGCTCAGAAAAATAAGACATCCCATGAAAATTGAAGCCCACTGTGTGATGTCTAATATAGTCACAGGTCTTAAGCAGAATTTGGCATCATAACCACCATCTAATCAGACTCTCTTAAATTAATTCCAGCAGAAAGTCTGCCAATTCATGGACTTGCCCCACAGCACATCAGGGGATTGTGAATACATTGGACAGTTAGAAGAACAAGGCAGTAGAACATCTTATTTTATACAGAAGTGGGAATCATTATGAAATTTCTTTCTTGTTTCAGTAACAAGATTATAGTGCTTTAGAGTATGGCATACTTTAATGTTTAAAGAATAAAAAAGCAAGTGAGCACTGTAATACATGTGAATAAGAAAGATTGCTCTAACTTTCACAGGCACCAAGTTCCTTATTTCAAATGTAGCTAACCCTCATTGTTCATTAGGACTATTTCATATATGCCCATTTACAAATAAGCAATACTTTACAAAAGGCTCTTACCTACTCCGTAGTTCTTAGGATAAATGTGTTTATACTTTGAACAGTCATGTGGATACTGTAAAGACTATAGCATGCTATAGTCATGTGGATAGTATAAAGTTTACTAGGTGAAATTTATTGCCTTCCATCATGATTTCTTTAATCTCTTTTTACAGTGAATAAATGATTTTCTAAAAAGTCTGAATCTTGTAAGTACAGGTCAGTCATCTCCTGGTTAAAGCCAAAATACCTCTCAAAAGCTAAAAATGTGATGGGCAGCCATTTTCCCCTGCCTTTTAATGTCTGATCCAAACAAAGTTTATGCAAGTCAGAGAGAAACACAAAGTTTTTAATCCTCTTATTTTATAGAACTGTGGGGATACCAGCCAAATTTCTTCTGACAAGAAATTTTCAGTTGCCTTTGGGGGGAGATGACCACCGGCAGCCTATGATGGGAGCTATTTTGGTGAGAAAGCATTGACTTACAGAGGTGAATAAGAAGACTGGCCAAACAGTAGCCTGAGCTAGGGGAAGCTCAGTGTGAAGCGAGGTGTGCCCCCAGGTGCAAACAGTGGCCAAACAGCATTGGACTGGGCTTCTCCAGGTGATACCAGCCAGTATACAGCAGGCTCTGTGGTGCCCTGTGGATGGCACCTATATCTCTTTATTTCTTGTCTTTTCTCTTCACATTGGTCATTTTCTTTTGTTTTTTGTATGCTTATAAATTTCAGTTGCTTTTCAGATTATGAATGATAAACTATAGAGGCTTTATAGGATATTCTTCCAAAAAGTACTAAAATTTTTAGTCTAAGAGTTAAAGTGAATGACCTTGATCCAGTCAAGACTTATCTTCTAGCTTTGTTATGACTATATCCGTTTTACTTTTACTAATAGGGGTGTTCAGTAGCCCTAGGGAATGCCCCCTTCCCAGGTCTCAGGCTTCTAGTCTCCTTCGTCTTGAATAATAATCTTTTAGCACCCTGGTGCTGCCTGGTTGCTGAAATCCACCTCAATTCTTGAGCTTTCTGTCTGCTGTTTACTCATTTCTTTAGGATTGCCTTGCACATTCACAGTTCAGAAGTTGACCAGCCATTTGAGGGAAATTTGAATGAAGATTTTTGGGCACTCACTCTGAAGTTCCTTTCTCTCCAATATTTGCGTCTCAAATCCCATCTCCTTTGGCATCCCCAAACTCACTCTCTGACTCCTCAGACCTAGGAGACTGCTGCTTTCCTCTTGAACTCTTTTTGATCTTGCAAAAATCGGGAAAATGCCCTCAGAAAAATTCCAAGGTGAATGTGGAGTGGACCTTGTGTGCTTTCCCTTTTCAAGGATTCTTGCTGCTCAATGTGCCTTGAGCTAGTTCTCCAAAGCTTTCAAAGAATTTTTTATATGTTTTCCCAACTTTTAAAGTTATTTTTGGTATAAGATTTAGTTCAACATAAGCTACATTTTTGGGTCCAGGGCCAAAAATTTTATCCATTAAATTTTAATTTCAACAATTTGTTTTATCACCTCTGAATGGTGTTTATTTATTTATTTATTTATTTATTTATTTATTTATTTATTGAGAAAGAGCAAGAGCATGCATGTGAGTAGGGGAGAGGCAGAGAGAGAGAGAGAGACAGAAGAGGGGGAATCTTAAGCAGGCTCTATGCTCAGCATGTAGCTTGACTTGGGTCTCTATCTCACAACTGAGATCATGATCTGAGCCCAAATCAAGAGTCAGATCCTTAACTGATTGATCCACCCAAGCATCCCACTGCCAAATAATATAAAAAAAATTTTTTTTAATATGTCCTTATTATTTTAATCCTTTTTTGTTGTATGCTCACCTTGTCTTCCTTTAAACATTTATATATATATATATATATATGCTAAATTTATATTTGGGTTCTGATAATTCTAAAATTTCTGGGTTTTTCCTTATTTGCATGCTTAGTGCTTTTTTATATTCACTTCATATAAACTATAACAATTTGTGGAAGTTTTAAATTTGAGAATCCTTCCTTTTCAGAAACTTGTAAATAGTGAATTATATATGTTTTTCCTTATTTATTCTAAGTTGAAAGTAAGAAGGCTTTAAGAGTATCTAGCCTTACATACTGCCAAGGCAGAAATTATATATTTTAACCTCAAATTATGCTCTCCATGGAAAATTTAGAAAAGCAATACAAATGTTTAGTGATATACTTAGATTCACCAATCTTCTTAGACATTTAAAAGCTTTAGCTACAGAAGTCCCAAACCAATTTATTAAACATTTATTTAAAAATATGTATTTGAGAGGGAAAGTTACTTTACTACCTAGCAAAAATTCAACTAATTTTAAATGATTTTTTTTCTTCCTTAAGGAAAAGAAAAATACCCCTTTTTCCAGGATCCAATAAGAGAATAAGTGAAAATAAGCTTTGATTCAGTTTGAATTTGATTCAGTTAAAATTGCCATACTTGATGCTGTGTGTAAGCATGATCTACAAGACAATGGGAAGATCTGAAATCTGAACATAGATGATGTGTCTGTTAGATGTGGGCAGATTCTAAGAGTGGTACGTGGGCAAGAAGGTGGAGAAATGACAGAACTGAAAGTTTTTAAAGGCAATCTAGTCTGGAAGGTGGGGTCCGATATGCTGCCCAACTTGCTAGACCACTGAGTATCTTTTTGGAATCGAAAGTAGCATGGTTCATTTTAGGAGAATAAACTCCTGGTTAATTTTAAGTCCTTTGTTAAGTACAGAGGGAGATAGTGAGCAAATTCTGGGTAACATGCTGCACTGGTGACTTGGTAAGACTGACCACCCTTTCTTGAACCTGAGGTTATGTATTCATCAGTGTTTTATCCCATCAGTGTTTTCTTTCTCTGGTCTCTTTATTTTATGTTTTATTTATTTTTTTAACTGTTTTAAATGTTTATTTATCTTTGAAGGAGAGAGGGAGACAGAGAGTGAGTGGAGGAGGGGCAGGGAGAGAGAGACAGAGACACGGGATCTGAAGCAGGCTTTAGACTCTGAGCTGTCAGCACAGAGCCTGATGCAGGGCTTGAATTCATGAGCCACGAGATTATGACCTGAGCTGAAGTCAGAAGCTCAACAAACTGAGCCACCCAGGCGCCCCTCTCTTATCTCTTCAGAGAGTGCTTAGTCATTATCAAGAGCAAGTGAATGGTTTACAGAGGGCTACATTCTTTCTGTGTCATCCCCTGGCAGAGATCAGAGAATGGAAACAAGCTCCCCTCTGTCTCTTCTTACAGGGGCAAATTTCTATCACGAGAGCTCTACCTTCATCACCTAGTTATTTCCTGGAGGCCCACTCTCCATTTATATCATATTGGTAATTATAGTTTCAAAATATGAATTTCGAGGGGGCACAAACATTCAGTGACGAGCTCTTGCCAAAAGCACCTAGCTCAGAACATTTTGTTTACAAATTCCTCAACTTAGTGGAATTAAATGCAGATCTATTGTCATAAACTGTATTTCTGGTTGTTTCTATATTATGAGCAATTAGTACAAAGATTAAAAAAAGAAAAGAAATGTTGCCTTCAAGCTGGTGATTACCTCCATCAAGTTTGCTTTATTGCCTAAAGAACTGCAAAACGACGTGCATTCTTAGACCAAAGCATTGGTTACTTCCTACAGAAAAAGAATCGGGGAAATGACATGCTCATCCTTACACAAATACTTAGTTTTCTTCCGTGTGTTATACTACTTTGTATCTGCTCATTTTTTTTTTTTCCATTTCAGAAACCCATTCCAGGCTTCTCACCAAAGCTTTTTGGCTTATAATTTTTGTCTATGCTACACATTATGTGGCCATGGGAACTCTAGGACTGCCTTTGGAAAACAGTGTGATTTTCCTATTAAAAGTGCCTTTATGGGTACAGATCTGGGGATGGCCTGCAGAGGATTTGATTTCTTCCTGTAATTTTCCTTAGACCGTCCCTCCACACCCAGGAGTGTTCCTGGTTTTCATTCTGTGGTTTGGGAATTTTTGTCTCTCTCAAACTTCTTTTCCCAGTATCTACATGCTATGACCTTGCTTTGAGAAAGGGCTAGAATCAGTATGGCTGGGTAGGTGAGGGTGCCTGGCTGGGCAGAACATGTGTTAATAGCATAGTCTGTCTTTTCCAATTTAAGGAATGAAGTGTCAAAGAGGAAACAAACTCTCATAAAGATGAAAAAGGTACAGAATAACTTTACATAAATTACAAATGCTATTTTGACTCTTATTACAAATGTTTGCTTTTTTCTATTCTTCCTTTTTTTTTTTTTTTTTTTTTGGCATTTTCCTATCTATCTCCTTCATGGCCTGGCCCTGTTGTTTTGGGGGCTCCTCAATTAGAGCAATTGTTCTCAAATCTCAGCCTATATCAGATTATCTGGAGGACTTGTTACAATACAGATTTCGGACCCTCTCTTCTAGAGCTTCTAATCCAGTAGGTTTTGGGTGGTTCAAAGATTTGCATGTCTAGTAAATTCTTAGGTGAAGTTAATGCTAATGGCCTCGGGCCACCCTTTGAGAGACGATGGTCTGAAGATTGTGTTTTTTCACCTTAATATTTTCATTCATTTATTCATTATTTCATTCACTCACTCATTCATAAAATATTTATTGGGATATTGCTGGCATTTAGTGGGTCTTTAGTAAATATTAAGTGGTTGTGTGTTTCCCTGTCTCAGCAGCCTGCGGGCACCAAGCACTCTTTAGTGGGAGGACTTCCATGGCACTGACTCTTACCCTCTCCTGCATAAAATAAGACCTCCAGCACCTCTCGAACAAGCAAGCAACCGTGTCACAGGATGCCAGGGTGTGTCGCTCTAATGCTTATCACCCCATTTCTGGTTACCACATCTTAGCTTCTCATGGATATTTTGTGTCTGTGCAGCTGGTTAAGGCTGACTCACTGCTGAGCCTGCCGCTCCTGTGGCCGCTGCCTTCCACATGAAGCATGAGGCTCCATGCTTGGGGCGCCGCCCACCAGCGATCCTGAAAATTGCCAACACGTTGAAGCGGTCAGGCAAATGGGATTATCCCTGATCCTGCATCACATTTTCTTGCCTGGAAACCAAAGTGGGCTGCTGATGCCACCACATATTACAGAACAAGATGGGAAAATATCTCCATCTGTGTTTGCCTGCAGTTGTTTCCTGGGGCTTGAATCTATAGGGCTGGGAAGGTGGGAATGGGTGTTGGGGCAGAGAATGTGATATTAACACTTTCTGTCTTTTCCAATCCAGCTTCTCTCTCAGTTCATGAAACATACATGTGTGGTTTTCACACCCCAACGATTTCTCAGACATACAACACATCTGAATCACAGTGGGGGACACAGATGAGTCTCAACACGACTAGATGCAAATGAAAAAAGGACCCCAAGTTTCTCTCTAGCTTCTCCTGCACACTTAAGGTGCTTGTTTATAATTCCTTGGCATTTTGAATCAGCCAAATCTAATCTAGCCTAGCCAGGGGGACTTCCTTCCACTGAATGTGTTCTGCGGCTTATTTCTTTTATACAAACTATGCCTTGGGTGAGGAGAAAAGAGATAATTTGTAGCTCTGCATAGTTTGCTGTAAGGAGCCTGAGGATTAAGATAGCTTTATCCAATCTTTACTCTTTGACGTAGGCCCAAATGGTTTGGGCTTTTCTATCCTAAACCACGAATTGCCTAGGGCTGGTGTGCCTGCCCTAGTTTCTGTCTGTGGCCTAGGAGTGGAGGTGGGGGTGGTGGAGTATCGAGGCCTTCAGCCCCCATTGCTGGAAAAGGAGCTGAATTGTCCAGATTGTCTGGGGGCTTTTAGAGGGAACTCAGGCAGCTTCTGATTTACCTAATTCTGCTCAGACACTTTGATGACATTATGTATTTTTGGGTTTTAGAACTATAAAAAAGCGCTGGAGATTATAACATGTATAAATCATCTAATTATCCAGAAGGGAAATAGACCCATATAAATATGCTGTTTCAAATATGTCAAATTGGCTGTCACGCATTTTATTTGTTCTCTGTATTATGCTCTAAACATTGCTTGTTTTCTGGTCATGTGGCAGAAGCATGCTGACACAGACACAACTCTGTAAATGGCACAAACACTCCCAGGGAAATGAGGCTAAGGGGTTATTGCTAGAGATTTCCATCCTGGGAAAAGGCCAGGAGGCTTATGTTCCTCTTTGCCAGGTGTAACAGTAGATAGAGGGGAGAATACCCAGTGCAATGAAATGTCAGGCACTTTGTCCCCTGGAAATGTGCCTATTTGGTGTCCTCCTGGTCACACATGAGAGATCAAGCCGTGGCACTCAACGTCACTTCACAGATTTATAAGGCTAGCTCTGAGAAGACAGGTAGTTTTCTTTCAAAGTGTTTCTCCTCCCTGTAGCCAGTGGATATAGTGGTATAGGTCAACAGGAAGGATGTCCTTAGGAGTGACTGAATAATTTAATGTCAGATGAAAGTGCACTTATTTTTAAATCAAATATAACACAATAACTGTAACTTCTTCTGCATACAGTTTTAAAGACAGCTACAATATAGAGCACAATTTAAGGAACTACAAACTTCTTGGTAGCAGTCAAACACCTTTATGAAAACATTTCAAAGATTATAAGGCTAAGAGTTTTTCAGTGACAGGCCAGGCCAGCTTGGGGCTGCCCAGGCCTGGTGTTAGAATGGATAGCAAAAGTATTAGCAAATTTTGTCTGACAAGCAGGACAAAGTGGGTACCTAAGAACCTAAGCTAAAGCCAGGATTATAGTTCTAGAAGGGCTATAGGCCCTGGAGAGTCAGGAAGGTTGTGAGCAAGGGTTGGGAACCCAGTGGAAGGCTCTGGTCAGCACAGAGCCAGGAATGAAGCATCCATTTGTAATAGGTCTGTAATCTATGTAACAAGCATGGGTCAATGACAGCAACTAAAGGCTTGAATACTTGGTTTCTCAGTGACTGGATTCCTCATATCTTCCTTTTCACTTTTTGAATGGCTCTGGGGAGGTAGATGAGCCTGAGCCCACAGTAGCAGCAGAAGGTTCACGTGACAAGAGCCGGGAAGTAAGAAATGTGAGTGAGAAGTCTGGAGCCAACGCACTGCCCAGTCTGGTCCTGGCGTCCCCAGCCCCAAGGAGAACCAGCCTTTACCACACTTGGGTCTTACAGTTGGAAGCCTCGAAGGATTTAAAGATTATTTTACTGCCAGCGAAACCCAAGACTTATCACTTAAAGTCTTGCATAAAGGTGTTAATTTGCTTCTGAAGCCGGTCATTTAACTTTTAGAAGAGTGAATTATAACCCCGCGCATTGGAAGTTTTTCAAACTGTGGATTGCTGGGCTCTACCTCAGACCAATTAAATTAGAATCTCTGGGGAGGTGGATAGGGCCTAGGTATTGATATATTTTAAAAGTTCTCAATGATTTTATTTTTCTTTAACTTTTTAAATTTAATTTTTTTATTTTAAAAAATTTTTCTTTAATGTTTTTTATTTCTTTTTGAGAGAGAGACACAGCATGAGCGGGGAGGGGCAGAGAGAGAGGGAGACCAGAATGGGAAGCAGGCTCCAGGCTCTGAGCTGTCAGCACAGAACCTGATGCGGAGCTCGAACCCATGAACATGAGTTCATGACCTGAGCCAGAGTCAGAGGCTTAACCAACTGAGCCACACAGGTGCCCCTAAATTTAATTTTAAATGCTGAAAGAATCATGAACTCTTCATTGTAAATAAAAATATGTAAAAATTACTTCCACTCCCTTTCTAGGTAGAGGTAGAGAGAGCACATGTAAGATATAAAGAATATAAAAAAGTATTTGTCTATCTGCCACCTCTTTCATAAATCATAAAGGTATAGCCAATAAATTGTCCCAAGATAAACACCCTTTCATAAATACCATACAGGTCAAGAAATCAAATGCTACCATAGGCTCTAGCCCCTTTCATGTTGCTTCTCCTCATGACTTGTCTTGCCTCTAGAAAGGTATAAAAAATTTCTCAGGGAATTAAATTTTTTTAATGTTTATTTTTGAGAGGGTGGGGAGAGGCAGAGAGAAAGGGAGACAGACAATCTGAAGAGGCTCCACACTGACAACAGAGTCCAATGCAGGGCTCGAACTCATGAACTGTTAGATCATAACCTGAGCTGAAGTCAGACGCTTAACTGACTGAGCCACCCAGGCGCCCCAAAATTTCCCAGGTAATTTTAATGAGTCTTATAATTGTCTTTTCACTTTGTTTTTCTCATGGATATTTTTTTATGGAGAGAAAGTACTTTAGGTATGTGGATCTGATCAGTCTCTCTGATTATATAGTATTAATCAACACCAACAATAAATATTTTTAATGTTACATGTGCATGCACAGGTTATAGGAATATGTGAATGTGATACTGTGGCAACACACGTTCAAGCCAGTACTCATTCAAGGAACTGAGGTTTATTTTTCCAAAGCAAAATTAAACTTTTCTCTTGAGCCACATAACACTCGATGGTAGAATATATCTTTCTGTTCAGTTTCATCAGTGACCATGAGCCACAGATGGCAGCTGCTTCCCCATTCTAGAATGAGGCTGCACCCCTCCAAGGGAAATAGGTTGCTGCACTGGGAGGCCTGGTGTTGCTGAGGCAAAGGATGGTGGTTGTGTGGGTTGGGCCACTTGGGGGTGATATATACAGGCCCAAATGGGAAAGCCACCTTGATGGCCATTTTAAATGTTGCCCAAGAAAATGGCCTGTAAAGAGTTGACCTCAGCAGAACAGAGGGCTGCCAGATCCAAAGGGACTGAGGAAACACCACCAGCCAGCCAGAGAGACAGTGATAGTGGTGTTTTTGAAGTGACTGCAAAATGCCCACCACATGGTCAGCTTTATATACCTGCACTAAGCCCAGAGAGCTTATAAACCCATTCATGACAATATAATGGAGTAGCCAGCATATTTCTACCATTATGACTTTTCTGTTCCCACTACCCTTCAACTCTGGAATAGCCTGACACAGACTCAGAGTGGGGTGAGTGGGCCTGTGGGTGAGGAATAGGTCTAGACAGGAAAAACAAATTTTTTCCTCCCCCTTTTCAGTAGGTTTTGGCTTACTTTTTTAGGGACAGCTGATTTCTGGGAAAAGAAAATCCTTTAAATTTAAAAGAAAATTTGAAAAATTTGACCCTGTTTGGATAAAGCATTTTGATTAGTTTAGGTGCAGCGTGTGTGTGTGTGTGTGTGTGTGTGTGTGTGACTAAACTGAGTGGAGACATTTTTAAAAAACCCAAGTATGACTAGAAAAATCACATCTAAGTTTTTTACCCAAGGCAGTTGAAAATCACTACTAAGCAACAGAGCAGGTTTGAATAGGCAGTGGGGAAAATGATGAAAATTGTTTTCTGTTTACGTCAAATGGATAGTTTCATCCACTGTGTTGGTTATATCCATACAGTGACTATACCGATAATTCAATGAGTGTGATCCTAAATCTACCATGATAACTTTCGCTCCTTGGTGCAATGGTGATTGTTGTCAAGCTGCCTGGGCTAGAAGAAGGGCCTTTGAGAAGTTCAAAAAAGATGCTAGAGGAATAAAAAACATTGACTAGTATTTCAAATTATCACTCTATCACTGCTATCTCCTTTAACCATTGCAAGACACCAATGGGGTCAGTGCTGTTATTAGTCTTCTCTTAGAGATGGAAAAAGAGGCTGGAGAGGTAAGGCTTCCTGTCACAAGGGACCACACCTGAAAAGAGAAGGAGGGCTAGAAGCCAGGCTCTCTCCCTTTGGAGCCCATTCTCCAAATATCTTACTCTTTAGCCTCTACTAATCCCTCTTGTGGCTGTAAGGGGAGGTATTGGTCTTCTAGTAAAGAGACCTTTTTAGGGGAGAATGGCAGTCAAGCAAATTTACTAACTCATGCAACTCTCATCTAATTCTGAAATATTACTTCACTAAAAATTAAATTGCTTTAGAAACAAAAGTCAGTGGAGACTTCTGTTTATTATAACCTGGCATCTGCTTAAAAAAATCTTTTAAAAATATTTATTTATTTTTGAGACAGAGAGAGAGCGTGAGTGGGCGAGGGACAGAAAGAAAGGGAGACACGGAATCCAAAGCAGGCTCTAAGCTCTGAGCTGTCAGCACAGAGCCCAATGCAGGGCTAGAACTCAAGAACCACTAGATCATGATCTGAGCTGAAGTTGGATGCCCAAGTGACTGAGCCACCCAGGCGCCCCACCTGGGGTCTGCTTTTAATTTGAGATGTGCTTTTCATGTTGACAGTCAGGTCAGTTATTCTTCTTTCTGTGTGAAAATAATAATATGGTTATGATAAAGCAACGCTGTCATGGCTTCCTTTCAAGAACTTAACATTTACCACCGAGAAAATCTGTGCTCATGGAAGTGAGCTTTAAGAGTTTTGGAACACAAAGAAAAATGCTTTTGGATAAATGCTTGAATTCTCATGAAGGTTAGCCAAAATCCACAGGTACTTCTAGGCCATTGTCAGTAGTGGAATTGTTCCTCTTCTTTCTCCATGTGGCAGAACGTTTAAAAGAACACAGAGATCTGGGTTCGGGTGCTAAAGTAACAGTTATAATTTTGTGGCATTTTATCACTTAGAAGATTGTTTTTCCCTTTTCTCTATATTTTAATTCCTTGATGTTTTATTTTGTATTGCATTGTAAAATGTAGTAGTTTTAGGATTATATACCATATGCTAATCTCTTACCCATCCCCCTGCTACACCCCAATATCACAAACTTCTTTTCCAGTGGGGGAAACGTTCCCTGTTGCCTTCCTGCCTTCTGGCTTTGTCATAGAAGGAAAAAAAAGAGCTTAAATGACACCCAGAGGTCATCAACCTTGCCTTTGTGCCAGGACACGCAGACTCCCCAAGCCAATTACTAACCTGTTTTTAAAACAACCTCCAATCAGAGAGAATCCATGACTTCTTTTTGTGAGCTGTTGCACTGTGCGAGAGTACACTATGCATGTCTCTGCCTATCTGTATGTACTCTTATCTCACCGTTCTATTTTTTTCCTCATTGACGTTAACCCTTTCTTACCTTTTTATAAACCTGTAGGCCCCTTCTTCTCAGAAGAGTTGGGAGACACAGGTTACTCTGAACAGTCAAGACAGTAAGGTGAGTCATAGCCCCCGGGAACCTGGGTGTTCCAAATCCTCCGCTACTTGGGATGGACAGCAGGGTAACGGAATTCCTCGTTTTACAAAGTATGGGTCTGGCTGCTGCTAAGCAAACACTCTCAACCCCTTTTTAACTGCAGGAGACTGACTTTTCCGAGTCTGTTTCCAAACAGGACACTAGAGGGCTCCCAGGGGCTAAGAATAAGTGGAAAATTATTTGAATGAAAACCACTTCTGTACGGCTTTTGTTTTTCCAGAATTTAAAATTAAAGTTTATTTTTTAAGCTATTAAAAAAAACCTTAGGCGTCTGAAAACTGGGGTACCAGCAGTCACTTCACACATAACCGTTTTGCTTTGCAATCAGTCGTTTTCAAGGGAGCTTTTAAAGCTGAGCTGAAATATCTGAAATGTGGAACACTCTTGACCATGAAATATGTTCTACTTACATGCTTCAGCCTTTAAAAGTCCTTTGCATTACAGTCAGGGATTACATTCTTCCTGGAGCCAAGCATGGGGCCAGCTGTGTAAGTAAGTAAGGTTGTTTCTGAGTTTTTCTTTTTCATAATGTGAAAAAATAGAGCTAGAGATTCCTTTATCTTCTTTCAGTTGACTTTTGTGGCAAGAAAAGGAATGAAAAGCAGTCGGATTTGTGTTTTGTGTCTGTGTGTGCGCGCGTGCGTGTGACTGAATCAATGTAACTTCTGTTAAGATATACGGACATTTTATGGCTTTTTATTACAATAATTCCCAATGCAGGATGTTGAAACATACTCTGAAGGAAAAAACTGTACCACCAGATTAAGAGAGTATGTTTCTGAAGCTGAATGTTAACACTTGTGCTTCTGCTCAGTTTGTAATGCAGGACTTTAAAAAGTAAACACAGGATAGTGATAGATAGTTTTTAACTTACAGATGTCTTAACTTATTTCTAAATGTCAAAAAGGAAAAGCCTGGGTTAGTCAAATTTGAAAACTTTTCTTTTGGAATCAAATGAAATGACTCTAGCTACAAGTTGTAAAAATGTTTTGGATTTTAGGGGTTTGTTTCCATTAATCTAAACTGAGTATCAAATCTATACATCTATCTTGTGTCCGTTTTTTAAGCTTTCTTTAAAACAACATTTCATGGTGGTGATGTTTATGAAACGAAAGGGTTACTTTTTTTTTTTTTCTTTACTCTTGAGGAGGAACTGAACTTGTTTGAGGTTGTGACTCAGTTAACTCTGTTTCCATTCATTCCCAGGCACAAGCCACACTTCTCCTTGGGGAGGCTGATAGGAGTTTGAAAGGTTTGTTGTGGCCAGTGTCACATTCCCAACTTCATCACCAACCCTTTACTTCCAACTCTGCTCTACCCACCGGAGACCACTTAGACACCCAAGCGGAGGTGACAGCTGAATTCAGGAAACCATGCATCATGTCAGCAGGAACCAACTGCAGACTTTAAAGTCGGTTCAACATGTGGAGGCAGCAGAGAAATGACCTGTCCAGACAAGCCGGGGCAACTCATAAACTGGTTCATCTGCTCCCTGTGCATCCCGCGGGTGTGTAAACTCTGGAGTGGCCGGCGCCCAAGGACCCGGAGGAACCTCCTGCTGGGCACAGCCTGTGCCATCTACCTGGGCTTTTTGGTGAGCCAGGTGGGACGCGCCTCTCTCCAGCAAGGAAAGGCGGCAGAAAAGGGGCACCAGAACCTCGATCCCGCCCAGGCACCCTTCCCTGAGATACCCTTGGATGGTACCCTGGCCCCTCCAGAGTCCCAGGGCAATGGGACCACGCTGCAGCTCAATGTGGTGTACATTACCCTACGCTCCAAGCGCAGCAAGCCCGCCAATATCCGTGGCACAGTGAAACCCAAGCGCAGAAAGAAATATGCAGTGGCATCTCCGGCCCTGGGGCAGGAGGCTTTGGTTGGACCATCCCTTCAGCCACAGGATGCTGCAAGGGCAGCCCATGCTGAAGTGCAGGGAGGAAACCCGGGTAAGGTTGGGGAACGACCCTGGAGGTTGATACGGGGTTCAGGGGTCCAAGTTGGGGGCTCAGATTTTCAGCGGCCCAAGACCAAGGAGAGCAACATCAGGATCTACAGCGAGAGCGCCCCCTCGTGGTTGAGCAAAGAAGACATCCTCAAAATGCGCCTGTTGGCGGACGGTGCAGTGGTAGGTCTTCACCCCGTTTCCTCTAAGAGCCGAGCGCGCCTGCTGGTGCTGGAGGGGAGCGCCCCGGGCTCTGTGCCTGGCTGCGGGCCGAGCCCCTGTGGACTGCTCAAGCAGCCCTTGGACATGAGTGAGGTGTTCGCCTTCCACCTGGACAGGATCCTTGGGCTCAACAGGACCCTGCCTTCTGTAAGCAGGAAATCAGAGTTCATCCAAGGTAACGGCTTCACATGCTTCGTTATTTGCAGCTGTTGGGGATTCGGATTGATTTTTCTCTTTTCCCTCACTCTCCTTTTCGAAATGATTTTCTCCACCCACGTTTCACATTTGGACAGCAGCAGCATGTCTTTCCATACGTTTAGCATTCTTTACTTTCCCAGCTTTAGGAGGATATGAGAGTTCCAGGGAAATGCTGTACTCAACATGCAAGAGTAAGCCCACACTGTGTCTTCTTTGCTCCCCGTTTCCCTCCCTGCACTTCCCAGTGGCTTATTAAATCTAATTAAAACCAGTGGAAATTTGCATGATGAGAAGAGGAAGCCGGGTGGAGGCAAAGAACTTGCTGACAGTCAGGCATATTATTAGAGAGGTTACTATGGAAGTAAGTAGAATTTCATTCGTTAGGAGTTTTTCAAAGGAAAGGGGAAATGGGTTATCTTTCTTCAGCAGATGGAATCTTTTTAAAAGGCCCAGAGCCAGACCATGTTAGCTTCGACCCTTCCGTTCTTTTACAATGGATTTAACCCCTTTATTTTACAGAGAAAATGAAGCCAAAAATAGGTAGTTTGTTCAGAATATTTGCTAACTAGCTATACGGTTTCCTCAAGCCTGCGTCTGTAGTTTATGAGCCTGATTTCTAGGACGCTCTCAGGTGACAGACAGTTCGGCAGGTTCTGGGCTATGTAGCCAGTCACTTTAGATGCAGGCAAAGGGGCTGATCTGTGGTCATGCTTAGGCCATATGAAGGATATTCTCTGAATCTTGAGGCTGTTCCAAGCTTTGAATACAAAGTAGGGTGGGTCAGTGGCTCATGTTTGCAAGCAGAATAATGCCAGAGGTTGCCAGTATGAATCTAGGCCAGCCCAACAGGCTAAAAAAGACCGCAAAGGGATCATAAACTCAAGGAGTATTTTCTCACTTTTTGTCATCATAAAATTTAGCATTTTATGGAGCCTGGACTGGGATGGATTAAGATTCTTGGGAGTGGCCAAGAACTAAACTGCATTTCCAATAGCTTTAGGATTATAATTTAGTCTTAAAATCAGTACTTCTTGAAGGACTAGTGACGTACTTAGAAGTACTTGGCATTCCTTACTTATCCTAGTTTATGTCTAAGTGCTTCAGGTTCACAGGGATGTTTTGATGTCTCGAGTTCACCAAATAGTCCATCATGATTGTGCTGATGTGAGATAGCTTCTCAAACACTTAATGAAAGGTTGGTAAAAGCTCATTTTTACTAGGTGCTCACTATTGGCTATGCACTATACTAATTGATTCATACATTCATGCATGCCTTGACCATATGTTTCTCACAATAGTGCTATAAGGTAGATACCACTATTATTTCCATTTAGTGGATGTGAAAATTGAGACTTCTTTAGCTAAAATAATTGGCCTCAACTTCCACAGCTAGTACGTGGCTAGTCAATGGCGAAGTTTCAAACGTAGACCCAGCAAACTGCAGAATATAAGCTCTTAACCACTGGGCCTAGGTGACTGTGTAACTTATAATCCTAAGTAGAACACCCTGGAGTAAAAGAAGATGTTGGTGGGCATTAAGATAACGGGTATGTACCAAGTCTGTCCTGGGCAAGGCAAGGCGTGGCCTAGGGTGACTCTTGTTGTCCTATACCGCCATTCACTATCATGTCATAACAGCCCTTGAGTGGAGAAGGGGAATTCTTGAACAGATCTGAAGCATGGTACTCCAATATGGTACTCCCCTGGGATGCTCGCGGATGGAAGTCGGAAGATTAAACTAGTGGGTAGGAACTTGGAGCTGTTCTGGCTGGATTTGAATTTATCAACCACCTGACCCAGAAATGTTACAGTATCTCTGTGTGCCTCAGTTTCCTCAACTGTGAAGTGACAATAATATCTGCCTCATGAGGTTATTAGTAAATCCATGAAAACCACGTGGAATGAGTGCTTGTCACCCAGTAAACCTTCAGTTAATATTGTTTATTTTTGTTACTACGCTGCACACGAGGTACCAAGTTCGCTGAGTCACTCACGTAGCCTCCGAGTCTCACATGCATATTATTTCTTTGCGTGACACGAGCAGGTCTAAAACCCTGGTTTCTTGATTGCTCAGTTAAACTTTTTCAAAACCAGGATTCCTTGTATATATTTAATTCTGTGCTCTGAATATCCAGCATTTGAGGGAATAAAGAGGACAGTTGCATTCAATTTCAAGGAGAGGTTTATAATCCCATTATAGCCTGGCATTCTTCTCTAGTTTTGGAAGTAAGTAGTGATGGAAAGAAACCAATAAGGTTGTATTGATAGGACTCTCAGTGTGATGAGTTAAATACCTAAGATTATATCTCAAACTATATTAGATCTGTTTTTGTTTTTTCACTTCTCCTATGTAGAGACATAAAATCAAGTCAATTTCCTCACGAGACTATGAGATGATTTGGATATAGTTATGAACACTCTACACAATATAATTCTACTTATGTAGGTTATTATATTGATATAAAATACATAAATAGTTCAGTTCTGGTCATGGTACGAGATATATTTGGACAGTCTTAGCTTCTTGGTATCTCACTCCATCCACCTATTTCTAGGATTTTCCTGACATGTCTTCCCTCTCCTGATTTCCACAGAAGTGTGTACTTTCCTCTAGGGTCCTCTTATTCTTCTTTTGGTCCAAGTTTAGATTTATTTCCGCCTCCCTGTCTACCTAAGGAGGTGATAGGTTTTATCTAGTTACTCAGGACCTATTTCTGCTTCATCCTATATCATCTCTTTGTATTATAGTTGTTTGCTTAATCATCATTTTGTTCCCACTAGGTCTCTAGGTCTGTGAAGGCAGAGATATTTCCTGTCTTATTTATCATTTGTAGATTTTAGTGGAGAGTCTGGCACATAGTAGGTGTTCAGTAAATGTTTTTGAATGAATGCAGGAATATTTTCTTGGCCTGAGTCCTAACAGTAAATCTGTATTTGCTTCCAGCTTCCCATACTCAGGACAAGTCCTACCATTTTTAGTCCTAGAGTCAGGCCTAGATTTCTCCTGGAGGATCTTATAAAGAGCTCATTATAGAGGTAGTGAAATATGTCCTTGGCAGTTTCGGTATTATGCAAATAATAAGGTTTGTAGAGCTTATTCTTATGAGGACCATCAATATGGTCTGCTGGCCTCACATTACAATGCAATTTGATAATGCATTTTCTGTAGGAGGAAGCGTTGGATTTAGTTTAGGTATATATTTCTCTGATGATCTGGCTTGGTCTAAAAGTAGATATTTTAAGATCTGGGAGAGTGAGTAGCCAGAAAATCCTGTAAGTAATTCTGTCCTAAGTGTTGTTTCTGTTCTCTGACTTTTGATTAATATTTGTGAAAATAAAAGAACACACCTAGTCTGTATTGTGAATCAAATATAGATATTTGGATTATCTAAGTAAATCTTTCCAAGAAACATGCAGTAGAAAAGTTTTTTAACCTTTAATTTTAAGTTGATAAAAGATAGAAGAAGATTGCTCTAGATCATACAATGAGTTGGTTATCCAGAAAGAACATTCTGGTCTTTCCTATTTTCATCAATATGCTTCCTTCAACAAATTCATTAAGGGGCCTTTAAGGTATGTCTTCTTTCTCCATCACTACAACATATTAGTATATCTGGTTATTTAATGTAGCAAAATAGATGGCTTACACAGTGATGCACCCTATAGTCTATGAGAGCCCCCTTTTTTTTTTCTCAAAGAGGCAACTACCTTAACCACAGCAAAAGTAATGCTGAGGTTATGGTATACTAGGCACTGTTTTGGGTACTATGCATGAGTTATCTCATTAAATCCTCATAAAAGTTTTATAAGGCAAGTACTCTATGAAAAACGTTTTGTAGACGTGGAGGTGGAGACCCAGAGTAATTACAAACTTCACTCGAAGTCATATAAATTGCCTGTATGTAAAAAAGATACATGAGATGCAAGGAGAGATGTATAAGAGAATCAAATGCTATTATTAAATCATATACTTGCCCCCAGCCTCTCACACGAATCTTTCTGTTGATTCAGTCCAAAGACAAAAGGTCTCAATTATAAAGCTTGTCTTCAGGTTTGTTTGTTTCTTAATTACTAAAACTGTGGTGGGTGATGCTTTCAGCACAGTACCACTAGCTCCAGCTAGCTTAGGACAGGTCCTTGACTGTAAAACTTGATGAATTCTGTGTGATTCTCCTTGACTACAAATAACATGTATGTGAAATTAGTGGGCTTGCTGACCTTGGACTGTATACCAGACCAGGTTTTGACAGGTGCTACTCAAAGAGAACCCAGAAAAGGAGGCAGGTGTACTTGGAGAAAAGCAAGGTTGTAATTAAGTAGGGAGTGCCAGTGGTGAACCATACTACAAAATCTACCAATTATCACTGGAGCAGATGCCTATCCTGTGCCTATCTATATGGAACATGCAAAATTGAGTTGAAATATAGCATCTGTTTTTAAAACACCAACTTCTGCAATAATGGCATCTTTTTCAGTTGTGAATTTATAGTGAATCTAGTGTTATGCATCACACCATTGCTGTGCTGCATGTGGTGTCCTATGTCTGTTATATCACTTAACCATTCTATAAAGCAGATACTGTTGATACTTTAAATTCAGGAATCCTGAAATTCAGCAAGATTTATGAAACTTGCCCAAGGACACAAAGCTAGTTAGCAATGGAACTAGAATTTGTAACCATTCTGTCTGATATTAAAGCCTCCCCAAATTGATTCTCTTGATTCATTTTGCCTTTCATATATAACTTGGTATAATTATAGTGTAGTGGAAAAAATGGGCAAATTTAGGCATGGTGATTTCCAATTTGCCACTACATCAACATATCTACCTAATTTCTTTTTTCAAGTCAACAGGTTAACATTAGTGATATTTTTATGCAAGGGAGGTATGACGTATCACTCTGAACATTGCTGCAAAGTTTTTGTTTTTTTTTTAATGCAAGCCAATGCTTACCAGATTTTCTCATTTTACCATAAATGATCATATATATGAAACATGACTGAATATAGTAGTGTATTTTCTGCCAAAGTGTCCTTGCAAAAGTCTTAAATCAGTTCAAAGGTCACTAGATACTATATGGTGCTGATACATTTAATTTTTTTAACAAAATATTCTAAAATGTTTGTCTAAGATTAGAAAAGCAGACTAATTCATATAAAAGTCAAGATCCTAAGAAGATCCAGCACCCCTCTGTGATCTTCAATTTAGCAGCTTTGCCAAAACTTCCCTAGCCGTTCTGTACAGTAATGTAAATGAATCCCAAGGGACACCATTTTGGTAGCATTTAAGCATTATATTTTTCATGCTCCGCATGGAAGATGCATTATGTATGCTTTATTTTTAGGATGCTGCCTTATTGCCACAGAGCTGTCATACTGAATTAAGGTAGCTTGGTCCAGGAATTCTGTATGTCAAGGCTGCTTAGATGACAAACTGTAGGCACCCCACCAACTTCCATTTAAATTCATTGTAGATTCCCAGTTGCTCACTGTTTTCCAACTTGCATTTCCTCATCTTATTTTATAGTAGGAGAAATATACTGTGTATTTTCCACTCTCTTTTTGCGTCCATGTGGGCAGCACTGTATGTGCTGAGCAATGGGGCAGTTGCCAAAGCAGCGGATGGCACCTGCACATTTCATGTGGGTTTAGGCTCCCAGGTAAGGACAGAAGCATTTTGTAGGGAATAATGAGCATTATCTCGATGCCTCACAACTTGGAAACACATGGACTCCAAATCCCAAAAATCTTGGACATATGTACCAGCTTTCTTAAAATATTTATTTGGGAGTGTAGGAATCACGTTTTATTGTTAAAAATCTGGATGCAAACCACATTGTGTTCTTTATCAGAACAGTCCTAAGGGTATTTCTTTAGCAATCAAACTGAGCTGGTCAGCTTAATACTTTCATTCACTGATGAACACAAATTTGCTGGGCAACCCCTCCTAGCAGCACTCGGTTCCAGTGTCCTGTTTGCTCACTACATACCTTTGTAGACAAGCAAGGGGAACTGGTAAACTTGTCTTCCAGGCCTCTGCAACTTGTCCCTTGATCCCACACATGGCTGTGATAAAGAGGACATGACTAGTTACCACAGCATAAAACATGCATGTGCCTCAGTTCCATGTGATCTGGTCATATTCATCTTTTCTCTTTTTAAGAAATACATTATTGAGCACCTGCTCTGGTCCAGCTGCTCTTCTAGTCATTGGGTGCTACATCAATGAGCAAAAAAGTCAAGAATCTCTGTGGCGCTAACACCAGTGGGCCATGTGAGGATTCAGTGGCCCAAAGGGAACCTTTTGCTATTGATTTCAGGATCCACGCAGAACCTTCCTGAGCTCAAGGTTATGATTTTTTCATTAGTACTGAATCTGTCACCATCTTTGGAATGGTCTAGGGACCACACGGGTGCAGAAGGACTAGACAGCTTCACTTCGATTTCAGTGAATGGGCAAATATTATAGTTGTATTCGGTCATAATCAAAAGCATTTACTTCCTATGTGTGAGGTACTGTTCTAACCATGGGGAAGAAGCTGTGAGCTCTCTAATCATATAGCTTTGTAGTTAAGAAGGTGGATTGTCATAGTTGTTTTCTAGGGCTGCCGTCATAAAATACCACAGGTAGGATGGCTTAAACAACATACGTTTATTTTCTAACAGTTCTGGAGGCTGAAAGTCTAAGACCAAGGTCTCCACAGGTTTGCTTTCTTCTGAGACTTCTCTCCTTGACTTGCTCTTCTCACATGGCTTTTCCTTTGTGTGTGCCATTTCTGATATCTCTTTGAATTCTAATATTTTCTTATAACACCACCAGTCATTTTGATGGGGTTTCACCATAATGGCCTCATTTTACTTAACTACCTCTTTTTAAAAATATTTTTTGTCATGTTTTATTTACTTTTGGGAGAGAGAGAGTAAGGGTGAGAGTCATAGAGAGAGGGAGGGAGACAGAATCCAAAGCAGGCTCTACACTGACAGCAGAGAACCTGGTGTGGGGCTTAAACTCACAAACCACAAGATCATGACCTGAGCCGAAGCCAGACACTTTACGGACTAAGCCACCCAGGCATTGTTTAAGTACCTCTGTAAAGGCCCTATCTCCAGATACAAGCGCATTCTGAGGTATTGAGAGCTTCAACATATAAATTTAGGGCAATACAATTCAGTTCATAATAACTAGCAATCTGGATTTCTGATTTGAATCCTGATTCTGAGTTGTGAATCAAGTGACTGTGTGACCTGTAATAAATTAACTTAGTCGTTGTGAACCTTGTTTCTTTATTAGTGTAATAGGGATGATGACAATAAAAATAATGATGATGACCGTGCTTAGCTCATGAAGTTGTGCAAATGAAGTGAGTTGATACGTAAAAAATATTTCTAAAAGTGCCTAACACATGAAAGACTCAGCAAATGTTACCTTTTATTTCCATCTGGTTTTATTATTTATTTATGTTTTTAAGGATTTTAATTTTTTAATGGTTTATTTATTTTTGAGAGAGACAGATAGAGACAGCATGAGCAGGGGAGGGTCAGGGAGAGAGGGAGACACAGAATCTGAAGTAGGCTCCAGACTCTGAGCTGTCAGGGCAGAGCCCAGTGTGGGGCTCGAACCCACAAACTGCGAGATCATGACCTGAGCTGAAGTCGGACGCTCAACTGACTGAGCCACCCAGGCACCCCTTTTCATCTGGTTTTAAAGCTGATTTAGCACTTTGTGCCGTGTTTGCTTAGATTTTCTTAATTTGCTTATCTAGATTAATGTTTACGTGAACTAAGTAAACAGGCACCTAAAGCGGTCATTCAAAGAAAGTGCTGGAGTTGATAGTAGATTATACCAGAATCTCTCACCTGTGGAGTACTGAACACTTTACATTTATTAGGTCACTAAATTTCACAATGACCCCATGCAGCAGATATTATTAGAAGATTTTCTGTGGAAGAAGTGAGACTCGGAAGATAATACATGCCCTCCAAAGGTCCACAGGTCGTGTGGAGCAGGGTTGGAAGAACTCCATAACCTTGTTCTTCATCACTGTGCTATACTATCTCCCATGAGCCCCTCACTTCATGTGTTTGCCTCCAGGGGTTGTAGCCTGGGACTTTCACAGTTAATCACACATTGGGATTGTAACCTGTTTTTCCCACTACTCTGCAGTCTGATTCCTGAATGTAACCATGATGCCTTAAGTATTCCCCTTCTCATAACAGTGATCTGGGGTCAGGAGGAGAGAGGCAGGTGGGTCTTTCCACCACTCCCATTTTCATTTTTCCAGTGACTCACAGGATTATGGAAACAGGGGAGTGACTGTTGAGAACAAGTTGGATAGACCCGGGTTATGGAAACCTCTGCATATCCTCACCTCCATTTCTCAAGTTTCTCTCTAATCTTTCTTAACTCATTTAGAGTGAGGACAATGAAATCACAGCTTACTGCAAGGATATCACACTAACCAAATTTCGATTCTAAGACCATTGACCATTCCTTGGAACTTCAGAGCTATAGATGAAACTTAAGGGACTCTGAAAAATTCATTCATTCATTCATTCAGTAACATTTTTTGAATGCTTGCTTTCATGCAGACATCATGTCAGGAGATGGAGGTCCAAAAGTGATTAATAAATAGTCCCTGTTCTCACAGAGCCCTCAGCTTAGAGGGTAGTGACAGCTAAGCAGATACATCATAGAAAATGTGTATGATAAAGACTTCAGCCAAGATATTTTTAGGAGACCTTGCAGGCATAGAGAGGGAAAAATTTAGCCCAGAATGTATGCATAGGGTGGTGGGTGGAGCCTTGTAAAAACTCCAGAGAGCTAATGTCAGAACTGGATCTTAAGTCACTGTGGGTGGAGTGAGAGATGGGGTGGGTGTCGGAAGAGTAGAAAGAACAGATGTGTGGAAAACTTGTGAAGGCAGAGGTGCTTAGGAGACTGCAGAGTTCAGAAGGAAACAAGGGGTTGGGAGGATCGTGGGTGGGGAAGAAGTAAGATAAAGCTGTGGTCTGTGGAGAGTGGCTGGGGTCATGTCATGTGAGGACATGGACTTTATCTTGAAGATAATGGGGAATCATTGAAGGGTTTGAAGAACAGGAGTGTTATAATGAGTTTTGCATTGTAGGAAGGTCATCCTGGGCAGGAATTCATGGCTCCTTTATCTACATTAATAAACACCAAACTGCCCAGGACTGGGTCACCCTAATGTGACCAGGACTTTGTTCACCAACTATGATTGTTGGTGGAACCTGGCGCAGTGACGTCATCATCACCACCCTTGGAAGTCACATTTGGTTTCTATTTTTCTAAATGGAATATCGAGATAAGAATTTTCTGGGAGTTTTCATTTATATTGTGGCAGTCCAGAGCAGACTTAGAAAGCAGAAGTTCCTGTCCGTTCCAGTCTGTTCAGAACAGAGAAGGAGAGTTTGTTTTTAAAGCAGAACTGATGATTTAGGCTGTTTAAGTCGTTTGTGATGGAGGAAGTCACAAGACAATCTCCTTTCCTGCTTCCTCAGCTTCACACTTAGCTAACTCTTGAGGAAACACGGAGATTATTTTAACTCAGTCCAACCTAGAGGAAATGAGTTATAAAGGGAAAACCAGTTATATAATTAAATAAATACCTTGTGTGTTGTTTGAAAGAGATGTGTTATTAATCACCCAGAAGTCTATTTCTGGGACAAGTCCCTGTAGTCAGGTTTTGGTTGGCTATAGAGAACGTATAATTGGAAATTTATAGAATTCTGCCTCTTTTCTGCCTCTTCTTTTTTTTAAATTATAAACACCTAACCTAAGTTTGGTTCTTTTAAAATATTTGACAGTGCTATATTTTTAAGTATTTCACTAGATCCTCACCCCTGAGATAGATTTGGAAGGTATTCTCAGACCTTGGGGAACTCAGTGCCTCAGTCAAGGGGGTTGAAGGAGTACTGTGGAGACCAGGGAGAAGTCAGGAATAGAATCAACGTTTGTGATTTCCTTTTCTGCCACACCCCATGTTCTCAGCTCCTTTTCAGCAAAGTCTCTTCGCCTTATTAACTGCGACATTTCAGCACATAGCTACGCGAAGGCACAGGATTTCTTCATTTCTTAACTTTGCCCTGGAAGCTCAGTCTTTAGGTTAGTCCTTCACTCGTTCCCTTCAAACACTTGTTCAACTGGCAGATATTTTGGTTTAATTTTTATTATGTGTGCACACTTGTCTTTTTGCTACTACTCCCTTGCCTGGCCCTGGGATCTTGTCGTTCTTCCATGTTTGCTAGGCCTCACTGAGTTCATTCTGTCCGAAACCCAGGAACTAAGATGTCCACTTGAGGACCATTGTAAACATTTGTGTTTTGAATAAGTAAATTAACACTATGTAAAACCCTGAGCAGGGGGTGCCTGGGTGGCTCAGTCGGTTCAGCATCCAACTTCAGCTCAGGTCATGATCTTACAGTTCATGGGTTCGAGCCCTGCATTGGGCTCTGTGCTGACAGCTCTGAGCCTGGAGTCTGCTTCAGATTCTGTGTCTCCCTTTCTTTCTGCTCCTCCCCCACTCGCACTCTATATCTCTCTCAAAAATGAATAAATGTTAAAAGGAAACCCTTGAGCAGAAGTAAAGTTGCATTGAATCCTTCAAATTTCCTCCTCCCTCAAGGCTGTCCTGGAATCTTGGCATCCTGTTTTACCCTCCCTCACTTTCACTGACTTGTTCACATTGACCAACTCTAAGCCAAGAGATCTTACCTGCTTTTTCCCTTCAGTCTAATATTTTTAATTGTCAAAATCCTACTTGGATAGGCACTGTAGAAAAATAAAGCGGACAGTACTTATGGAATCATTAATGACTAGACCCCTGCTACACCATCGTTGGAGTCACATCAACACCAACAATGGCCTTTAGAAATTAGAGGTCCAAGGCATTAGGGTTTTCCTTCAATGCGTTGTTGATACCTGTTGTGGAACCCAGCAGAACTCATTTCCTATAACAGAAATGAGTCTCAAGTTTTGATTGGCCTTTGTTTTCTTTAATAGGTTTTGTGGAGTTGTTTTTAACAAAGGGCCCTGAACTGAACTGCCACTTCTCTTTTTGTTTTGTTCACAGGGAGTCTTGGAACAGTCTTGGAACTTGGCCCATATGATAGAAAGGATTTTTGATTTAACAACTCAGAACATTTTTACTAATTTTTGCTCAGGGAGAAATGCAGACAGACCCTCACAACTTCGCCCAGTATGCTTAGCATTCACCTGTAGTTCAACAAAACCAGGCAGCCAGTGTTCCAGGTGAAGGGCATTTCATAAATCCAGACAAAGGAGATTGTGTATAGCACATTCTTGGTAAATTTTCACGTTCATCTTCCCCAAATAATGTCTTCTTTGTCTTTTGAATAAAGAATGACTTGGGTAAACACCAATAGTCAGATTTTGGGGAAAAAAACAAGTTTCTGGCAAGTCTCTTTTTTTAAGGCAGCTGTATAACCTTTAATTCACGTGCACACCCACATATCTTTTAAACCTGCTTTCTCACCACTCTGACAGTTAAAATTTTATGTCTTCACTGTTAAGATTTCTCTAGAGAGTACAGTACTGCATCATTTTGACAAACCTGAATGTGAAGAGATGAACGCTCCTCATCTCTGAAACACTTCAGGGTAAGTTGCTTTAACCAGTTTCCTGTTTTCAGAGGCTATTTTTCTGTCATCCCTTCAGATCTATCTAAGTTCATTTAATTCTTTTAACAGCCATATTTTATAGAAACGTGGAATTCTTTTTACAACAGTACTCATAGCCCTGAGCTCTGGAGCCATACTGACTACTTTTATCTCAAGGGCCATATGCACGGAGACTCAGCGAGACCAGTGTTTGGGTGGGACCCGCCCATCCATGCTCAGCCTGAGAGTTACCATTCACCCTACTTTCTTCTTGCTTTCTAGAAATCCCCCTTGCTGGAGGTGCACGGCTTTCCAGCAGAGCGCGACAGAATGTTTTTATGTTATAGTCAGTGCTCAAAATATTTTGCTGAGGGGATGTGAATGGATGTGGAGAAAAACCCAGAATACTAATTGAAAATGAATTATTTCTATCCGCTGAAAGCCCCCTTTGGCAGTTTGAGAACAGCTTTTAAAATAATAGTTTAGAAAATGTATCAGTCAAAAAATTCGATGTGCTAAAGTAGAGATGGTAAATGAAATACAGTAGACGAGACCAGGGGCTGATACACTGCAGTCTGTGGGTGGAAGCTGGTCCCTTGCCTGTTTTGAATGGCCTGTGAGCTGCGAATGCTTTCTCCTATTTTAAATGGTTGAAAAAATCAAAAGAACAATAAAATTTCTGTGACACTTGAAAATGATATGAAATGTAAATTTCAGTGTCAGTAATAAAGTTTTATTGGAACATAGTCAGGTCCATCTGTTGACATACAGTTTTTGACTGCTTTTGTGCTATAGCAGAGTTGCCCACTTGCTGGAGGGAATAGTGATGGAGACTGGATGGCCGTCAAAGCCTAAAATATTTTACTATCTACTTTTGACAGTTTCTGACCACTGGGCTAGAGTATTGTATGACAGTTAGAGTGGTACTACTTAAAAATATTTAATTATAAGAGAAATGCTTGTGGTAAAATACTTAGTAAAATGATTGTAAAGCACTATATATACAAGACAGTCCTAAGTGTTTATTTTCTTTGCCTGTTTGCCTCTTTCCCCTGGTGGAAATGAAAGCCCGTAGAAAATAAATAGAAACTGGCATTAATTAATTAATTAATCTGCAGTTTCTAGAACAATGCTTGGCATACAGTAGATACTCAAGAAAAGAAAACAAATAAAGGCAGTTGAAGGCTGATGGATTGTGTGACTGCATAATGTATATGTGTAATAATAGTTATAGCAAAGGCTTTCCGGGATGTGCATATATGTTAGGCATCAAGTTAAGGACTTTAAATGCATGAGTCCATTTAATCCTAAAAGCCACTTTTAGAAGATGTGTTATTCCCCTCTACCCAATTTTACAGAGGATGAAAGCAAGGCTTAGAGAGGTTGCTTAACTTGTCTAATGTTACAAAGCTAAGAAGTAATGTGACCAGAATTCAAAAGATCTGTTGGATTCCAGAGTCTAGGGTCTAATCATAAGCTATACTTCTTAAATTTCTCAAAACAATTCCCATTTTTTAGGTGAGAAAGAAAGGGATGGGAAAAATACTGGAGGTCAGTATATAAATAATAGAACCAATTACTGGGACAGAAGATTATAGATGATTTTTGTTTTCTTATCCTTACACTTTAATGTTTTTCCACCTTTCCTAAAATGAGTAGATTTGCTTTTGTTTTAAAAATAAGAAACACACGTTTCGAAGGGAAAGGAAAACAGCCCAAAAGGTTAACTGTTCCAGTTGTTTATGTAGATAATTTCTGTGTTTCTCTGTGGGCCTCCTATGACTCACTGAGGAAACTGCTGGCCTGTCTGTCTCCTGTACTGATTTGTGTTGCTGAGCTTCAGTATTAGGTTTCAACTCTCTTTGAGTACTTCCTAACCCTGAGAATCTAGAGTGCTATCTGTGTATAACTTCAGTCTAACGACACTGGTGGCTAGAACTTCTGGTGTTTATCTTTACAAGTCTGAAGTACATGTGTCTTTGAAAACCATGTTGTGTCTTCCACTCATATTTTATTACATTGGTCTCCCACTGCACGATGGACTGCTTTTATGTGGAATTTATTATTATGATATTTTTACATTGGTGTAGTATTTGGGGTATGCTCATTTAAAATTGTATTTATTTTCTATCTTAGAAGATGATTGGGGCCTAGCAGCTCCCAAATCATTTAGGAAAGTTGAAGGAAATAAAAAGGGGAGATTGATGTTACAAATGAAATTCTTTAGTTTGGATCTATGTTCTTTCTCTATTTTTTAAAAATTGTGTGTCAACGACTATGACATAATTTCCAAAGTCTAAAGGACTTCTATACCCAGGTCTAAATTGCAAGGCTAAATGGAGGAAGACTTTATTTTTTTTTTTTAACAAAACTGGAATGTAGGTTATCAGAATGATTAAGTGGATGCTGCTAACATTACTGAGGTCATTGTAATAGCAAATTTAAGAGATACTGCAGGAGATGATAGTTTCCAATAGTAAAGACCACACAGGCATAAGAACTGTACAAGAAGGCAAACAAGCAAGATGGCAAAATAAGTGCCTTTAACAAAAAGGAATACAGTTGTAGAATGAGTGTCTCTCAGGTTCTGTGAAAGAGCTTTTGTAAACCTGTGATGTATCTTAGACATTCCAGTCATAATTTCAGAGGCTTGTCTTGTCCAGGCCTGTTAAGAATGAGTTAAGTGGGCTTTTCCAGGTTCTTTATGACTTATGACTTATTTTTTCCCCCAAGAACATCATTCTGACTTTTAAGTTACAAGTAAAGCAACTTAACATCATCTCTCAATGACTTTATTTGGCAGAAATGGGGGCTTGAAAGTGATGTTATTGGTTTTGAGCCTGAAGTGTCATTTGATGGACCATTGTGGTCTTTTCTGTTTATGATGACTTCACTCAGGCTCATCATTCTTTATACAGTTCAGCAGTGAAATTTCTAAACTATCAAGAATCAGACAAAAGCAATTAGGATGACATATTTTTTGAATATATCATCTATGCACATGCAGATGAAGAAATGACATTTGCTTAAATGCATTTTGTGAGGGTATGTGTGAGAATAAATGTCCATAATGAAGAGTGCTGTTTCCATCAGAAAAGAAAAAATGTTTCCATCTTGCTCCTTTTTTGTGTCATTGGAGAGTATAGTGACTGATGTGAACCAAACAATTTCACTTTTACATTTGCGACTTCTAAAAATTCTTTTTCTGTGACCTCAGAAAATCAGACAGTTGTTATTACAAATAGCAGCTCCACTCAGACATTGGGTAGACAATTATAAATGCCAGGATTCTTTCCTTTTTCGTGGTAGCTGCTTTTAGATGTGGATTAAAGCCCCATTAACCAGAGGATGTTGTTATCGGTGGTTACTGGCTTCTTCCTGGGCCACATCTATAAAGGGTCTTATTTCAAAAATCTTCCCATTCATTGTCCAGCAAGGACCATGAAATATCATCTAATCAAACTATTGCTTTTGGCAGGGGAGAGATTGAAGCGATGAGTGGCTGTCTGAAGGCACATACTGAGTTAATATGCTAACATGCGCTTGTTTTTTGGATTCTGTAGATGGCCGCCCATGTCCTGTCATTCTCTGGGACTCATCTTTATCTCCAACAAGTAATGAGACTCACTCTTCTGTTAAGCTCACCTGGGGAACTTACCAACAGTCATTGAAACAGAAGTGCTGGCAGAATGGCCGAGTACCCAAACCTGAATGGGGTTGTACTGAAGTACATCACCATGAGTGGTCCAAGCTGGCACTCTTTGATTTTTTGTTACAGGTAAGTTTATCAAATCATGTGAGTGGTTATCTAGGGCTGACACTGAGTTATATAAATCTGACACTAAGAAATTTTCTATAACTTGAGCTTTCATGAAGACAAAGTTTAAGTTCTACAGTGCTTTATTTGGCACGTATAATACCACATTACACAATTTTGTATTCTTTTGGGAAATATTCAGAAATGGCCCTCAGTTCTTTTATTAGTTTCTGAAGGAATAATTCTTCAGTTCCTCAGTTCTGCAATAATCATAGAACCAGTTTATTGAGGAAACCCATGAACAACTCTTCAAGGTGAATGGTCTTTGCCTATTTGTGAAGTGGATAAACTGATGTTTGACGAGGTTAAGGAACTCACCCAAGTTCTTACAACTCATGGAGTCTAGCTGGAGCTGGGGTTCCCTGGGATCTGTGGATGGTACAAGTTTGTCTTCTTTCCGCACTGTAGTTCCATCATTCTACATTGTGTTTCACTGGTCACTTGGCCATGTAGCTTATAGCCACCATTTCTCTTGTTTTCTTTCCAGTAATTTTTTTTTACAAGTATTTAATTAAGATTGGATACTGGAGAATAATAAATATTGACCATCTACATAACTGAATGACTCAGAATGGTACAAGTTTTTTATAACTCTTATCTCCTTTGGATAAACATCTCATTACTCTTGATCTCTTCATTCTGATTACTGCTTTTCCCTTCCTCCATTTTATAAAAACTGTTGGGCTGCTGTTGTTGCATTGTTAAGTAGTATTTTAAGGAAATTCAGGACTGTCTTAGGACATTTTCAGAACATTTTCCTTTTGTTTTATTTTTTTAAATTAAAAAAAAGTTTTTATTTATTTTTGAGAGAGAGAGGTAGTGGGGGAGGGCCAGAGAATGAGGGAGACACATACTCCAAAGCAGGCTCCAGGCTCCAAGCTGGCAGCACAGAGGCCAATGTGGGGCCCGAAACCATAACCTTGAAATCATGACCTGAGCCAAAGTCAGATGCTTAACTGACTGAGTCACCCAGGTGCCCCTCTCCTTTTGTTAATTGTGTGTGTATGTGAGTGATTTGGGGAAGGAGCTAGAAAGGGGTAAAATTGTAAGAAGCAAACCAGTTTAGGGCCGAGTCACTGTCTAGGGCTTTGGAACTTTCAAGAAGAGGATGATATATGGTGTCAGTTCTGCAAAGCCACCAGTGTGAACTGAGCTGGAGACCAGGCCATTTGGCAAGGAGGCAGTCAAGTTGCCAAAAACTGTTAACGAGTCCAGCTGTGAGGCTCAGACTGATTTTAAGTGTAATATATGCATTATCTCATTATTCTATTTAATTTACATACTAACTCTATGAGATAGGCATCTTTTCTCCATTTTATAGCTGAGTAAAAGGAAACTGAAGCATAAAGAGGTTATTATCAAGAACTGCGGAAAATCTGAGATCTTACCTTTCTTGAAAGCTAACAAATTAGCCAGCTACCTGTTCATAGACTCTAGCAGACAAAAGATTCCTGGGTCAGAGATAGACAAATAACTTCATTACTTATGATATAGAAAATGGTATGAGCTTCATGTTCCTTTGCCCCTCAAGTTCCATTGGGGTGGCCCTGGTGAATGCTGCATAGAATGGGTTTGGGTCACTACAGAGGAATGCTAGGCTTAGGAAACTCCCAATCTTGTAAGAGGCTACTAGCAAACCTGCCCAACATTGCCCTGGAAGGAGACATTATCTGGATCAGGAGACAAATCAGATCTGCTTTCCACGTCAGAGGGAGATACTCTTTGTATCTTCCAAGGCTATTTGCTCTACTAACATCCTTGAAGAAACAGTGTGGAGCAAAACCTGGAAGATTGCATTGGAGAGTTGTTTCTCAAGAGTTACTTAACATTGTTTGGTATTACATAGCTAGTAAGTTCCCAAATAGAGGTGTCAGCAGATTTGGCTAGATTCTATATTTTTAACCATTACTATATAACAACTGCTAGGTTATCCTTGGGTTAATGAAGGGAGTCGATGTGATAATATGTATTAGCAATAAAATGAAGAATGAGTGAAGAATTCTAGGGCTAAGTTGGTAAAGGTATTTACATGAGGCAGGTGTTTGGGGAGTGGTCAATATAGATGCTAAAGTTCCTGAGGGTGATGACTAGGGGCAGGATAGAGAGGAAATGCATGAGCTTGGAAGTGAAGTCTATGAGAAAGAAATGACCTTGAGGTTTGTAGCTGAGTCACATTAAGAGCTAACTTACACTGAATAAAGGGCAAACTCTTTAGAAGTTGTCTCTCGTGATATTCATTTTAATTCTGGAATCTTCAACTATATCTCAGCACTACCTTCCGTCCTTGTCATTCTCCTTTCTATTGCGAAAAACTACAACTATTGTTCAACCAATAATGATGTGTTTATGCAATACCTACTGTGCATTATACTGTAGAAAATGGACACAGATGCAGCAAAGTAGTAAAGATGATTTATCCCTCCTGCCCTAACCCTGTTGTTTTTTAAATCATTCAGGAAAGAATAGTATATGAAACAAAGATAGGTACATATAAGAATGGCTGGATGAAATTATATAATATTTCTTACTGGTATAAGGTTAAACAAGGGAGAGCATTTTGCCATAAAATAGTAAAGAAGGGAGAGTTTGAGTAAGATTGTAGGCTGTAAATGATAAAGTGGATAAACACAAATGTGGGGAAGTTATGGGATCAATAATGTTCATAGGATATTTAGGGTGTCCTAATGTACCATTTCTCTGAAACAGAGTCATTTAGAGGAGTCGTGATGCTCCCTGCCTATAAGAGATATCATAGATCATCGAGGAAGAGAGCTTTTTTTTTTTTCACAAGAGGTGTGTTCACATTGTCATGCTCTCTTCATTACCGTGACAGAGTGAGGGTGAATTCCAACTGAGCCATAGTCTCCAGAGTGTGTCAACAGCTTCTGTCATCATGTCCATTGTCTGTGGTCTTTAGGTCTTTAGGTCTTAGTATGAATCTAGGCACATCACTATTATAGGTTTTCAACAAAGATAAGTATTTTAAATCCTTAAACTAATACTATTAAGAATCTAACAATTCTATAACACTTTCTATGTGCTTGGCACTGTTCCAAGCATTGTATCCTAAGCACTAAGATATTAACTTATTTAAGCCTCCTAACAATTCTATGATATTATTATTATTCATTCTTTAGAATATGAATTAAGTAATTTGGCTTGAGTCACATCTCTGGTATCCAATAGAATTTGGAGTCCAATTCATGAGTTCTGGCTTAAGAGGCAAACTTCTAAGCAAAACTTCCTTCCATTCATTTTATAGGCTAATGGTTCTATCATCTTCCAATTTCCTAAGCCATGAATTTGTGAGTCATTTATGTGCCTCGTGATACTTATCCTCACATACGCACAGTGACCAAATGCTCGATATCTTCTCAATCCATCTTCTTTTAGGTATGGCTTGTGCTCCTATCTTAGTTCAGGCTTTGCCAATTATTACCTGGATGACTCCCTCCAGTACACTCAAACTGAATGAGGCAAGATCACATTTGGCTTGAGATATTGAGCATCAGGCTGCTGCCACCACTGCAGAAACTGATTCTATTGGCAGGTCAGTTCTATTAGTAGTCTACCTTCTTGCTCCTTCTCTCTGGGGGAGGTGGAGGGAGGTCTCTTTCGCATTCTTGATAATCCATGAGGCTGTGATATCTGCAAGACTTTACTGGAACCCATTCAAATTATAATACCAAGATTGGAGTTTCCAATTTTGTCTCTGGCTAAAGCACTGAAACTTGAAAGTCAGAAGTTAATTTGATTGTTAAGAGTTAACTGGTTAGTATCTAAAAGAGCATATCAAATTATGCATATGAGGATGGCATCTGTGAGAATCGACTTATATTTTTTTATCCATCAAATATTTACTTCCCACAGTGCAACAGACACAAGGCTAATTTCCTATAGGTGCTGTAGCATTTTATTATTTTACCAGTAAGGTATGAGAGGATCTCTTTCCCTCTCTCTTGCCAACCTTGGGAAGGGGAAAACTGATTGATATTTTTACTGATTTAATGGAGGGTAAAAAGGTCTTTGTTATATATCAGTTTTTTCATTATAAGTGAGATTAAAGAGATCATATTTTTAAATAGTAGTTATAGTTCATTTTTTGTGAGTTGCCTGTTTAAATCATTACCCTCTTTATTGCATTCCATAGCTTTTTCTTATTGATTTTTAAGATATTTTGTATATCACAAAAATTAACCTTTATCAAGCCTGTATATCTCAAATAACTTTTTTACTTTGTTGTTTTTCATTTGAGTAATACCACTTATAGATATCCCTCCAGAGAAATTTTACATTTTTTAATAATATGTTTAAAACTATTTTATGTTTATTTTTGAGAGAGAGGGAGAGAGAGAGTAGGGAAGGGGCAGAGAGAGAAGGAGACACAGAATTCGAAGCAGGCTGCAGACTCAACTCAGAACTGTCAGCCCAGAGCCCAACATGGGGCTCGAACTCATGAACTGCAAAATCATGACCTGAGCTGAAGTTGGACATTTAACCTACTGAGTCACCCAGGTGCCCCTAGTAATTTATCTTAATTGATCTTTTTACTTCCTGTATTTAGCATCATACAGTGTTTACAGAGAAGTGTTTATTGAAAATGTTTGCCAAAAAAAAAAATGCTGGACAAATAAATGAATAAATGAACATACATAGACCATTTTTCATGAGTACCATAAAAGTTATCTTTTATACAATAATCCTCATCAATTTTCCAGGTGGCTGTGAATAATAATAATGTTACATTCACAAAGTCAAATATATGCCTCGTTTAAATGGTGGTTGGGAATGTGTTGGGAGTGTAGTGGGTGGATTTCGTTAACAGTCTTAGGAAAGTTCTTCCTGAAGCAAACGAAAATCACTTGTTCTATGATGCTACAGCAAGACAAGAGAGTACAGAACCCAGTTGTGAATTTTCTGTACACAACATTCTTTTTGTTTTACCCAATTAACAAATCTACATTCATAAAGGCCATGCCATTTTACTGGGTCTGTAAAATGTGATGGAGGCACAAGTAACCTTTTATTCTTGAAGCGTGGGGGTATGAACTACATAGACAAAAATTTACCTCTGTTGGGATGACAAAGGGTAGTATTCTAAAGAGCATTTGAATTTTTAATATTGGGAAATTTCTATCAAAAGTTCATATAAAATAAGAGGACAAGATTTAGGATATGGAAAACTTGCTTTTTGGGCTCAGAAATAGTCTGTATAATGATTAGAAACTGAGATTATGGAGCCAGACTTGTAAATTTCAAGCCCAATTACCAATATGAATTTCTCAACATTGAGAAGTTACTTAATCTCTCTCTGCCTTGGTTTTCTCAGGAATAATTATATTGTGTATGTAGAGGGCCTTTGAGAGAATTCGATATTTTTATACACATGAAGGGTTTAGAATAATGCTTGGTACATAATAGGTTCAGTGGGTATACATATTAAGAAATTGATCTTCCAGAAATAATAGCAGAGGCTGATACCAATGTAAGAATTAAAGTATTTTATCTGGGGCCCCTGGGTGGCTCAGTTGGTTACATGTCCCACTTTGGCTTAGGTCATGATCTCATGGTTCATGGGTTCGAGCCCCACATCAGGCTCTGTGCTGACAGCTCGGAGCCTGCAGCCTGCTTCAGATTCTGTGTCTCCCTCTCTCTGCCTCTCTCTGTTTCTCAAAAATAAATAAATGTTAAAAAACCTTAAAAAAAGAATTAAAGTATTTTATCATTATTTTTATTCATTAAATTATAAGTCATTCCCAAATCATTAAATTTTTTTCTACTCTTATGGACTTCCATACTTATAGATTTTTAAAATAATTTTTTTATGTTTATTATTGATACAGAAACAGCCCATGAGTGGGGGAGGGGCAGAGAAAGAGGAAGACACAGAATCCAAAGCAGGCTCCAGGCTCTGAGCTATCAGCACAGAGCCCGACACAGGGCTCAAACCCACGAATGTGAGATCGTGACCTGAGCAGGTCAGTCACTCAACCGACTGAGCCACCCAAGTGACCCTATTATAGATCTTAGTCTATTAAGTTTTATTATTTTTGACTAGTCTGTCTTTTTTAATAAGCTGTGAATTTCTAATGGGCAAGTCTCTGTCTTATCCAATTCTGTAATCTTCCAATTAATAGTGGAGTATCTGAAAATGTCACACTCAGGGTGTTATTTTTTTGATCAAAGAAAACTACCTAGTTACATTAAAGTATTAAATCAAAAGTGTCAAAGATTTTAAAAGTGAAAGAAATAAAAGTATAATCACAATAAAGTAAGGTTTAGAAAATAAAAAATCAAATGAATAGAAAATATTTAATATTTTTACTATTTAATGAAGTTCTTCCTGTACTTATATTTTCTAAGAATAACTATTAATTTGATGAGAAATTAAGGAATGTTTACACAGAGGAGGACTAACAGAGATATGTTTGGGGAGATGATTGCTTCCGCCTTCAGTGAAATAAGTCACACATATTTCTTTGCACCTGGACTTGCAGACTTTTTTGGGCCCTTTTCTGTTCTAGACAATTGTCAGGCTTAGTGTTGGTGATAAGCTGGATGAGACCGTGTCCCTGACCTCAATAGTATAGACCGATAATCATAACAAACTGTATCAGGCATCATAGTTGCGTTAAGTTTAACATTCCTTAGAAATAAATAAGATGCTATTACTTCTTACAGATTAGTAGAGAATGTGGCTGAAAAAACATGACATTTAATCTAGAAACAAAATCTTGCAGAAATCAGGTGAGTATAGGAGATAGGAAGAGAGTTTCAGAGAGCGGGATTCTTTTTTAAAATTTTTTTAAATGTTTTATTTATTTTTGAGAGAGAGAGAGACAGCGTGAGCAGGGGAGGGGCAGAGAGAGAGGGAGGCACAGAATCTGCAGCAGGCTCCAGGCTCTGAGCTAGCTGTCAGCACAGAGCCCGATGCGGGACTTGAACCCACCACCCGTGAGATCATGACCTGAGCCGAAGTCGGACGCTCAACCCACTGAGCCACCCAGGCGCCCCCAGAGGGATTCTAACAAAGGGCTAAAAGAGTGAAAAATTTCAGAGTGAGAAAAATTATGTTCATGGAAACTTCCTGTTTCAGTAGGTCGTTTTCTTCCAGGTGGCTGTGAATAATAATGTTACCTTCACAAATTCAACAAACAACAACAATATGAACGGAAGGCCTTATCCAGCACCACCCCACCCCCAGCGTCTTTTATCAGTTAGCTTTCTTACCTCTTACCTGGCTTCTAATGATTTAGGTCCTGAATATAATACATTAGATTCATAGGCGTTAACCTTTGACATGTCACCTTCCACTCTTTTTTTAATGCATCATTTCTTTTCACTTAATGATGTGATAATAGTAAAAGTAAAAATTCCAAACAACTATCATCTAAGCAGGAGAAATATAAGTTTTCACTAAAAGAATATTTGTTGCTGTAGGAATATCCAAATTCTAGGCAAAGAAAGGTTCCAATTGGAGCCTCCATGATAGATGAGGGTCTTCCAAACATCCCTACTACTCAGTGATCAAGGATCTTGCCTCTGACTTTTAGAGATCACTCACAGACAGGTGCTCTGACAACAAGAGACATACCAATCCAGGTCTTAGACACTGGGATTTCTAAGTTTGGGTCAGTTCTGCTGTTTTGCAGAAGTCGCATACTGCCAATATACATAGCCTGTAGCCTTCTATTTATTGGTAAGTCCAAGCAAGCAATTAATATAGTTTTTTGTTCACTTGCTAGCAGACAATGAGAGATGATGTAAGTAAGACTATGTTGTCTTCAAGTAGTGGTGAAAGTCTGGGCTTAGCTTTGGCAATAGTGGTTGGCATGCTGTTTTGGCAGGGACCTAGGGAGCAACGATGGCCAAGGACCAAAGGGCTTAGAAAATATATGTTACTATTTTTTATTCTTTATTGAAAAATCTTCACAATTTCTTTTTATGACGAGAATCACAGTTGTTCACTTGATTACAGAGAATATCTAAGGTAAAGGACATGGGAGTGTGTTATTCTAGGCATTAAAAATGACCAACTCTAACTTGGAAGTTGTGGGTGTGCTAAGAACTGAAACATTATGGTTCCTGAAGAATTTTAATTGTATAAAGCTAAGTATGCCCATTGTTATAAGTGAAATTCAAATGTCTGACTTTGACATAGTTTCTACTATATACCTGTTTATGCATTGTCACTAGGAGAAATTATTTCCAATATTATTGATACTATACCAATAGCATCATTTTATTTGATGCTTTATTTGATCACAGGGATCATTTTATTTAAAGGCCTCAGACGACTCACCAAATTATTTTGTGACCTTTTATTTTTATTCTTCCAAGTACTGCTTATCATACATGAGCAAATTGGACACAAAAGTTGGTCTTTACTGAACATCTATCATGTCTATATTGCTTTAAATGTTCAGATATATAGAGACAGGGGAAGTGATGTAAAAGAAGCATACAGATTTGCTCTTGTATCAAAGAACATAGAGATTTTTGAAGAGAAAAGGATATAGATGAAATGGCTAAACCACGCCAAGAACGTATTTTCATTAAGGAAAGGTTTTGGCTATCTTAATAATTAAGGAGGTTAGACTTAGATATCTTTATTCAATTTTTTTATTATACAACTTTCGATGAGTTTTAAATAAGTCATCACAATTGGAGGGAGCACAAAGAACATCATTTAATGCAAATGTAGCTAAACAGTGCTTCACTTTAAATAGCAAATGGTCACGTCAGCTTCTCCACTTTGATGTCTAGAAGCAAATTTGTCACCTCTTGCCCTGAAAATTGGCCCTCTTGACTTACCTGTTTCTATTCATAATATTTGTATTTTTAAAATCAGGCAGGTCAGAAATTCTTGAGTCATTTTTGAGTCTTCCTTTGCTTTGTGCCTCATATTTGAATAGCAGTGAAGTTTGATGGTTCCTCAAAATCACTCCAATTATGGTTTCCTTTTTATCTCTATTAATGCTTTCTAATCAGACTCTTATCAGAGAGGTCCAGATGTTGCATCAGACTTCCAGCTCATCTCCTTGTCTCCATCTTCCCCAACTGCGATTTGCTATGCAAACCATTGCTGAGTTTATTTTTCCTACTTTCTTTTAATTGTATTAATTGCTTCTAGAAAAAAAAACCTCAGAAGACTTCCATTGGATTGGAAAATGAATTTTAAGTGCTTTGGTGCCTTAGTGGAGAAATTAAAACATACACAAAAAGAAATGAACCCTCGGGTACCTGTCATCCAAATTCAACAATTAATCAACTCATAACCAGACTTGTTTTTTTCCATATCCCAGTCTACTTCCCCTGTCCACATTAATTTGGAGCAAATCCCAGGCATTATAGTCTTGCATCTGTAAATATTTTAGTATGTATCACTAGAAAATAAAACACCCAAAAGAAAAGTTAGCAATAATGCCAGTCACACATATCCAGTCAATGTTTAAGTTTTTGTCTTATAAATGTTTTATTTATTTGTTTGTTTGCTTGTGTATTTATTATTTCAGGTTGTTTGATTGAATTAGGATTCAAATAAAGCTTTTACTTTGTGCTCAGTTGATATGTCTTTTAATCTATAGATTCCACCTCTACCTCTTCCTTCACCGCCCCGCCTCCCATGCGTCTACTTATTGAAGAAAGCAAATGTCTTGTGTTCTGCAAGTTCTGGATTCTGGAGTTTGCTGGTTACACTTCTGTGGTGTCCTGACTTGTCCTCCTGTCACCTATATCCCATATACATTGGCATGGAGTTTACAAACTTGATCATGTTTAGATTTCACTTATTTTCTCACGAGTTCTTAATAGACAGTTATGTATTCTCCTACTGGGAGAGATAATGTCTGGTAAGTCTTTCTTTTCTGCACCAGAAGCAGCTGTTGATGCTCAATGTTGATCCATCAATTCACTAGGCATTGAGAAACAGAGATATTCTAATTCTCTCATCACTTCTTTATTAGTAATTACTCTAAGGAGTAATTTCCGTTCATCTTTTATCTAGCTATAGTTGGTATAGTTTACATAATACCTGGTTGTCTAGTGGTACAATTTATGTAGAAAAATATTAACACCATGTTTAAGAAAAGTTCATGGGTTTGAGCCCTACATTGTGCTCTGTGCTGACAGTGCTGAGCCTGATTGGGATTCTCTCTCTCCCTCTCTCTCTTTCTGCCTCTCTCAAAATCAATAAATAAACTTAATAATAATAATAATAATAATAATAAAAGAAACACCATGACTTGACCTCCTGATTTCCTTTCCATTCTTATCTGCCTGTAGTTAGCAAACACGTTAGGAAGTATGTGGTTGTTAACTGCAGGGTTGCGTGGGCATGCATCTGTGTTATAGTTTGGTTTATTTACTGTCTGTTGGACCCACCCCCCCAATACTTTACTCACCACTGTGCCATTTCTTCTGCTCTATCAACTAATATGTAGCCTGCCTGTCAAACTCCAATCAAATCACTTCTTTGCAAAGTCTTCTGGAACTAACTCAATAGTATTAAGCTCCTTCTTTCCTCTGAATGTCTAATATCATTCTAAAAAATTTCCACAAGTTTTTTGCAAATTAAATTAATAGGGCAACAACATAGACTAGTATTGATGTAAAACAGAGGTGAAACAATAATACTGATGTAAAGCTGGCTTCACATGCCAGCATCTTTAATCTTGGGCAAGTGTGTATTCTCTGAGCTTTGCTTTCTTTATTACTTAAATGGAGGATGGCTTAACTTTAGTTGGAGACTGATGTGAAATGAAATGCTTATCACATGAAAATGCTTATCCTGGTACCTGCCTGCCTATGATCTGAATGTCTGTGTCTCACCAAAATTCATATGTTGAATCTTAGCCCCCATGGTGATGATATTAGGAGATGGGGCCTTTGGGAGGTGAGTAGGTCATGAGGGCAGAGCTCTGTGAGTGGGATTTGTACCCTTGGAAAAGAGGCCTGACTGAACTCCCTGGTCTCTTCTACCAGGGGAGGACAGAGTGAGGTTGCGATTGGGAAGAGGACCTTTACCCAAAACAGACAATGTTGGCACCCTGTTGTCACACTTCAGCCTCTAGAACGATGAGAAATCAGTGTTTATGAACCACCCAGACTCTGGTATTTTGGTGAGACAGTGCACATGGACTAAGGCACAAGAAGATAGCAAGTACTCAATAGATCAGCATGGATATCATCTAGAATCAGCCAGTTTATAAGAATTTGAATGTATCTATGTACACATAGCTATGGTTTCCTGAATCTCCAAATACTGCAAGTTTTTAGTAGTAGGGATCATGTAGGTTTTTCTGTGAATTGTCTGCAATAAACAGCTGCTCATTATAGCATTTGATGCTGTAGGAAACCATGAGATCATATAAGGTTGTTTACATGGACCTCAGGTCAAGTTGGGGTAAAAGGCTTTCGTTTTTGCACCAGTGGGGGAACATCAGAGAAAACCTCTTTACATGTTTGTTAACTGAAAGGTTCTCAGCCTACAGAACCTGGGAAGCTGGTTGAGATTATATTCTGAGATTGTGTTCCTCAGTGTCTCCATTCCCTTTGTTGAGACAGTGAAAGCAAAGCAAAGAACCTCAAAGAACGAAGACTAACATAACAAATACAATGTTTCCACCTTGTAGGATTACCCTGTCAACTTTTTTTTGCATATTTTCTTTTATAATTTACCTTAGAAATGTAAACACATTAAAAATAACTTAAAGTCCCCTTTGACCATGTCTTCAAGTCCCCCTCCTGCACTCTTTCCAAATAGATGATGGCTGTCATGAGACGAGTATGCATTTTTTTCAGCCAATTGATAAAGAATTTTACATGTATACTAAGTGGATATTTGTATGTCTTAAAAAACTAAGATACTTTAAATGGAGTTGACCACATATTACTCCTATACTTTTAAAAATTAGAGAGAGGCAGGGTTTAGGCTGTGGTTTTATGATGCCAGTGAAAAGGATGTTGTGGGAGGTGGGTATTAGGAAAGTTCTATTCCTGAGAACATCGATCTACAGGTCAGAAGCCAAGACATATTCCCTAGATTAAAACAGCATCTTAATGTAGCAAATACCTTAAGGCACTTATTTATTGCCTTTGGCCACTTTAGCATCATAGGAAAGGCTTTCATAGCTTCGAAGGTGTTTTATGTAAATAGTTTGCTTTATAACCATTTGTTCTTTTTCCTGTTTGCATTGCATAGTACTTTTTTTTACTTTATAAACAAAACCTAGGAATTATAAGTATACAGGATACCGCTTATGAGATTCAATTCAATTCAACAAACTTGAACTGAGGAATTTCTGTGTTCTGTCTAGACAATCCTTAATCAATCTGTGAGGCTCAGTCATCATTTGAGATTTTGAGACTTGGCTTTGAATCTGACACAGTGTCATTTCTATGCCTGGGAACTATTTTACTCTTGTTTCTCAGTGTAATTCCTTTCCAGATGTCCTCTTCGTTAATCCACACAGCCAATTCCCCTTTGACTATTCATGGAATATGTCCCGTTTACACATGCTGGTTCTGTCAGAATCCTGTCTTCCAAAGACAGTCTGATTAAAGTCTTCAGAAGTCTGTGAAATCCGCCCCCCTCACTGAAGAAACTGACCTGCTAGATTATACCTTCCCCTGTAGCAGTTAGGCCTCAAAACCTTGGGGGAGATTATGAAACCAAAAGTAGAATTGTATTGGCCTGTACTTCAAAAGGCAAATAGTTTCACTTCTTATGACCTTTAAGTGGAATGTACGTCTGCTGCTAAAAAATTTCTACAGCAATATGACAGGATTGAGAAAGCAAACACAAAGGCACAGGCCTGTGAGTCTCTGTTTTGGGTTTTGACATCATTGCTCTAGTGGAAACTTGACTTTTAGAAACTCCATTCTCTTACTTCACAGCGTTTAAGCTATTTATTTGATTTTTCATAAAGACAACTTTGAGGAGAAACAGTTGTCTAGCCATGCTGACCCTGGTTTGTCACAGAAGCATGGCTTATTAGCTACCTGGCCTTTAAAACGATAATGTATTTCTCTGGATCCTGGTCCACTTCCCGTTAAGACTTCTCTCTGTTTCAAAGCTTATTTCTCCTCTTAAGGATCGTACAGGTTCCTCAGATGTCTGCTTCCAACTTGAAAGCTTTAGAATTTTATATATTCTTTCTGCCTACTGTCTAGCATTTATTCTCTGAGATTTCTAGCATTGATTATACTAACGCCTAATTTGCATAAAACGTGGACTAGGAAATTGGTTCACAGAATCTTTGCTCTTTTATCAGTCTGAATCAAAGGGGGAAAATGTCTGGTTAAATAAGTTGTATTCATAAACTTCATATTGCTAAGGGACAACTAACTGGGCATTCCTGGGTCAATTCTAATTTAATTATTAATCAAAAGCACAGTATATGTTATTTAATTATATGCCATTTTTGCTTATTTCAACCCTTGCCATGGAATTTATAGACTGGGCTGAAATTGATTAGTGCATAGTTACTATGTCTCAATCTTGAATCTTGTATACATAGCTGGGCTGGAGAGATCAGGGATTTGAGGAAGCCTGTGTGATTCCGTAACAACCTTTCAATATTCAAAGATTGTTTAATGCATCGTTTGAGCTAGCTTTGGGATTGGTTTCCCCACTAATCTTATGCCATTGAACCATAGACGATTTGAAACCAACCTCAACTGCTGTGTTCAGGAAACTAGGAGATCTAAGCATTGGACCAGCATAACTCCACCAGGAAACAAATAAGAAAACCGTGGAAAACTCAATATAAATTGTATTTTTTTTAAATGTTTTTTATTTATTTTTGATACAGAGAGAGACAGAGCATGAGACGGGGAGGGGCAGAGAGAGAAGGAGACACAGAATCTGGAGCAGGCTCCAGGCTCTGAGCTAGCTGTCAGCACAGAGCCCGATGCGGGGCTCGAACCCACGAACGTGAGATCTGACCTAGGCCGAAGCCGGAGGCTTAACCAACTGAGCCACCCAGGCGCCCCTAAATTGTATTTTTTTAATGTTTCTTTTTATTTTTGAGAGAGAGAGAGAGAGAGAGAGAGAGAGAGAGAGAGAGAGAGAGACATCGTGAGCAGGGGAGGGTCAGAGGGAGAAGAAGTCACAGGATCTGAAGACAGGCTCCAGGCTCTGAGCTAGTGGTCAGCACAGTGCCTGATTTGGGGCTCGAATGCACGAACCATGAGATCATGACCTGAGCCGAAGTCAGACACTTAACCAACTGAGCCACCCAGGTGCCCCTCAATATAAATTGTATTTTCATAGGAACATTTGAGAGGACAGACATATTTATCTGACTCTATTTTTTTATGTAATTATTTTTAAAAGATTTATTTCAAAAACAATTTTGCCCAAGGGTGCCTGGGTAGCTTAGCCAGTTAAGTGTCTACTCTTGATTTCAGCTCAGGTCATGATCTCACCTTCCATGAGTTCAAGCCCCACATTGAACTGACAGTGCAGAGCCTGCTTGGGATTCTTTCTGTCTCCCCTCCACTTGATTATGTGCACTCTCTCTTTCTCAAAATAAATAAATAAATAAGCATGAAAAAAAAAATTTTGCCCAATGAAGTAGATTCAGAGAGGGTGAAGTGAGAGTTGGTGCATAAAGATGCTATTAGTTCCATACCCCTGGCAACTGTATTCAATTTTTTGTTTGTGGATGTAAATAACTAAGAGACAAATGGAACTGGAAAAAATTATTACCAGATGGGATTGTTTAGGGCAATGGCTTTTCTTGTGGCTATTTCAGGGGATCCATGCGGTCAACCCTATCTCCATAATAATGTTGAGACCGTTTTTTGCTTTTTTCATTATGTTGGTATTTGCAGTAGTGGGTGAATCTGTTGGTGCCTCAGCATGAATCAAAGCTGGCACCAAATTGTACCAACAGCTGTCCTACTCTTCACTGCCACTGTGCTCACATGAAAAAATACCAGAAAAAAAAATGCCTGATTCACTTAAGAATGTCCTTGATGAGGCAACAAAACTATTGATTTTCTTAAATCTCTACTGTAAATATACATCTTTTAAAAATTCTGTGTGACAACATGGGAAGAATGCCTAAGGCACTTGTAATGCCTCCCACAGTGCAATGTTTGTCTTGAGGAAAGCTGCTTATGCAATTGTTTGAATTGTGAGCTGAACTAGCTGCTTTCTTCATTAAACATCATTTTCACTTGATGGAACAATTCCATTCTCTTATTTATGTTGTTGGAAAGTATAGCAATTTCTTTAAAAATAGTTTAGCATTTGATGGATTTTTTTCAAAAATTTACTTAGTTATTATTTAAATTTTTTTAACATTTATTCGTTTTTCTGAGACAGAGAGACAGATCATGAGCAGGGGAGGGGCAGAGAGAGAGAGACACATGCACAGAATGGGAAGCAGGCTCCAGGATATGAGCTGCTAGCACGGAGCCTGGTGTGGGGCTTGAACCTACGAACTGTGAGATCACAATCTGAGCCGACATCAGACGCTCAACCGACTGAATCACTGAGCTACCCCTAGTTATTATTTTTTAAAGCATTTACTTAAATTCTAGTTAGTTAACATATGGTATAATATAGATTTGAAGAGCAGAATTTAGTGATTCATCTCTTACATATAACGCTCATCACAAGTACCCCCCTAGTGTTATTTATAAATAAATTAATACATAAATAGTTAATGTTTTGAGCTTTAATTTCTAAATGGTAAATAGACCACATAGATTAATCCTTTTTGGTGTAATCAATAACTGTATGTGTCAAAGGTTCTTAAAGAAAGTTTGAGAATCATGGCCTAGGGTCATTTTTCTAAAATAAACTTCCCTTGTATAGTAGCTTATAACTTCACAAGTATTACATCTCTGTAATTCTAAGATTCTGTGATTTTGATTTTAAGATTCTGAGCTTTTTACAAGAAAATGGATAAAGGAAAACATGGAGGTCTGGTCCAAGGAGAGGTCTTTTGGTAGTAAGCTATCTGTATTAGACAGGTTTTGATAGGTGAGCTGAGTGAAGCTTGCAATCATTCCTTCATTTTTTCAACAATTGTTGAGTATGTGCACTGTGCAAGATGCGATGTTGATTGATGTGGAGGATACAGAGTGAATCATACTTAGAAGCATCAGATTGTAATTTCCATGAAAGAAGAAACTTGTCTTTTCTCCCTCGGGTGGCAGTATGATGAGTCAGGCGGAAGTTGGTAGAAATTCACATCATACACTAGCTGTGTCTCTTTGGACAAGTTACTTAAGATCTCTGAGCTTTTTTCTTAGTTGTCATGTGTAGAAAAATGATATGTATCCTTTTTGGTTATTTTGATAATTAGAAACTTTATGATATAAAGTGCTTGATCAATATCCTGGGATTTTGTATCCAAGTTGTATAAAGGGCTTTGTTTTATAGCTATTTGCTAACTCAAGGAGCATAAAAGCAAATCTGTCTTCACATGGGAACTTCTATATGTACAGGTAGCAGTAGTCTTTGAAAAAGGTTTAATTTAAGAAAGCAGAATTTGTTTATTTACTTTTTCCCCAACTCTATTGAAGTATACTTGACAACCACAATTTTGTATACTTAAAGTGTACAACGTGATGATTTGATGTTTGTACATATTGTGAAATATTTACCACAATCAAGGTAATTTATACATTTATCACCTCACATTGTTACCTTTTGTGTGCATATGAGAGAGAATTCTTAAGATCTACTCAGTAAATTTCAAGTATATAATATAGTATTATTAGCTATAGTCTGAGCCTCAGAACTTACCCCTCTTGCAACTAAAAGTTTGTACCCTTTGACCAACATCCTTTCATCTCCCCACTTCCCAGCCCTTGGCAACTACCACACAACATTCAAGTAGTACTTATTTTTCAATAACCAGAGAATAATCCGTCTGTCAGAATTAATTTGCTTTTTATAAAGAGAACCAATTTCCATTGAAAGATGTGAGTTTAAATAGCTTTGGGATATCCTATATTAGATTGTGTTAATCATGGTTAAAGAAAGAGTCAGTGACACTTGTTAAAGACGGTAAAGAAGACGGTTTAGGACGACCCTTGTATGTATAGGGACCATTGTAATGGAATTTTCCAGTGTGGGGAGAGAGATGAGGCTCCACCCCGAATGTGAATGTATAGCCAAGGAGCAGGATAGGGCTCAGTGGATGGCCAGTTATGAAGAGGAAACACCAGGTGTAAGAGAAAGTCTGGTTTAACTGGCCTAACCAGATTCTTGCTGAAGACAGACCAGGGTGATCAGACATTGCCCTGGGGTCTGTGGAAGGTGAGGAAGCTGATTAGATTTGAGTGATCAGGGATCAGTGGTGGGGAGTTCCGGTTAAACTGACTTATAGGGTTTTGCTGAAACTAGATTTGATGTGGAAGCACACAGGTAGGCCCAAAAGAAAGTTGCAGGAGCCTGATTAACGTTGTCAAGCAAAGAATCTTTGTCACTCTAATCAGAATTGTGTTTTCCTGTAGTCATTTAGATGATTTTATTTTTCTAATAAGATTAATATTAGATTCTAATAATATTTTTCCAATTTCCTTATAAAAAATACTATGTTATTGGGGAAACTAAAATTGGTAGAAATTCCATAAGAATATTAAGTGCTAGTACAGTCAAGTCAAGCAAAAAGTTTTCAGTGATGGTACTCCCTCTGATGTAAATGTATGTAATCTTAAGCTTGTCTACAATTCTATTTAATATTAAATTGTTAAAAATGGTGTCTCATTTCCTCAAAAGAAAGCAGTTTTGAAGCTTTTTGCTTATATTAAAGTTACTTTATTCTTGTTTTACATTTCTTTGTTTACTATAAACTCATTCACAGATCAGAACATTATAAAACATAAAAATTATTGTTTCTCTTAGTCTGAGTGTCCTTTATAAATCTTTACATGAAAGTGGGTATGCCTTTGGCAGAGGCCATTTCCATGCAGCCCTGCTCATGCAGATTACAGAATGGGAATTTTCTTTCTCTAAAAAGAGATTATCACTTGCTTGGTGACTCTCTCCAGAGTCTTTATGTGGAAGAATGATGTTTGACTTCAGGTGCTTATTCCAAGGTACAATACGTGGATTCTAAACACTACATCCATAGAAACAGATCCAAATATATTGTAGCCTTAAAAATGTTTTTATGCATAAATACTGTTATTTCTTCACTTATGATTCAGTAACATGGAAAAAACTAGAGATTCTTGCCTTCAGTTGGTCCATATTGATAGATACCTTTATGGAATTCTAGAGATTAGGCAGTATAGAGCAATGGCTGCTATTTACAGAGGCAAAGGCAAAAGAGAGCCTATGGCCATTGTTAGATGTATGTATTGCAAACTAATTTTACATTTCTTATCATTCATCAACGTTCTCATCGTTCTGCTAGTCACATTTATATGCATAGTAGTTTAGCAGACACCTGTTGCCATGGCAGCAGAGAACAAAAATGAAATCTATTATTTTATGAGGTGAGAGTTCCCAAGTGATACCGGTCGGTATAGGCTGGTGAGAACACTTTTGATTTTGCTTGTGTGTGGTTCCCAAGGTAAGACACTAAGTTTATATTAACAAGAACCACGGGGACGAGAGGCTTTGTCTGAGGTTGCTCTTTATGATCTGGTCTGCCTTCACACATTCATTAGACTACAGGGATCCATCTCATTTTTCACTGATAACATGGCAGCCATACCTTGATTCACATCAAGACAAATTCACACAGAAGGATTTTCCAATGTGAATTAATAGCTGACAGGTAAGTCTATATGTTTTTGTGTTTCTCTGTACCTAGAGTGGGGTTGTTAATGGTAATGATTGTCACTGTCTTTTTGCATTTCAGGAGCACCTGGGGGACTCAGTCTGTTAAGCATCTTACTCTTGATTTCAGCTCAGGTCCTGACTCATGGTTCTTGAGTTTGAGCCCCACATCGGGGTCAGTGCGGAGACTGCTTGGGATTCTCTCTTTCCTTCTCTCTCGGCCACTTCCCTGCTCATGCATGTATACTCTCTCTTTATCTCTCTCAAAATATAAATGAATATTAAAAAAAAGTGAATACCAACTTTCAGCAGTTATTTTCCCAATCGAAATTTATCCAGTGCCTACTATGTGCCTGGCATTGGATGAATTACTATGGTGAATTGTGAAATTTCATCTATTCCATGTCTTATTATATTACTTAAACTCTCTAAAAATGCAGTTTTCTTTATAAAGGTGCAGTTCTTAGGTGGTTAAAAAAGCAAATAGCTTGAAAAGAGATGGTGGTATTGACTTCCCAACCAGAAACATACATACACACATCACTCACTGAGACCCTTTAAGAGGTATGCGAAAATGGAGATAGAAAAAATTCACAGGGTTATGTAATTTAACTAAAAAAGTTGAGTGAGGAAAATATCTGAATCAGAAGGATTCTCATCTAGGTTAGGAAGAATGTCTTCATTTTATTCTCTCTTCCTGGGTTCCCTTCAGTTTTTGTTCTTTTAACATTTCCCCCTATGCCCTGTTCCCCTTTTTCCAGCTCTACATGAGAAAATGATCGTGAAATGTGAAGATACATCAGATTTTTTGGTTTCCCTTACAGGCACAATACCCTCCCTCACCCTTTCCTCTGCTTCCTGCCTTCTACTTCCCCTTAGCCACAGTGTAGCGATTTAAGGACCCAGCTGATTTACTAGTCTGTGACAAGTACAAAAATCAACACTTAGTTGATAGCAAGTCAACACTTAGAAACTTTACTAGCAATTTGGTAGAGTACTTTCATCTGTTTATTCCAACAAAATGTTTGGCTGGTATTTCCTATTTTTAAATCTTATTTCTCTGAGGGTGCCTGGGTGGCCCAGTTGGTTAAGGATCTGACTCGTGGTTTCGGCTCAGGTCACAATCTTTCGTGGGATTGAGGCCCATCCAGCTCTGTGCTGTGAGCACGGAGGCTGCTTGAGATTCTCTCTCTCCGTCTTTTTCTGCCCCTGTCCCATGCGTGCTTGCTCTCTCTCAAAATAAATGAACTAAAATTTCATTTCTCTAGTAAAAAAATATTTTTCAAGTTTATTTATTTATTTTGAGAGAGAGAGAGAGAGAGAGAGAGAGAGAAAGAGGAGTGCATGAGTGCAAGCAGGGGAGGGGCAGAGAGAGAAGGAGAGAGAGAGAATCCCAGGTAGGTTCTGTGCTGTCAGCAAGATCCTGATGTAGGGCTTGATCCCACCAACTGTGAGATCAGGACCTGAGCTGAAACCAAGAATTAGATGTGCTTAACCAACGGAGCCACCCAGATACCCCTATTATTATTATTTAAAAAATTGTTTTTACATTTATTTTTGAGAGACAGAGAGAGGCAGAGAACAAGTGGGAGAGGGGCAGAGAGGGAATGAGAAACAGAATTCAAACCAGGCTCCAGGCTCTGAGCTGTCAGCCCAGAGCCTGACCAGGGGCCAAACCCATGAATCATGAGCTCATGACCTGAGCCGAAGTGGGGCACTTAACCGACTAAGCCATCCAGGCTCCCCATCCCCATTATTACTATTTAACAAACAACAACCCACATGAATTGTGTGTCTGAGGGCACAAGAAAGCAAAAGCCCCTGGTCTTTTACTACAGGCGGTCTGAGAAGCGCTGAGCTAATGTACTCTCAGTTTTTTTTAAAGGTGTCTTGATTTCCTACCTTCACGCCTTGCCTTTGCTTATTGTTTTAGCTAATACTTCCTGTCTCTCAAAACAAAATTGTAATATCCTCTCCTTCATGCATTTTTTTTAAAGCTAAACTCTTACACTTCATTCTTCATATTTCTGCTGAAACCTTACAACCAGCATTTGCTGAATGCAGTAACATTTAATATTCTATACAAATACACTTGGCCTTCTTGCAGCACCACCTTGGCTACACCTGAGAGATACAACCAGGATGGGTAAGAGCATGGACTCTGAGATCATAGACATCCGGGTTAGAATCCTGAGTTCTGTTGTTTATGAACAGAGGGACCTCGGATCAGTCAACTAGCCTCCTTGTGCCTCTCTATCTTCTCTTATCAGATGGGACTGTTGGTAGCACGTTTCTCTTCAGGTTGCTCTGAGGATTAAATGAAGTATGTAAAGCACTAAGCGCACAGTTCCTGGCACAGAATAAACACTCAGTAAACAACTGCTATTATGTTTTTCATTAATGTTACATGCACTTTTGAATATTTTTTCTTGCTTTTGTTCAGGCATTGCCTGAAATTAGTCATTTAATCCCATTATTTTGAGGAAAGGTGAAGAAGGTACCTCAATCACTATGTTAGACCCACATTTTGAAGACACAGTTAGAATGAGTGGTGTGCAAAAGGGTGGAAAGTCATTTGATTTCCATAAATTCCTAAGGGGTTTGGAGAGCTAGTCAGTGCAGTGGAGACATCATTGTGTAGGCTCTGTAAAACTGAGTCACTCATGAGATACTTTTTCAGGCAGGCAAAAGTAACACCACCAAATGAAACATGGAATTAAAAAAAGAATCTTACGGAGAAGGCAGTATTATCTAAAAATATCGCCATGACCAACAAAAAAATTTGGCTGGACACCTGGATTTTTCTGAGTATAATTTTAGTTAGGTAAACATTGAAAAGATAGATTTTTCTAAAAGAGGAAAGAGTAATTTTATGGAAAATGATGGTTGGCAGTAATATTCTGACTCAGAAGTTCAATTTTGTAGAAGATTCTCCTTGATTTAAAGTGTGAGAGGATGTAAATTTGAACAAGTTGCAGAGATGATCAATACTGATAGTCACTTACCTGGTACAATTTGTCAAGTACGTTCCAGTGAGCCTTCCTTGTAGGGTAATTATCTCAGGATGCAGACATGGAGATGGGAACTACAGTGCTTAATTACATGATAGTTAAATGAAATGATTGTCTTAATGTGTGCACTAAAAAAGTATATTAGCACCATATTATGGATTCATAGCTACATAGGATATGCTTTATTAGGCTTTAAAAATTGGTAAACTCTCTTGGAAGTAAGCAGAAATATATTCAATATATAACAAAATTAAATGCCAAGCAACATGGCACTGAATTTAAGGGAATGGATGATGGTTTTGGTTTTGTGGTCAAATTATTTTTTGTATATTGAATGTGAATTCAAAAGAAGGACTATAAACAAAATTCTGAGAGGATCTAGGAACTAAGATTTAAGAGCTACTTAAGCCCTTGCTAGACAAGGGCAATAATACTAAGACATAATTTACTACAGTGAGAGGATAAGAAAAATGAAGTAAAACCCGGGTTATTTAGGCCTTACAAACTGGCTCTGTATCTGTAGGTGTGTACACACACACACACACACACGCGCGCGCACGCACGTGCACACACACACACACACATACACACACTTGACATGTGTTAACATATCCACCAACTTCAAGTGTAGCTCTGAATAAAAGGAGGGGTAAACATTTTATGGAAGAGGAGTTGAGTTGAACACACACACCCGTTTTTAATAATAAAGTCTGTTAGACTTGAATGGCACAACAGTCTGTCAGGGAAATGGTGAAATCATCACAGACTGTTGAGTGATTCAAAATTAGATCAGACAAAGCACTTTAAAAAAACACTGTAGGAAACAATCTCATGCTGGGAAGGCAATGAAAAAGTGACCTAAATCAGTCTTTTCCACCTCTAACTTTTAATGCTTTCTTGTAGTTTAAAAATAGAAAAGTAAAATATTTATGGTACCAAAAGTTGGGGTCTAACCTTTTCAAGTGCTTATCATCTAACATTAATATATTTGATACTCATGGCTTTGTTGTAGAACCGACAGAAATGTAGCTATAGGTCTTAGACCTTTTTTCACTTGTGTGAAATCAACAATGAAGAAAGTTCAGGGTTCAGGGCACCGTTTGTGAAGTGTTTGATAAATTGGTCCTTATAACTTAAGTTCTAAACCATTTATCTGGGACGCCTGGGTGGCTTAGTTGGTTGAGCATCCGACTTCAGCTCAGGTCATAATCTCGCAATTGGTGGGTTCGAGCCCGTGTCGGACTCTGTGCTGGCAGCTCAGACCCTGGAGACTGCTTCGGATTCTGTGTATCCCTGTCTTTGTCCCTCCCTGGCTTGTGTTCTGTCTCTCTCTCTCTCTCAAAAATAAATAAAAATCAAAAATAATTTATAAATCATTTATCCAATATAATAGAACTAATGTAATAAAAAATAAATAGCATTTATTTTTTCCCATATATAATGCCATTGCAATGGGATATAAACATGAAGATGGGATAATGGAATAGAGAGTTTTGGAGAATTATTAGTTAATGTATATAGAAAGGAGGATATTGAATGAGAATTAGTTCTAGAAAGCTAAGTTTTCATGTTCTCCCTGACTCCCTGATCTTAGCTTAAATAATTGCCAATCACATGTAATTTCTTTATGTCACTTGGTTTCTCTTAAATTCAAAAGCAGTCAAAATACTACACAAACTGAATCAAATTGTTTGAAGAGAAAGGGTTCAATAAATTTTTATAGTAATTTCTAATCAGTGCTTTTTTTTTTTCCATCTAACCTACAGTACTTTGCTTGGGGCACTCTTGCTTACCTTTGGTCAACCCCTGTCCTCATGTCAGACAAATATGCTTTAACCAGAAGTGGGAACTTACTGCCCTCTGCAACCAGCCTATGTGACCTTTTGGAGAAATCATTACTTAGACTTATAGCCCCATGGATCAGCTGCTTGGAACCAATCCTGACAGAGGCCTCCCTTTATCTTTAGGTTGCTTGTAGATCAGTGGTCCAAATGCCTCTTGGCTCATTGACCACCCCTCTCCCATGTGACTGGTTTTACGTAAATGTCATAGAAAATTGTCTTAGGCTGACCTCTTTTATAATCCTTGTTTCTCAAAATATGCTGTTTGGTACAAAGTCCACTTACGTGCAGAAAGCAGAGAGAAAGGTCATTTGTCCAGTTCTTAAAGTTTGCTGTGGTGGTGAGGCAAAATTAAATGACCACTTCCTTTTCCTCTGGGAGTCATGGTGGTGGGGAGGCACTGACCATGGGCAACTCTTTTCCTTGGTGCCCAGCCCACTGATAAGTGGTAGAAGATGAGCAATAAACATTTGTTGGATGAATGAGTGAATGAATGATGATCATTTCAAAGTAGGCTAAATTTTGATACTACTCTTTCTGCATCCCTTCCTGAGCAGTTGACTTCCTAGAGTGGCCAGCCCCACAGGATCTG
>NC_043700.1:65566190-65572312 GCF_006229205.1 Suricata suricatta
GAATCAGGTAATGTGGATTTTATGTACTTTCAAGACTAAAGATATTACTATTCCTACGAGAGTGTCATGAGCCCCAAGTTCGTGAGTTTTTGCCATGTCTTGCCCTGTATACTTGTTCTCACATCTCTTTGTGGATTTTAGGTAGAATATATAACAGATTCTTTCTTTGAAGTATTAAACTAAGGAAATTCTATATGTAGAAAAATTGACCAAATGCGTCACTTACTGAGTTGATATCATGGAGTCTTCTTAAATCTCTAAATTTTCTTTTGGAATTAGGAGTGACTGAGAATACGGCCCATCCATTCTATACATTCATATTAATTTGAGTCCTGTTTTATTAATGCTTTCAAAGAAGATTTAACATTAAATGCAATATGAGGAGGAATGAGTTTAAAGTTAAATTTTCTTTGAATAGGCAAGTCACACTTTGAAAAGCAAAAATGAGGACTTTGCTAGCCCAGATTTATGCATAGACTATTTTTATTAATATATTGCACAGACAGGTAATTTTTTGATTTTCCTTTATGAAAAGAATTAGTCACTAAAGAGATCCATGGTTTTAACAGTTTCATCTCTTACATTCTGCCACAACTAAATTAGTTGAAGGGTCATAGAATTTATAAATCATGGATTATTAATATTTCATAGAGGAAAAATGCTTGCTTAATTAATACTATGGCCACTAAATTATGTCGTACATGTCTTCAGGGAGCTCAGAACTCATTAAGCATGTCCGGGTCTGTGGCCCATGGTCTTTTGACAGCATTCATGGCCCTTGAATGGCACCCCTAGCTCACTCCACTGAAATTTGGAAGAGGTGTTTTGGAGGCCTGAAACTTCAGGCTACTTGTACTCCTCAGACAAGCATATATTCTTGTTTTTGTTTTTGTTTTTTTTTTTTGTTTTTTTTTTTTTTGTTTTTTGTTTTTTTTTTCAAAGCCAAAAATCAAGGGTCGTTTATTGCGGGTTCGAACCCGGGCCTCTGCTCACTCCAAGCTGGTGGAATGGAGAGAGCCAGAGAGTTGTTTTTGTTGTTAAGGAACCACTAAGTTTACTTGAAAATTACTATTAACCCCCCATATTTTTATTGTGTTTTCATAAATATTTGAATGAAAGCTGGATGGACCAATGGGAGTTTCAGTCAAACATTCCTTAAGATTTTGAACCGGAAACTTGACAAAGTTCTTCAGATAATGTATGTACTAGCCCCTCTGTTTTTACTTTCTAAAAGAGGAGCAGGACTTACTGCACCCTCTTAATGTAGTTCAGCAATGACCCTTCCAGATTGGCCTCAGGTTTTCCAGGGATGGTTTATGGTGGAATGGCCTGGATCTAAAACTTGAGTTTTGCTAATTTACTTGAAAACAATTTAGTATTCTAGTTTAGTGACATATTCCTACATTCTCAGAATTCTTGAAGTATAATCTGAATCAGAAGTTATTCTTTATTTAATTGGGCATTATGAAATGATTCCTTTCTTTTTTTTTTCTTCCTTTTTTTCTTTTTTTGTATTATTTCACATTAAATTCAGACAAGCATTTGTCAGCATTTTGCTTCTCATATTTTCTTGCATAAAACCCCACGTTGACACTTATGAGGATACCATTCTACTTGACAGATTGAAGAGGTTTCCATGGGTGAAATGGAGCTTAAGACCGAGGAAAGTGTTTTTGCCAAGCTAACAGAACTCTTTTTAATTCTGTGCCTACAGATAATGACCTTAAGTAAGACTTAGTATGTCAAGTTCTCCATGGAAAATTCAGCATAGAAAATTCAGTTCCCTTGAAACTTATTCTTCTAGTATATTATTATTAAGAGAACTGTGTCAGCTTGGCAGTGACAAAAATGTTTTCATTCTCCAGGTCCTATTTGATAGTGTGATTTATGCCAGATTAATGAAGGGCAAAGCAATTGGGTAAGGCATAATATTTCTGAGCAGTTACTAAGAATGAAACATCATTTTATCTTCTCAGGTTTCCCGAATCTGCAGTTTCTGTTTTGAAGAGCCAGCACTTGCGGCAGAAACTCCTTCAGTCCCTGTTTCTTGATAGAGTTTATTGGGAAAGTCAAGGAGGTAGACAAGGAATTGAAAAGCTTATTGATGTAATAGAACAGAGAGCCAAAATCCTTCTCACCTATATCAACGCACATGGGGCCAAAGTATTACCTATGAATGAATGACAAAAGGATCTTCTGGCTAGAATACAAGATATATTTATGCATTTTGTTTGTTTTGTTTTGAAATCAAGTACACAAGCCTCAAGTCTTCTTAGGAATGAGGCAGTATACATGAATACACAAAACAAATAAACTTAACCAAGTGTATAGGATGGATCTGAGCCCTATAAGCAGATTTAAAACCTTTTGAAAAACATATACTCAACAAGTATTTGTTTATATTTTTCTCTAACATCGTGTCATAGGAGTCTCAACATCTGGTTGTAGAATGGTTGCAATTATTATTCCAGCTCAGTTTGTCATGCCACTTAACAGAATGGCATAAACAAGAGGTACGGACTCCTTTAAGCATATCTTATGCCACATTGACTGGTCTGACTAAGTACTCATGGGAATGGTTCTTGATATTCTTCCATTGCTGATTATTGAAACAGAGCAGTCCCAGTATGACCCAGACCCAATTGTGCCTTTGAAAACTGAGGCTGTGATCTGCAAAAACATCAGGGCATACAATGATTCTACATAGAAATGGTGGGTTATTTGCAAAAGCACCAGTATATATTTTCTTTCATCTATAAATGGTCAGCCATCTCTGTGATTCTGAGAAGCAAGAATCACATTTTCCATTATTTTATAAATTTATTTGTTTTCAGTATAGAAATCATCCAAAGCTGATGGCTTATATATTAGATAGTTTCGCTTTCCCAACGTGAGTCCAATTTATGTCTAGTGCCTTACAAATTAAATAATTTTAAGGTACAAGTTACCTATTTGAAACTATAATTATAGTATGCCTTTTTAAATGGATGCTCTTTTGAAAAATTTTGTCACTTTTACAGAGGATATACTATAGTTCTTGTATATTTTATTAATAACAGTGGATTTCTTCAGATTTGTTCTAATTATATTTAGACTGATTTAATTGATATTGCTCAGATGTTGGCAATAGAACCATATATTGGCTGTGGTTAAATATATTGTTTGGCTAATTCTAATGTGAGAAATATGAACAAAATAAATTAAAACCTGACTCTTCAATTCTCCTCAGTGACTAGAATGAAAACAGTGAATTTGGATAATATTAAGGCTAAAGTAATTTTTCCCAAACTCCCTCTACCATCATTTTAATTAGGCATAGGGACATGGGCATATAGTATTCATGTGCTGGGTCTCTGGATTTTGGGAAGATACCCATGTCATTACCTACGATAGATGTTCATACAGAAGTTTCAAATCTGGAACCAATTTCCCACCTCCCCCTCAGACACCTACTCCCCATTTAAAAGCTGATATACTGACTTCTTTTTTCCCTGGAAGTTTAAAAATACAATTTAAGAATGTAATACAGTCTATTCCCTTTCTACTCGGTGCTGCATGTTATTGCCAAACCACTGCATTTTCTGTATTCTAATCAAGGGTAACTTAATATCACCATAAATTAGAACTATTAAAAACATTACAGTGAAGACTAGATTTTTTAAAAAATATACCTATAGATTCCAATATACACAAATGCGTAGGGGCAAAATGTCAAAGCAACACATTGTAACTCTAAGAGGTAGTTACCTTGGTAAGGCCAAGGAGAGAGGGGTCATTTGATTATCTAATTATAATTTTTCTAGTCTCACATTCATGTACTCTTGTTTAGCATCCTTATTTGCTCGGCTGACCCTTGGAGAAGTGGTCTTCAGACCATTCTTCTGTTCCATTATCTCTCTACAGCTGAGTTCCTCCCTCTGATTCCACATACCTAGCAAACTTTGGCTCTCCTGCGTCTCCACTTTTAGCTGCTGTGTTTGGGCTTTTTAAGTCCTCCTTTCTCTCATTAGTCAGTATGTTACTAAAAAAATTGGCCTAACAAAAGTTTGGCAACCCAGGCTTTATTTTGAGCCATTGACTTGAAATAACTCTTTGTAACATTGCCTTATTGAGGTGGCATGTTTGCATTTTAATATGCTTTTTATGGAATATGTCATCTTTACCTAAATTTGTGAAATTAGTGATGGGAATTCCAGTCTCCTTAGAAATGAGCTTTAATTTTGTGTCTCAAGCTAAACTGTTTTTGGGCAGCTTGGTTCTTTTGTACCTGGATCTAGCTTTCCTTATTTTCCTCCAGTTATTCTGATATGCTTACTATGAACTGAAAGGTGCAGGAATACATGTTTATTTTAGTCACCTTTGCTTCTTAACAATGTATTTTATGTAATAATCAGTGAATAATTTATGCTGTATTATTTTTGAATAACGGATAGCTGCCGGGCCAGGCTTTTAATTCTGCATATTGCTCTTACTGAAACAATGCGAGTACTCTGAGCCTTTCAAATGCACTCAGCTTATGCTGTGGTTTGGTTCACATAAGCATATTATGTGCTTTATTTATAACTTGATAAGTTTAAAATAAAACAATTTACCTTGACAGACATACAAAAGTTGATTGTCCTGTGATTTATTTTCTTCAAGCTGATAATATGAAAATAAATGGCATATCTTAAAAATCTATAATAAAAATATTAGAAATTAAAGATGTGTGCTTTTTCTTTTGTCATTGGGTTTTCTTTTGTATATAGATTACTCTTCAGAAGTAAGCGTAGAAGATTGTTTGCTACCATTGTCCATGATGAAAGAAACAATTGAACAATTAAGAGTTTATTGGATTGTGTATGTGTTTGCATATATTTGGTGTTCTGACTAGTAATATCATGCTTTCTCTTGGTGTGCATTCAGTATTGTTTTAGGTGGTATGCAAATTAGTAAACAGATATCACAAACTGTAAGAGGATAATTTTTATTTTTCTTTGCTGGGGGTGCGTCTTAGAATCAAGAGTTAAGGTTTTCCATAGAACATTCCTATTTATTAAGTTTATTATGCGATTAGGGAAAATACTGAAATATAAAATGTCTTTGACTAATGCTCAAACTATAATCTCTGAACTTGTATAATAGTCTGTTTATTCCACTGTATCTTTAAATATACATTACATTATATCTAATGAATAAAATAACCTGGGTGTGGATTTACCTATGGTGTCTTATGACGTTCTAATGTTTATCTCAGCACAGAACAAGATAGGGCATATTTAGAGCACTAGTCTGAAAATAGGATATGAAAATTGTACATGGGTCGGGTACAAAGACCCTCCTCTAAAAACCAGTATGTATCATCAAGAATGAAGAACTTTCATTCATGAAAGACAACTTGACTTGTCAGAAAAGTTGGAACACTTGGAAATAGCCAGAAGAGATTTTTGAGTGTTCTTTCAGTGCAAAGCTGGGCTTGCTTTTGTATTGAATGGTCTATTTAACAATGTAGTAGGGCAGAGGTCAACTTGTAGATTTTTATCCCATAGAGATGCAAATAATTTCTGCCTGGTGGAAAAGACAACCCTAATGGGTTTGCAGTTTATTACACTGTTGGACATTGACCAGTTTTATATCTAGTCCAGCAATCTTATCCTAACATTGTTTGTAGATACTTAGCTTTTGAAATACTCTTTGAAATGGTTTTACCAATTTACTGGTTCACGGATTAATTAATTATTTAAATAAAATCTTGGACATATGTTCATTTTATATTTGCATAGGGATTGCAGTTTTACTTTTTTGAAAATTTTGCCTTTATAAACTTTTGACTACGGTCATATTCCGTTTGCTTAAGAGTTATGGTTTTAAATTTTTGAAAATTTTAACAATCTTTCAAAACATAGTTATAAACTTTAAGAACTGAAGGGTGCCACGTGATTAGCATTTTTGATCTTATTTTCTTTAATCTTTTAATTTTTTAAAGATTCTCAGTTGATTATCTAGTAAAAAAGGTTTGACTCGGGAGGGGTGCAGGCAGACTGTTGTGCAACCTAAAAATGCACGTGGTAAGTGAATAAAGCCACAGAAATCTTTTCTTACAACAGCATTCCATATGGTTAACTTCGTTCGACTATTTTTTT
>NC_043700.1:65572412-65608855 GCF_006229205.1 Suricata suricatta
CCAATCACAATCTCTCTATTGAACTCTGTTTTCTGTCGTGATTGGTTCAAAATTGAACAACTGACCTAAGTAGGTCAGTTGGAAAACTTGCTTCAGAATTTTAGAATGGAGAAAGATGAAAAGAAACTAAGAGCAAAACTAAAGCAGTTATGGGTCATGTTCTGGACATCTTAGGCTTTTCTCTATGTGAGTGGAGAAAATTAACTGTAGAGAAAGAGCACAGATCAAATGAAAGCCTCAGAGGTGCCAGTAAGTGAGATGGGGAGGTCTCGTGCCTTTTTACACCTTCCCATTGGGAGGTCCCTTCCAACTTTTGGCTTACTTGAAGTTTTCTTAATTCACCTTTTTGCTTCACCTTAATCTAGGTGGATAGCTTTTGTGATCATTGCAGTGGATGGCAAATCTATAATTAGTTCCTAAGGTAAATAGGTCTTTTTCTAATTTATCAATTTCAGAAATTGTATCATAAGTTCTTCCTATGACAGATACAGTACTTCATACTCTTAATTTTCCTGACCCTCTAACTTCTTTCTTCACAAAAAAACCTTCTAAAATATTTATCATCATGCTTACATGTTAATCTTCTTAATATTTACTTTCTGGTTTTCATGCTGTCACAGGTTCATTAATTCTATATTTGAATGGATTTCTTGCCCACCGTCAATGACAGTTTCTTCATTCTTGAGGTTTTTGTTTGTTTTCCTCATTCATCTTTTTGCTGACTGGCTTCATCATCAAATTATTTTTACAGACTTACCCATGAGTTCCATATTCAGTGAGCCTTGCTCATTTGTGTATAGCATTCTGTTTTGTTTATGTAGGTAAATGACAGCCTGATGATTTAAAATTTGGATTCCACACTTATTTTTTTTCAAAACAAAATACCCTTGGAAGTCTGTAGACATTATAGCACTGTCACTTGGCATTGAACATTGCAGATAAAGTTTCAGAGGCCAGGTTGTGTGTGTGTGTGTGTGTGTGTGTGTGTGTGTGTGTGTGTGTGTGTTTTCTTCTAACTAGCAGGTCATTTGCTTTTCTGGGTTTGAGGCATGTTTAATTCTTATTTTTAATCCTTTAAGTTTAATAAATTCTCAGTATGTGGCATAAAGTTGGTCGTTCTGCATCAAATTTTTCTGGAACATAACATAGAATCAATATGTTTCTATATTCTTTCACTTCAGGAAGATTTTTACAATATATATTTGAATATTTTTTTGGCTCTATTCTATTTGTTTTGTGTTCAGGTAAAGAGATTTATTTTGCGTGCATGGACTCTGCCTCTGAATCAACTGTATTTTCCTTTTTTGCTTACTTCTGAAATTTTTTTAAACGAAATGGACTATTTTCTCAAGAGCTTCCTTTCTGTCTCTGACTTTATTTCAGTCCCATCTGTTCTACTTCTTCCTGCTTCCCATTTGTCTTAATTTCTCCTAATGATTTTATTATCTTCAAATTTCTTCTTGGAGAGCTCAGATTTGATCTTTTTCTGCTTTATTAACTCTTTATCGACTTTTAGTTTTTCATGCTTTTTTATTTGAACTAGTTTGTCAAAGAACTTTTGAGATGGCAGGGAATAGTTTTTGAAACTATTCAAATTCAAATTCAATTCAATTAAACAGTTCCCTCCCTCAGTCACACTAGCCATAGGTCAGATGCTCAGGAGCCTTGTTTGTGCTTCCTGGAGACTGTATTACCATATCAGCACAGATGCAGAACATTTCCAGCTTTGTAGAAAAGTGTGTTGGCCGGTGGTGTGGCAGAACACAGGTCTCTGCATATTTTCTTGTATAGTGGGGTTTGTATTTTCTGCCTTCAGCAGCAGTTGCTGCCTCCCCATCTCTCCCCCTTACCTTATCTGCCAGACAGCATATCTAGGTTAGGGTTTGGTTAACAAAACACCACAGACTAGGTGGCTTTAATAACAGGAATCTATTTTTCACAGTACTGGAGGGTTGAAGTTCAAGATTTGGAGGCCAGCAGGGCCAGTGTTTGGAAAGGGCTCTCTCCTTATGTTACAGATGGCCACCTTTTTATTATATCTTCACATGGCCTTTCCTTGGTGTTTGGAGGTGGAAAGACTAAAAGTTCTTGGGTGTCTCTGCATATAGGAGGACTAAACCCACGATAAATATTCCACCCTCATGACCTTGCCTACACTTTCCAAAGACCCCATTTCAAATACCGTCACACTGAGGGCTTCAATGGATGAATTTCAGGGTGACACAATTCAATCCATAGTACTGTCCCTTCCAAATTTGTGTCCGTCTCATATACAAAATACATTTATTCTATACAAAGAGCCCAAAATGTCTTAACTTTTTCCAGCATCAACTCTAAAATCTAAAGTCCAAAGTTTTATCCCAATATCATCTAAATCACATTTGGGGTAGACTTGAGCTATGATTCATTCTATAGCAAAATTCTTCTCTAAGTGAATGTGTGAAACCAGACAAGTTATGTACTTCCAAAATACAGATGTGGGACAGGCGTAGGAGAACCATTCATTCCAAAAGGGAAAAATAGGAAAGAAGAAAAGAGTGGTGGGTCCCAAGTAAATCCAAAGGTAGAAAGGCAAATTTTGGGGTGCTTGGATGGCTCTATTGGTTAAGCATCTGCTTCTTGATTTCAGCTCATGTCATGATCTCGCAGTTTATGAAATCAAGCCCTGCATTGGGCTCTGAGCTGATAGCATGGAGCCTGCTTGGGATTCTCTCTCTCCTTCTCTCTCTCTGCCCCTCCCCTACTTATGCTCTGTCTCTCTTTCAAAATAAACAAACAAACAAACAAACAAATAAATAAACAAACATAAAAAAATGTAAAAAAAAGACAAATTTTATTGGCTTTCAAGGGTCAAGAACAATCCTCTTTGGCTTGATGTCCCACCTCCAAGGCCCAATGGGGTGGCCACATCACCCTCACAAATTCACGGCTCGGTCTTACTCCTTTAGTCTGCCATCACCGCAATGCTCTCCTCAAGGGACCTGTCCTCCGGACTCGCTGGGAGTGCAGCTTTCCCCTGAGGCAGCTGAAACCAGCAGGAACCAGTTCTGCCCCTGGGCCTGTGGTGAAAATAGCAGTGCTGACGATCTCTGAATCACCTTTGGCACCATTCTTCCCTTTTATTTCTGAGGAATTGGACATATTTACAGCCTTATATAGTCTCATCTTGTTGATCACTCACTAATGGAGGTTGAGAAGTCTCATGATCTGCAGTCAGCCAGCCTGAGAGCCTTCCTTCTTCCGTCCTGCTTTCTTTTGTCTCTTTTAGTCCAAACTGGCAGTGTCTTTGCTGGTATAATTCCATTTTCTTTTAATTAGATCTTTTAGAACCCTATCACTTATTTTCAAAGAAATCTATACAGTGTTTTCTGGTTTGGTGATAAGTAATTTTATAGCTTTCTACTAGATATGTCATTTTTCCCCATATTTTTATTTTCTGTATTAATTTTGGTGGTCCTAAGAATAATATTATGCTATTTTTCCCCTGTCATGTTTTACTGAGGGGCCATTATAAGTTCTTAGGCAAGGGAGCCATGTCATAAAAGTGTTTCTTAAGAGTTGACTGGCATGTGTGTTGGGAGGACAAGGTGGGGAAGACATGGGGAAATAATTTAGGAAGTTTTAGAAATTACTTAGGCATAAGATAATCAAGGGATGAGGTCAGATGGGTCTAATTTTGAAGTATTTTTCACACATAATTGTGGACCATTGCATACTTTAAGATTCAAAGTGAATTAACTAACATTAATTCTTAGGAAAAGTATCATTGCTATTGGTGACAACTTGAAAAGATATTCTGGAAATGTTATGTAAAACAGGTTGCTTAGGGCTTTTGACATATTTTCTTCAGATATAGTCACCACACCAGAATTATCTAAAGAGGCCTATCTAAACCAGACACGGTCACTTGAGTTTGTATTATGAGAAGCATTCAGAAGGATGGATGAAGCACCACACACACACACACACACACACCCATGAACATGTGGGCAAATACATGAAGCAATAAATCTAGATAAGGAGCTAGACAGCGTCATTCATCATAAGGGAAATACAAATCACAACCACACTGAGATACCACCTCACACCAGTCAGAGTGGCTAAAATGAACAAATCAAGAGACTATACATGCTGGCAAGGGTGTAGAGAAATGGGCACCCTTCTACACTGTTGGTGGGAATGCAAACTGGTGCAGCCACTCTGGAAAACAGTGTGGAGGTTCCTCAAAAAGTTAACAATAGAACTCCCTTATGACCCAGCAATAGCACTGCTGGGGATTTACCCAAGGGATACAGAAGTGCCGATGCATAAGAGCACATGTACTTCATAGCAGCACTTTCTACAACAGCCAAATCATTGAAAGAGCCTAAATGTCCATCACCTGATGAATGGATCAAAAAGATGTGGTATATATATACAATAGAGTATTACATGGCAATGAGAAAGAATGAAATCTGGCCATTTGTAGCAAAGTGGCTGGACCTTGAGGGTGTCATGCTAAGTAAAATAAGTTAGGCAGAGAAGGACAGATACCATATATTTTCACTCATAGGACTAACAGGAGAAATCTAATGGAGGACCATGGGAAGGAGAAGAAGGGGAAAAGAGTTAGGGAGAGGGAGGGAGGCAAATCATGAGAGACTCTTGAATACTGAAAACAAGCTGAGGTCTGAAAGGGGAGGGGGAATTGGGAAGAGGGGTGATGATCATGGAGGAGGGCACTTGTGGGGAAAAGCACTGGGTGTTATATGGAAACCAACTTCACAATAAACTATAAAAAATAATAATAGATAAGGAGCTACATTTTTTTTTCTTTTTTCATAATGAACAAACTGATTTCTCTTCTCAGTTGAGTATAAACCAAACTACTTACTATTATCAGGATTGAGGCTTGGAACTCAGGTTGGGTTGCCCCAAACCATGAGATCAAATTCATATCTCAGGATGTTCTGGCCTAATTAGCTCTCAGCTGGTGATGATTACAGAGTTTATTTGCTAATTTGACTTCTCTGGGGGGGAGGACTTTATTTATTCATTGATGTTACAAATATTTGTTGAATGCCAGGTAGGTGCCAAGCACTGCTTTAGGTCTTGAAGTATAGAAGAGAAAAACAAGTGAGCACACGCGTCTTTAGCAGTCCCCTTTCTTCAAGTCTTTGCAAATTAAACTGCATGGTTGATATTTGTATATATGTGGTATTACAGAAATCAGAGGCATTAGCCAAAATTTTTCATACATAAAAAGAACTAATTTTACAGTGTTCCCTTAACCTTTCCCTCCTGCTTTCGAATGTTCCTATTAAAAACCGAAACATGATTGTTCAGATATATTTGTGTACATAATCAGAATCTCCAGAGTAAACTCTCCAACGTCATTCACAATAGCTCCAGCTGATGCAAACTTTTATCATCAGGAATTGTGCGTATTGTGCAGCTTACATTCTGCTCTTTTTTCATTTTGTCTTGGTAGGAAAAACAACCCATATAAATCATGGTAGAGGCTACAGAAAGAGAGTTTGGATTTTTGCCAATCGTGGTAGTATACTTTCAAATCAAGGAAATGTTCCACAATCAATATTTAAATAGCATATTTGGCAAAATGTTTGGCTCTGAAACTCTGAAAATGACATTTTTTAAGAGTAAGAGTGATGGGAACCAGACCACAAAGTTCAGGAAGCTGTCCTCCTGAAGCCTGCCTTCCATTGTTGCAACATAATCCCTTTCAAGAGCCTTCAGCATTTCAGATCATTGCTCTATTATGAGCAGTATTCTTTTCTTTTTCTTACATTTTGTTTTTAAGTGCATTGCAGAATTGCTACTTCTACTTCATCTTTTCTAGAAGCTCTTCAATGTAATTTCTGGCCATTGGAATAACTTTTCTGCAATATACAGCCATATAGTTTTTGCAAAATCTCCAGTGATTCTTTTTCTTTCTCATTAATACTGATGTCCTCCCTCTTTCTCTAGGACACAGAGAGGCAGAATTTGGAATTCTTTCTGTTCTCATGGTTTCCTCACTTCCCCTAGGGCTTGATCTACTTTCCCCCGCTCTATGTTTTCTTTTTTCTCAAAAAATCCATAGCTTTGTTTCTGCTGCTTAGACCAATGGCAGCTAAATTAGCTTTGTTCTTACTGAATACCTTACAAAACTCTTGCTTTTCTTACTTTTTAACACTTTAAAATTTCTTATGTAAGTATAGACACCATTTAAATCAACTGAAAGAGGATGAGCTAAAGCAAGAGGCAAATAATAGACTTTGCAGACACAGTTGGAGATCTGGTTGTTATTTAGGCTTTTCTGGCACAAATTTTTCATTTATATTTTGAATATGATTACATATGAGTTCCAAGAATTGTGGCATGAAAGAAATATGACATTTCTTCTATTTAATAAGAACAGCCACTCATATCAGTTTCCTAGTGTGAAATTGGCATGGCGTGATACACTTAAAAAATATTATCCATCCAATTTAGTCCTCATGACTCTATCTGACAAGTGAGAAAATGGAGGAATGGAGAAGTTAATAATTTTTCCAGGAACAAAGAGGCAGGAAGTGACCAAACTGAGATTCATATCCAAATCTACCTGACTTTACAATGTATGCTTATTATGATTAGGCCACACTGCCTTCCTGATAGACTGACCTCCCTGAAACAGTTTGTATTTCTTATACACACTGAGAAAAACTGCAGAAACTGGCCAGGTGTTTAAGTGGAAAAATGGACTGATAGACATCTGATAGAGATAAGCAGAAGCCACTCAAGTTTGTGATGTCTCAGACATGTCTGGTTCTTCTTATGTATGTGAGATGGTGATCCTTCATGTTTCCCACTATCAATAACTAATATTTAAAAGTGTTATGTTGGGCCATGCGTTGCAACTTTATGATTCATAGGAAACAAAGAGAATTTCAACTCTCAATTGTCATCTCATTCATTTGTCATGATGTTGAGTTACACAGAACTAGGGCACATGTAAAATAAATACCTCTTTCTGTTCCAAGCCTTGATGAGCATTTTTCTTGATGCATTTGGATTCCTCTGGTAAGAAAATCACAATGTAAAGCCATTCTTTACATTTGATGTTGAGTTTGAACAAAGAGCTGTGAGACTGCTGTGGTATGAAAGCCAGTAAAGTTCACAGAACAAAGGAGGGCAAAGCCCCCTTAAAATCACAGCATTCCACTTCATTTTACTTTGTGTTGTTATGTTGAAAATTGAATTTGCTAGTTTGCAAGTAGATATAATAGCCAGTAGAGCTTTAGTCAACTGATTAGTTAGTGTGTTTTAAAGCAAGAGATTGAAAAAAAATAAAGAACACATTTAAACTCATACAAAATCAGCTTTGCGCTGGGAAAGAATTCTTACTTTCACTTACAGTCATATAAAAAAGCTTATTTTCTTGACCAAACAGTAATAATTTATAAAATTTTATGCTATTGCTGTGATTGAAGCATTGTTTTGCATTCTTGTTCCCAGTTGTATGAGTCACTGCACTCTTAAAAATGGTCATAAGTCCCCAGTATATGCGCAACAATTAAGTCTCATTTGATTGGTTTAAATAAAGCTTTTGAACTTTATATTAAGGATCTTGGAAGACCGAGAGGTAAATATACACATGTCTTTTGATAGATAAGCATGCACAGGTTTTCAAGAACATTGGGACTCTCCATGCAGCCGTCTCATCAAGAGCATGAAACGGCTTCAAAGCTTATACCCAGTAGAGTATCTGAGATTGTCACACACAAAACAGTATGAAATTCATGGCTTCAATCCAGTTTTCTCAGAGGGGCCTAATTAAGAATACTGTATTCTTTATTATAAAGCCAGGAGAGTCTCTCAAATCTATTTTATGCCCATAATGTGGAAATGAGAGAGAGAAGCCATTCTCAAAGAATTAGTTAGTAAACCCATTTTATAAAATGGTAGTGTTAGAACACAAAGCTCTATATTGTTTCTATCAAGACATGCATTTACATGGTAACTGGTTTATTTTTATTAATGTATTTCTCTATGTCATTCTGAAAAGGATTTGAAGCACCAAGTTTCCAGTAGGAATCATAAAATACTTAAAGCTATAAAAATACAAATGACCAACACTGAAAACCTGAATTCTGGAAAATAGAAAAGAAAGAGAGTAGGAAATAAAGTGATTATTTTGAAGATGTTGGCATTGCATATAGGGCTTTATGAAACAGGAAAAAATGAACAAGTCACTCTGGGACCAGGAAAATCAAAGCAAAAAGAATTTATGAATATATGGGAAAGAACTATCTCTGATGTCAAAAGCATATAAAAGTTTCATTAATTCCAGTATTGGTTTTGAAGATTAGAACCAAATTTTAATATGTAAAGCATATTTACATTGTAGAATATATGTAAATATGAATTCAATGCATTATATTAGAAATATTGCTATATAGCATGCATACTATATTATATACCTGCATGTTTATATTTAATACACATATGTACCCATAAAATATATACATCTTATATACATCGATGGTATATATGTATGTATATAATACATACATAGACATTTATAATATATATGCATATTATATGCACATATGTATCTATATTATATACTGTATTAACTATTTAGCAACTGTATATAGCTTATTCCATAGTCTGTATTCAGGCATATGCCTAAAACTCCAAGTTCCTATACATTCAAGATTCCAGAACCTCTATAGCTAATGTGAGCCTAGTGATGATTCCTGTAGAATTTTTGGTACACATTCCTTCTTTCAACAAATATTTTCTGAGTGCTGCAATACGTATTCCAGACCCAAGAAAAAATAGTGAAATCAACAGACTTGGTTCTTGATTATGTGAAACTTACATTTAAGGGCAAATATGAACAATAACACTAAAAGTTGAATAAATGTGAGAAATAATAGAGAAGATGTGTTACAGATTGGGGCACAAGTTAAGGGTTTCTGGAGGAGAGGTATTTAAACTAAGATCTGAAGACTGAGCAGCATTTACCCTGAGAATTGGAATAAAAACATTCCAGGCAGAAGGAACAGTGTGCAGAATCGTGGAGGTGAAAAAAGTGTCATCTTCCAGGAAATAAGAGAAAGCTAACTTCTCTGAAGTGTGATGAATCAGGGAGTAGCACAAAGGTGGTAAATAAGATCAGCAGGGCCCAGGTCTTGAACACCTGACTCGAGGGCCCACTAAAGATATTCAATTGTGTTAGGAGTGCAATGAGATTACCCTGAAGTCCGTGTGGAAAAGAACTAGAGATGGGCAAGTGTGGAAGGGACACAGATTAGAAGACCACTTAGCAGCTCTAGTGAGACATGGTAGACTATGATGAGGTGAGTGGAGATGAAAATTTGATGTCAGATATATTTAGAGGGCCTAATCCACAAGACCGGCAATAAAGGTTTCAAGAATGACCACCAGGTTTCTAACTTAAGTAATCAGGTTCATCATGGTGCCTTTAACTGAAACGGAAAAGATCAGTGAGAAACAAATTTATGGATAAAAACAAAAAGAATATTGCTTCGGTACATGTCAATGAACATTAAATGGAGGTGTCAAAAAATAGATGAGGTGGATGGGCTAGGCAGGGGTCTGTCTATAATGGTACTACTGATATTTTGGGCTGAGATAAGATCCTGGGAACTACAGAACATTTAGCAGCATCTCTGGCCTCTACCCACTAGATGCCCGTAGCATGCCCTCGTGTTATGACTATCACAGATATCTCCAGACATTGCCAAATGTCTTTTGGAGCTCAAAACACACCACTAATTCAGAATGATGAATTTAGCAATATACTTTGGGAATTAATGAAATACAGAGGAAATTTAGAATCCATTCAGATAGAAGAAAACACCCAGGGAATTTAAGTTCCAGCAAAATGGGATATCAAGTAAATGCAGAAACTCTCCAATCATGTTTGAAATGCTTGATAAAATAGAACAACTTCACAAATTTAACATTGACAATGTAGAAAAAAGAAAATATCCAAGCAATAGAATAGTAATAAATAATAAAGAAGAATGAAACTTAAGTAAATAAACATAGAGCTGATGCTGTGGTAGCCCTGATACTGAAGTTAGAGGGGTTCCATACTCCTTGTGAAAATAGCACAGGACTGGAGTTTTAGTTCTTATATATGGACGGTGCAAGGCAAAGGTTCAGAAATCTTTGTGAAAAATACTCTTTCACAAAGTCTGACCCATAGAGGACGGAAACTTCAGTGAAAGGTGGACATAAATATCTGCCCCAGGACCCCGCATTTGATGAGGAAACTCGTATTTGTCGAGTGTCTGGATAAAAGACTACTCCAAGCAATTAGAAGCCTGAAGTTATGTCCCATTTTGGTTAGAGTCTAACTTTGCAGTATCTGAGAAAGCCAGAATCATCCAGCTGAGAAATTAACATACAAGTTGGTCCTTGTGATACCTTTTGGATAAATGGAAGAAGTGAGGCAAAACTTCCTCAGAGGATCAGTCTCACAACCAGTCAGCAACCAGACTCCCTCAAAACCCAAGGCCCTCTCCAGAAGTACAGAATTAAAAATTAAAATATAAAGAACTCATTTATCAGGAAACAAAATTTATAGGCACAGTACACAGGAGAATTATTGCTCTAATCAGTGAAACAATGAATAACCTGAAGCTGACTATAAATCAGTTATGTGGAAAGTAATTAAAAATATTAAAACAAATATAGAAGAAGAACAAGAGATCAGGACAGAAAAAAAAGGACAAGATGGAATTCTTGAAAAGACAATTATAACAAGTGAACTTACGAATGCAGTGGACATTAAATAGTAGGTTCTTGCTCTGCAGAAACTTCAGCTGTGGAGGACAAAGTTGAGGAAGTATTTCAGATTATAGATAATAGGTGGCAACGATCAAAAAGCTTAAAGATGACTTCCTTATGGAAATAATGTGAAATGGACCAGCACATATCCGTTAGGAGTTCCAAAAGGATAGGTAGGATAGGAAAAAGAGAAAAGCGGCAATAATTGAAAAGGCAATGCTTATGCATTTCCAAAACTGATCAAAGACATAAATTCTCAAATTGAAGAAAAGAAAACATAAAAAAATAATAAATCCAGCATAGGCACTGTGTAGGGAAACTGCAGATCAGTGAAATTAAATTTAAAAAGAGTGATCAGGGACACCTGGGTGGCTCAGTCAGTTAAGCGTCCTGCTCAAGTCATGACCTTACAGTTCGTGGGTTCGAGCCCCGCATCAGGCTCTGTGCTGACAGCACAGCTCAGAGCCTGGAGCCTGTTTCAGATTCTGTGTCTCCCTCTCTGACCCTCCCCTGCTCATGCTGTCTCTCTCTGTCTCTCAAAAATAAATTAAAAATAAAATAAAATAAAATAAGAAGAGTGATCATCTAAGTAAATGGGACAGAGACAGAGGAGAAGAGAATCTACTAACAGTTCCTGAGGATCCTCAAAAACTAGAGAAAGCAAATCAAGTTTAAGAGAATGTTTTGGAGATTAATATCTGAATGTCTGCTCCTGTGTGGTTTTGCTACTCACAATATACAAGCTAAAAGAGGGGAAAAAATCAATCTACCTGTATATCTCTTTTTCCTCCTGGGCACATGGATGCCATATATAACACAAGGACTAAAGCTATTCTGCTTCTTTATATATTAGTTTGATCTTGGGACCTTCTCCTTGTTTCAACACACATCAATCAATGATCCTCATCCTCAGCCCTAAACTTTCACTTGGTGTTCACTGCAAAGTCTTTTTAAAAAAATGCTTATTTATTTATTTTTGAGAGAGAGAGAGAGAAAGAGAATGAATCTGAAGCAGGTCCCTCACTGTCAGCATAGAGCTCCACACGGAGCTTGATGTCATGAACTGTGAGATCATGAGATCATGACCTAAACCAAAATTAAGAGTCAGATGCTTAACTGACCAAGCCGCCCAGGTGCCCCTGAACTGTAAACAGTCTTAAATTTTAGTTTCCCTTTTCTTTTATTAAAGGAATCAACTCTTTTGTATGAAAAAAATGATTTTTTGGTTTTACTGAATTATCATAATATAGCCTTTACATTTATTTTTTAATTTAAGATGTTCTTTGTAGTCTAATACATTTGGTAAATTTTGCATGAGGAGTTACGATGGGTATATTCTCTGAATCATAGAAAATTTTGTATATTCTGTTAATGTCATCTTTAAAAAAATATCCAATGAGTTTAAAAATTTTTGTGTTGTTTCCCACCATAGGCTTGGCAGTATTTATCTGGAAATTTCCTCTTTAATGTTACTATCGAGTTTTCCTTCAGTTTCACATAGACTTTATTTTAGGTGCTTTTTTCTCTGCCCTTGTATTTGTAACATAAATATGTTATTTTTATATCCACTATGTTCTTATTTTTTGTGTCTGTATTATCTGACTTTAGATGTATCTCTGTAAGTAATATCTCATTAAATTTGATCTTATACTTCAATTTGAGAGACTTCTTTTAAGCAACTCATATAGAGTCATTTTATGTTATTGTCAAGATCATTACCTTTGGTATAACTTTGATTTCACAATTTTTAGGTTTCTTTAGTTTACTTATTTCCTTTTTGTCATGTGTCAAGTACACTTGCTCTATTTACTCATATTAATAATTAGTATTATAGTTGCCAGATGTTTTTATGTAATATGAATAATAGCTCAAGTTTATCTAGAACTTACTATGGGATAAATACCTTGTGAGGATTTTCTCTTGTAAATTTCCTAACAATCTGTGAGGAAGGGGCTATCATTATCTCTGACTTGCAGGTGAAAAGCCTGAGCCAAAGAGAAATTGGCAGATCGCCCAAGATGAGAACACATAAGGAACAGAGTTGAACTTAAACCCAGAGTGTTGGACTCTAGAGCTAGTGCTCTTAACTGCTAGGCTGGTTTCCTCCCCATAAATTAACTCAACTAATTTTCATGTTATCACATTTTACAGATGAAGGACACAGAGTACTTCAGTGTGGTGCACACAGTAGTGTGAGCAATAAACTGGGAATTCCAATCCCTGAGGTCTGACTGGGAAGGTTACAGAACAATGTTTCCTTGGGAAATGATTGGAAACTTAGACGTTTTAGTTGTTTAGTAATTTTGTAAGAAACATCAGTGTAGCCGACAAGAATCCAGGGGGTCTGGGTGGCTCAGTCAATTAAGTGTCTGACTTCAGTTCAGGTCATGATCTTGCAGTTTGTGAATTTGAGCCCCGTTTAAGGCTCTGTGCTGACAGCTCAGAGCCTGGAGCCTGCTTCAGATTCTGTGTCTCCCTCTCTCTCTGCCCCTCCCGTACTCATGCTCTGTCTCTTTCCCTCTCTCAAAAATAAATAAACATTTAAAAAATTTAAAAAAAGAATCCAGTACTGGGGCTAGAAAAAGCCCGATATTGGATTCCAGCCGGGCCACTTTCTTGCACTGTGTCCTTGGACAAATTGCCAAGCTCCACTGAAGCCCAGGCTCTTCATCTGTAAAATGAGAATTGTAATATGTGCCTGGCAGAGGTGTTGTGAGGACTGAACAAGATACTGCATTTCATATGCCCACTCAAACAGTGCTGCCTGTAGAGTAAGTGCCACAGATTGCTCTAGAATAAATTTTATGGCTTAAAATTTTGAACCATTCAAGTAATAGGAAGAATGGATGCTATTTTGCAAAAGAAGGGGAAACTTTGGAAGCAAAAGAAAAATATTTTTTCTATGTAAATGCCTGAAGAAATTTCATGTGGAAGAGGAAAAATAATTAATCAGGGATTTCCTGAAAAACAAAAACAGAACCTGTGGTTGGAAGTTATAAGGAGTTCTGATTTCATTCCAATTTAAGACACTTTTTTTTTTTTCACAATCAAAGCTATTCATAAATTTCTGCTTCTGAGGAAGTTTGAGTAGAGACTGGTGAATCCCTTGCTGGGTGGGGTGGGTCTGACTCTAGACTTTTAGCACAGCAGTTGGCAAACTGCAGATGCAGGGCTTGTCAGGCACTGACTGGGAAGGAGAAATGGAGACCGCTGGGGAGGCTGAAAGAAGAGATACATATAAAGAAGTCAAGACCATTATAGGGTACTAGCTCTTAGTCTTTCATGAGAAAACAGTATGTCATTGTTGCAAATTAATTTATTAATTAAGAGTATTTATTGAGAGTCTAATTTATAAATAACAGTTTACAAATCCTGCCCTCCTAGAGCTTACATTCTAGAGGAAGAAGGCACATGATCAAAGAATCAATGCTATAGAACATTGAAGGATTGTAAGTGGGATGGAAAAAAATTAGAATGAGTTGAAGGAGATCAGGAGTGCCAATGTGAGGGTTGTAATTTTAAGCTGAGTGATTCAGAAGACCTTCATAAGAAAATACCATTTAGGAAATGCTTGTGAAAGCAGGGAGGGACTGAGTCACACATATATTTGGAAGAAGAGCATTTCAAACTGAGGAAACATTCATTCAAGGGTACTGAGGTAGCATTGCCTCATTTGTTCTGGAAAGAAGAAGAAAGCCAGAATGACTGGAGCAAAAGGATCCATGGGAAGACTTGCAAGGGATGGTAGCAGAGAAGTAACAAAGGGATGAGCCATGTAGGGACTTGTATGCCATTGTTAAGTACTTTGGCTTTTATTCAGATTGAAGGTTTTAAGGAATGACACCATCCAACTTTCCTTTTAATAGGCTCGGTTGATGTGTGAAGAATGTACTACAGCGGTGAAAGTAGAAGCAGAGAGGCTAGTTAGGAGGCTGTTGGGATACAAGTGAGTCATGATGATGGTTTGGGCAATGGTGGAAGCAATGGCATTGAAGGGAGGTGGTCAGATGCTGAATGAATTTTGAAGGTGGAGTTAGAAGACTGTATGTGGGTATGAGACCTGGAGAAGAATCAGTGAAGATCAGGATAAAGAAGACTGTTGGTTGGACAGGTATCAGGGTGCAGAGGGGTCCACTTTTGTAAATTTTAAGATTGTGGTGTTTATTAGGCATGGGGAAGCCTGAAAGGAAGTGTCCAGCAAGATAGATGGAAAGCTGAGCTATTTTTGTGGCCTGGAACCAAGAAAAAAAAAAAAAACATAGCAAAGAGAAAGAAATAAGAAACTGAGTCTGATGACTGAGAACCGACAGTTCGTTAGTGACCTTAAAAACAGTTTCATTGGAACAGTGGTGGTGAAAGTCCAAGAGGAGTGGTTTTAAAAAAATGTAGACACAGAAATTGGAGATGGTGAGTATATAACTGAAATATGGTCTAAGATAATAAGAAATTAATATGAAATTCACGGTATCTGGAAAATATAATTTTCTTATATTATTATTTGGAATTTTCAATTTCAATGACTTTTTTACTCTTCTCTATCAACCTACCCTAGAGAAAGATCTCTATATGACAAGAAAGGATAATTAATACCCAAAGACTTATTTGCCCATAATTTGACCAAACCAATAGGATATTAAGTCAAGTGTGCCTTGAACTCATACTCTACGGAATGATCCATTAGATAAATTATTCATTTGCAGATACTTATCATTATGGTATAGGCTTTTAATATTAAGAACAGTTATAATTAACAACTCAAATATAAACAAATAATTTTCCTATCTTGATGTTTGATTCTAAAATTATTTTTTGAATGTCTCACAAAGCCTAAAATGCTGATCATCCAGTTAGTTCTATGGAAGAATATCTTTGTTTGGGAAAGAGAAAAGTCAAAATTGAAAAATAAGCCTTTTTATTTTTGGTCTTAAAAACAGAAGCTCTTGGGACTTTAATGACAAAGCTATTCCAATGTTAGTGGGGATATTTTCATGAAATCCAAACAGAAAGTCTCAGGCTGTTTTCTTCTCACTAACTAGTGTCTGGAAATAACACAAATGTTGGCAGGTTCTGACTCTCAGAACATAAAGACCAAATTGTACAGTAAATTTTACATTATTGTGTTTTATATCAGAGAGTCTTGGTCTATGTTTAGTGGATGATCAAGCACAAAGTGAAGCACACTTTGGTTTATGTTTTATGTACCTTTTCATTCCTGCAATACCTTCTTTGACTTTACTTGTTCTGCCTTTCCTGATGACTTCCAGTCAATCCAATGACATGTATTTATTAATGACCTTCCATGACCTTCCATGCCTCCATCTTCTCTGTAGGATTGGCAAAAAATCAACAAAAGACCAAAAGCAAAGCAAAACCCCCATATAGATCTGGAGCAAATGGGTGCAAGTGGGGGTTAAAAGAAAAGAAGTAAATCTTGGGCATGGAACCTATTGGAATAAACTGTGTACACTCAATGACTTTCCACATCATAAGAGGTGGGAGAATATCAGTGAAATATGATGCTGATACTTGATTACAGTAGCAAGTGTTTGGTTATGGTGCTGTGCTGGACAAACGGAGGAGAGATTGTATATATGAATACAGTGAAGTCACCATCTTTAAAAAGTCTAGGATCTAGTATTTTGTGGTATCCCCAAGAAAAAGAAACAGAAATAAAATGTCAAGTGGCTCCCTAGTAAAAGTAACTAGGGACTAGATATTACCTGAGCTAAAAAATCCATATGAACCAAGTATTAGTGATATTTGGGATAATATTTGTCTTTACGAAATGCTTCTTCATTAAAGATTTTATTTTCTTTAGTAGTTTAGGAATATTTCCAATCATTTCTCAGCCACACTGGAGGAAAAAAAACTTCTCTGGATGGGTATTGCTTCAATAACCACCTTCAACCTCTGCCCCTGGGCCCAGTGCTTCTAGAACCCCTAGCCCCCAATACCCTGGAGGAGATGTGATGAAACAGGGACAGCAGTTAAAACTGGAGCGTGTTGCTTAGGGACCAGTGGTAATAAGCACTTCCTGGAACTCAAATCTGGGTCAAGATATTTGCCTGCCTGAACTTGCTACCAGGAGATAAAAATTGTGCTTCTCTCCTAGCTAATCGACATGTTCACTGATACCAATGTGTGCTTTTCTCTATCCCATCTCTAAACACAGAGACGGTGTCTGAAACCTGGAAATTAGCCTGGAAACTCATAACCAGACATAAGCAATATCAGACAAGCACAAAGGAGCAGTAGTAAGTGCTGAAATCACAGTTAACTCACATGCAACCGTTGGTCGGGGAGCATTTATTTATCATTTTTACAGACCATTGGATTTCCAAATGTTTCTGCAGAATTACTTTTAATTAGAGCAAATTAATCTCTTGATAGATTATAGTTTTGATTCTCAATAACCTTGAGATTATGTTGTTTTTCTTATGCTGATGATTAACTTATTCCCTAAACCCAGGTACGTAGAAGAAATGTCTAAATTAACTTGCAAACAGGCAGCAATTGTGTGGCATTTCCTCTGATTTGTGTGGCTATGAAAAAATTTCACAGTTTCTTTCAAAGATATCTGTCTTAACAGCAGAGAGATCGTGTTTAATTCCAGCAATTCATGAATTCCTGTTGTTTGTTCCTCAGGGCACAGAGTCTGTTTTGCAGATTGGAGTTGACATTTAATAATATTTAAAAAAATTATTTTATTTCAGCAAATAGTAGGGAAAACGACAACATTTTGCAAGGCTGGAATTGTGATCGCTTGAATCTAATCACAAAGCCCTTAGCTGTTATTTTATAATTGCAGGTGAGGAGTGGATAGTAAGAATGAATCATAACGAATGCTATGAGGCTGTCTGCTTTTCTTCGGTCGTGAATGTGATGTACTGAATCCTGTGTAATTCAGTCATGGGATTACTGGTTCTTGCCATTCTCGTTTATCCCTCTTTTTCTGTAATTTTCTTCATCTCTCATTTACTGGATTTTTTTCAGATAGCTCTGACCTTGTTTTTGTTATGACTTCTGGATAACAGTTTGGACATGCATCTGCATCTGCAGTTGGCCAGGGTTATTTGCCAAGAACAGAACACAGGTTTTTTAGCATTTTGCAAACAAAAAATTCTTTTAAAAATATTTATTTTATTTCAGTTATCTCTACACCCAATATGGGGCTTGAACTCACAACCCTGAGATTAAGGTTTACATGCTCTACTGACTGAGCCACATAGGCACTCCATGAAATAAAAAATTCTTTTTTAATAAAAAATTCTTTAAAAAATGATTTCATGGGAATGAGAATACTTTGCAGTTATAACACAATGGAAAATATGTTCACTATTTTAGGGGAATAAAAATATTTAAAAATTATACATTTTGCTTGTTGGATGAGCACAAAATCTCTGTCTCACCTTCCCTACTCAGAGGTGTCTGCATTTGATCTTGTAAAACTTTCAGAGTGATAGCCTAAACAATGATATTTCAATAGTGCTTTCCAGTTTAGGCTGGTACTCACAAATCTCTGTAGGAAGTAAATAGCACTTTATTCACTTTATTTGGTCACACTTCTTCATATAGGTTACTCATACTTTGTGCTGATGTGTGTACTATTGAGAACAACATGTTTCAAGGATAGAAATAAGGAGGTGGTCCCTGTCTGTAGGTGGAAAAAAAAAAGACATTGTGCACAGCCAAGGTTTAGAACTCCGCTTATCATCTTTAAGAGGCATCTATGGCTACTTCTTGGATCTTTCACAATCTTTAGAAGCTTGGGCAGAGGGAAAAGAGTCCTGGCAGATTGTTAGATTTTATGTATAGCTTATTTGTCACTTCATGATATTTATGACACTTATGATACTTATTTTTACCTAATTTCTCCTGCATAAAATGTTGTTAGGGGTAACATTGTACGTTTGTTGGTATTCTCGGTATCCTCTTTACTCATGCATTCCCAGAGAAGCTAAGCCGAAAAATATGCTAATATTTTACACTTTTAAATTCCAGAGGAGAAAAGGAGCCATTTTCTTAGAGACACTATCCGGAAAAAAAATGGAAATGGACTCAGAAGAAATTTTATGGGTCATGGCCAAATGCTCATCTGTTGTAACCTTATTAAGAAATGTTATGAAAAACCTCTTGCCTATCTTTACGCATAACCTTTCTGTCCTTTTTATAAAATATTACTCCAAAATTCACATAAGATAAGAAATCAAATAACCAGCATTACCATGGTCATTAAGAATGGCTTTTGAATACTTTTAAAGTGAGTTATTTGTAAATCCACTAATTGTTTCCAAAGAAGTTTCTCTTGTGTGGACAGTTTTTTGTTTCTTTGTGTTCCTACTAAATGTATTTATGTAAATGGTCTTAAACCACTTCTCTATTTCTTATTGTTAAGAAATAAGTGAGTAGATTTTCCCCCCTTGCTCCCACCTAAAATCATGTATTTAGATTTCCAGATATTGAACATGACATAAATAATCTTGATGTCAAAAAAGTCACTCCTAAAAATTGTTTTTTACTTTATTTATTTTTGAGAGACAGAGCGTGAACAGAAGAGGGGCAGAGAGAGAGGTAGACACAGAATTTGAAGCAGGCTCCAGGCTCTGAGGTAGCGGTCTGCACAGAGCCCGACGCAGGGCTCGAACCTAAGAACAGTGAGATCATGACCTGAGTCAACTCGAATGCTTAATCAACTGAGCCACCCAGGTGCCCCAAGCCATTCCTAAAATTAAATGAATATCTATGTTTCCCACTTCTTTACCACAATAATCAATCCATAGCAGTTAATTTTAGTAAGATCAAATTTAGACAATATATTACAAAGAAATGTGTAATGCAAATTCAGCATTTGGTATAATACAGTCCATATCTTATACAAATAAGTCAGCTCTGTTTTTCTTGAATCTTTGCAAAACATGGGTTTCTAATTCTTAGGATGTTTTAAAACAGAACTTTTTACTGTGAAGTGCTGGTTGAATCAGTGCCAAGAAGTGAGTTCCCTGCATATACCCTGTGGGGTTTAGACTGTTGTAAAGCCTCGTCTTGGGTAAGAAGTGCTTGTTTTGAGAGGAAGAGGTTTATTTCTAGAAATTAGAAGATTCCATACAGAAAGAAACATTAAGAATAACACAATTTTCCACTGTAACCTATTTTACTCTAATGACTTTCATAAAAGCACATTTTGTTTTATACACAATCTAACTGCATTAAAAATTTGTTGGAAAATGGAAAAAAGAAAAATAATCATAGTTGCATGACTTGTAGTGGCATTACATTTGCACAAACATACCTTTGAGGCAGGTATTATTTATTATCTTGGTTTTATACACAAGAAGATTGAGGAAGGCCTACAAAGGTCAATTCATATGCCCATGGTCATATGGCTAATAATTTGCTATCTCTGGCCTTGAATCCAACTTCAGAGGTCTTAATTTGAATTGTATGCCACATTATGTCTCTGCACAGTTAGTTTCGTAGATTGAAATTAATTGAATTTTTGTAGATTGAAAATAGAATTATCTGGCTTTTTCCAGAAAGAGCTCAACCATATTTTTCTGTTAAAGATATGAGTTATGGGCTCCAAGCTACCTAATATAATCATATTGTTCAAATTATTGAACTATCAAATAATTGTTTTGATATAATAAATTTATTTTGGTAAAATAAAAATAATAATTATAAAAATTCTGTTTAGCAATATCCTTAATGAATATTTGGCTTAGTAACTAAGTTAAAATATGTTTAACAGGATTTCTTCTCCTTTTTTTGACTAATATTTTCCTTCTCCTGTATAGTTTCTCAATCTTTCCCTTTTCTTTGACCGTGGACTTAGATTAATAAATGAACATATTTAGGGCTACAAAGATACTTGCATATTGTGAAATATTTCCTCTTTGATTTTATAAAAGGGATCAAGACAAAATTTATCATACTCTCTTTTAAAATTTATTCCTGGAACTAGAAAGCCACAATAGTGCTTGAGATTTCTGATTGTACAGAAAATGAAAATTGGAGAAAGGATGAGTGAATTGCAGCGAAGAAGGTGTAACTTACAAAAAGTCAATCTGAATTTTTATTGCCCAGTTTCAAGGGCATAAATCATTGTTTGATTAAGAATGTGACTGTTCTATGTGTGACTATCTTCTTTATATGCAGAGCTAGACATTAGCAGCAGCCCAAGGAGACCCTTCAAGTGCTTTTTTGAGGAAATTGAAATGCTGAGAACTAGAAGACTAGCGTGCAGAAAACAGACTCTGAGAGAGGCAAGCAGCTGCAAAGGCTTTGCCTTTTCCCACATGCTTATTTATTAGAGTGACAATAACACACGTTTGCCTTATTGGCATATTAGGTCTTTGGAGTGAAATGTGGAGGAGAGGATTCCTCTCCTGCAGATAACTTGGGAGCCCTCTCCTCCACACTGGCCATAATCTGGGATGGAGAGTGAAAATTGAAATGACACTACCCCACATATATTTCTGTGAGTTATACTGGCATTATGGTGTAGTGGCCAACTGAGCAAAAAAACCAGACGGTTAGACACAGTTGAGGGATGTCTGACTCTGTTACTCACTAATACTTTAGCTTAAGAAACAACTGAACTCTCTGGGGCTTAGTTTCCTTCTCTGAGCACAATGGGAAGACTGGATTGCTTGATCTTCTAGTATCACCTTTATAGCATGTTCAGTACCTACCTCATGGCTCTTAGTATGGTGTTGAGCACACAGGAAGCCATTAAATGGCTGCTAACTAAGTCACTGTTAAATCAGGTGCAGGGGAACCTGGTGGTAACCAGATAACACAGAAGGAAAAAGAATATAAGCGTAACATGATCGATAAATAATACATAAATGAGATCGAGGAAAGAAGGATTACACTCCTCATATTTTAACGATCAATGTCTGACTTGAACATTTTCTTTGATTTCTATCAGGGCTTTGATGCCTGAAGTGATAGTCTTCAGAGTAAAACCAAATCACTAAATTCTAAAAAATGTTCAGATAATCAAGCCTAAGTGGAATCTTGCTTAAGTGACACTTTCCTAAACTAACGTTTACATTTTTCAACAGGTAGGGTAGTGTTATGATTGTGTGTTTCTGCCCCTCCAGAGATATGTTGCAATCCTCACTCCTGGTAGCTGTGAATTTGACCCTATTTTGAAATAGAGTCATTGTAGATTTCATCAAATTAGGATGAGGTCATTCATCCAATGTGACTGATGTCCTTGTAAGAAGAGGGGGATTTGGACACAGATGCAGATGCACAGGAAAAAGCCATGTGAAGATGGAAGCAGAGTTTGGAGTGATGCACCTGCAAGCCAAGGACCAACACAGATGGATGGCTGTGATCAGATGCTAGGACACAAGCAAGGGACAGATTCTCCCTCAGATCCCTGAAAAGAAGCCAACCCTGCTGAAACCTTGATTTAGAACTTCTGGCCTCCAGAACCGTGAGAGACTCCATTTCTCTTGTTTTAATCTGCCCCATTTGTGACAGTTTGTTATGGCAGCTCTAGGAAACTTGTCTAGGTAGGCAACTTCTCCCAAGTCATTTTGTATTGGATGATGGATAAAATATATCCAAGTAATAGAAATAAGTCCCTCTAATCAGTTAAATATTTCCTTTCTAATTGAGGGAAACAAAGTTGTGAGAAACCTGAAGATTGTAGCCTTGAACTAAATGTTCTCACTGATGATTAGAGAGGGAATTCTTTTTTTTTCATTTTAATAATTTATTTTTTTAAATAGTTTATTGTCAAATTGGTTTCCATACAACACCCAGTGCTCTTCCCCATAAGTGCCCTCCTCCATCACCACCACCTCTTTTTCCCCCCTCCCCCTTCCCCTTCAACCCTCAGTTCATTTTCAGTATTCAATAGTCTCTCAAGTTTTGCATCCCTCTCTCTCCCCAACTCTCTTTCCCTCTTCCCCTCCCCCTGGTCCTCCATTAGGTTTCTCCTGTTCTCCTGTTAGACCTATGAGTGCAAACATATGGTTTCTGTCCTTCTCTGCCTGGCTTATTTCGCTTAGCATGACACTAGAGAGGGAATTCTTTATCTCTTCTTGTGTTTAGAAGTTGTTACCAACAATGGCCCACAATGGCAATGATTTATAAATCTGCAAGACTCTCCGGCTTTTATTTTAGTAAAAATGATTTTAAATCTTTCAAGGTTTAAAAATCATGCCTAGTATTCAAGACTTAAGTATTCATGTATACATATATATGTGTGCATGAAGGCAAATAACAACAAATCTCAATGAGCCGTGAGAACCTTCCCAATGTGGCTGACTAGCTTTTGTAGCAGTAATGACACTATTTTTCTATTTACCAGTATGTAATGGTGAGAATATGTTATGTTTCCTGACACCTTTTCTAAATTCATCTCTCCTCAAACAAAATATTAAGGCAGGGTTCATGCCTTCTAGGAACTTAAAATGGAGTGAGAACAGGGAACAAGAGTGCAGACCCTGGAGTGAGACTGACTTAGCTTTGACTGACCTCTACTCATACTGTCTCTAAGACATTGAGCAAATTACCCTTAGTCTCTTTCATTTGGTCATTCATAAAATTAAGTTAATGATAGTAACTACTAATTTTTATTTTACTTTATTTTATGTAATCTCTACACCCAAAGTGGGGCTCAAACTTACAACCCCAAGGTCAAGGGTATGTGATCTACTGACTAAGCCATATAGGCACCCCTGATACTAGCTTTATATGCCAAAGGAGTTATTTGTGTTAAATCAAGTGCTTGGCTTATAGTGAATGCCTAATAAATGTTGCCTATTGTTATGTCACTAATATCATTTATGAAATTGGTTTTAGAAACAATATTGACTATGTAATTTTGAATCATATATCTATAACATATATAAAAATTTTACATTTAATATATAAAACACCTTATATGTAAAACAATTAGAAAAGACTATTGGGAATAAATGTTAAGAAGCATGATTGAACTCTGAACCAAATAGAAAACATTGCATGTTAGACTTAACTATTTTAATCTTGGTATAGAGAATCATTATCATAGACCAAGAAAGGAGGGCTTGCAAGTGAGTTGTGTAAAGATCTTCTGACCAATTAATTTTTTCATCAACTGCATTGATTTTTTAATCAAATGAAATTTTTCATCAACTCCAAGAAAAAACTTGCAAATTTCTTTTCTTAAAGCTTTATATTTGATTGAATGTTTTTCAAAAGATTTCTGTGATTGCCATTCTCATTGCTTAAAAATAAATATAAAAAAATATAAGACACTAAATGTCAGCTGTGGTAGGCAGGGTAATCATCCCCTAAAGATATCCATATGCTCATCTTTAGATCCTGTGAATGTTTTACCTTATGTGGCAAAAGTAACTTTTGTGATTAAGTTACAAATCTGAGTAGCTAAGGGTATAGCAGGATATCTAAATGGACCTAATATAATTACAGGGTTCTTAAAAACAGATAATCTTTCCTGGAGATGGTCAGAGGGGAATGTGACTACAAAAGAATTATCAGATAGATGCGAAGTTCCTGGTTTTGAAGATGGGAAGAGGAAGCCATAAGCAGTGAAGTATGGGTAGTCTTTAGAAACTAGAAAATTCAAGAAAATGGATTGTCTCTTAAAGCTCCCAAAAAGAAGTTCAGCCCTGCTCACATCCTGATTTTAGACCACTGAAACCTGTGTCAGGCTTCTGACCTACAAAACTATAAATAATAAATTTGTATTGATTTAAGTCGTGAAGTTTGTGCTAATTTGTAATAGTGAACTTGAAGACATAAGATGGATTAGCTTTCTATTGCTAATCCGTCAACTACTATACATCATCACAAGCGAGGAAGAGGAATTCTTCCCTGATTGCTCTTTATCAACTACTTTTGCCTTTGTTCCTTTAATCATTTTTTTTTAAATAGGAGGAAAGTTCCTCTTCTGTACAGAAAAAGTAGCAGGTACTGAAAATATCCTTTTGCTTATGAAACAAAAGACACACACACACACACACACACACACACACACACACACACCTGAAAATAAAATCAGTATATAAAAACTGTTTTTAACACAGTAGACATCAGACATCACAATATAGTGATCTCTGGAAGACACAGACAAAATGAATCTCATTTCCTCCATTTACTACCCCCAGGTTGTAGCACAGGTAGGGCACCCAGGCAGAACAAAATGGATTCCTTGAGCTGAGAAGTTGGATATGAGAGAGTAGAATCTGGAGAGAACAAGGATGCTAGAGTTCTTGGGACAGAGTATCAGAGATATAAGAGCTACACAGAGTTAGATCCCTGGAGATCTTAAGATTGTCCCTGTGACTATTCAACAGAGCACTGATCAGTGCATGCATGTGAAGAAGAAACTATCAAGGCTGAGAAAAGAACCAACCAAAAGGATTAAAGAGAACAGTGTCTGGCACTCACACAAGCCTGGGAATGATTCCCATTTCCACTAGCCAGAATGGAAAATCTCATAATTCAAGAAAGGTCTTGCCCGAGTACTAGGAAATTATTAGCCCCAGAATGAGCACCTCTCTGCTTCTGCCTAGAAAAAAAGAAAGACAAGATCCAAAAAGGTTTAATTATTTCCAAGTATCTTAATTTCATTTCAGAATAAACAAGCACGGCAAAATTCATCATGTTTGTTAGTACAAAAGATTACCAAGCATGCAGAGAAATAGGAAAATCTAATACATAATGAAGAGAATATCCAGAAAATCAAAATTGATCCAGAACTGCTACAGTGTTATAATGAGCAAAAAAGAATGTTGAAACCATTGTAACTGTATTTCATATGTTCAATGTGTTCAGTAGAGATAGAAAAAGATTTAATTCAAAATTTTAGAGGTGAAAGCTGCAATGTATAACATGAAAAATATGCTGTATGGAACTAACAATAGATTAGACATTGCAGACGAAAACATTAGTGAACTTGAAGACATAATAACAGAAACTATACAAAATGAAAAGCAGAGAGAAAATAGTTTTTAAATGTAAAGCATCAGTGAGTTGTAGGGATATTTCAAGCAGTCTCATGTACTTGTAATTCAAGTTCTTGATGAAAAGATGTGGAAAGGCAGAAAAAATATTTGAAGAAATAATAGCCAAAATTTTTCAAACTTGATGAAAACTTTACTCCACAGATAAGTATCAGTTCATCAAAAGCATATATACCTTAAGTAGCAGAGCTTCAATATACATGAAACTAAACAGGTAAAATTGCAAGGAAAAATAGAAATATTCTCAGTGATAGAAATGTCAATACTCTTCTCTTAGTAAATGATAGAAGAAGTAGAGAGAAAATCAACAAGCATACAATAGACTTAATAACACTATTAGCAGATGATCTATTTGATATTTATAGAATACTGAATGACAGAATACTATGCTCTCTTTTCAATTGCATATGGAATATTTACCAAGGTCAATCATATATCCAGCCAAAGAACAAATTCCATTCAAAATCCTGGTAGATGTTTTGTAAAAATTGACAAAATCGTTCTAAAATTCTTTTTGAAGTACAAAAATTTAGAATAGACAAAACAACTTGAAAAAAAAGACAGTTTAAAGGGCTAGTACTAACCAGTTTCAAGATCTTTAATAAAATTATAGTAATCATATAGTGTGGTACTTCCATGAATATAGACAAATAGATCAATGAAAAGAATAGAGGATTCATAAATAGGCCCACACACACTTGGAAAATGGATTTTAAACAAAGTTCAAAGAGTAATTTTATGGAAAAGGGATAATCTTTTCAACAACTTGTACTGAAACAACTGCAAATGCAAAAACAATAAAATTAAGATCGTTTGACCTATACTATCTCACAATATGAAAAATTAAAATGAATTATAGACCCAAATGTCCAACCTAATATGGTAATAATTTTAGATGTAAACACAGGTGAAAACTTGTGTTAAGCAAAGATATCTTAGAGTCATTTCCAAAAGCTTCATCCATAGAAAAGTAAATTGATAAATTGGATTTCATCAAATTTTTTGAAAAATCTGCTCTTTGAAAGACACTCTTATGAAAATGAAAAGACAAATATACTAGGAGAAAATTCAGGGACTTGTGACTGGAATGTATAAAGAACTCTCAAAATTAAGTAGATTTTAAAAAGAATCAACCCATAAAAAATCAGCAAAAGATCTGAAGAGATGACTCACAAAAGATTTGTGGATGACAGATAAGCATACAAAAAGTTGTTTATTCATTAGTTGTTAGCCAAATGATGATGAAAACCACAATTTGATGCCACTATAGACTGTGTAATAATGATGACAATTAAGATTTAAAAATCCATGCCAAATGTGGGAAGGGACATGGAGGAACTGGAACACTCACCTCCTCTTGGCAGGAAGGTAAAATGATACAACCACTCTGGAAAACCATCTGGCCATATCTTCAAAAGTTAAAGTTATTAGAGAGATTACATCACATGATCTAGCCCTCCACTACTAGGGTTTTACCCAAGAGAATCACCAAAAGTCATAGACAAATGTTCATGGCAGCTGTATTGGTAAGAACCACAAACTGGAAACAACTCAAATGTATATCATCATGTGAATAGATAAGCAAGTGGTGCTGTATCCATACAATAGAGCACTACTAATGTTGAAAAGTAGTGAACTATTCATAGATCCATCATGATGGATGAATTTCACAATAAGATAGGCAGAAAAGGAGAATATATTTTATGATTCCATTAACATGTAAGTCTAGTTATAGCTATATTAACTGATACTAATCTATAGTAATGCAATCTATCTAGTCTATAGTAACATAAAACAGGTCAATGTTTACCTGGTCAGGGAAAAGGGAAAAATAAAGCACAAATTTGGGGGTGACGGATATATACATTACTTTGATTGTAGAGATGGGTTTCCCAGGGTGTACATACATCATTCAGTATGAGCTGTGAGGATTAAATGCACTTTTACATGAAAAGCCCTAAAAAAGTGGAATAAGCAAATACTTGCAATTATTAAATATTAATAAATCATCTGAATGAAATGATTTCATGTATTAGAGTTTTATGGTTTTGTACTCAATTTCTCATACTTAGAACCATTCTTCAAACTTTGAATGATTTTAGTTTTCATCCTTTTTTTTTTTCATGAGTTTTTTGTTTTTACTTCTCCTTTTACTTTTATTCTAAAAAAGCAGCCCTACTGCTGTGTAATCTACTTCTTGCTATCACTGGATATCTTTGTCAGTGAAAATGATGGATAGTGTAATAGTCTCTAGATTAAAATAATCATTCCAATAGGGATGCCTGGGTGACTCAGTTGGTTAAGTGGCTGAATTTGGCTCAGGTTCTGATCTTGTGGTTCATGAGTTCGAGCCCAGCATCTGGCTCTGTGCTGACAGCTCAGAGCCTGAAGTCTACTTTAGATCCTGTGTCTCCCTCTCTCTCTGTCCTTCCCCTGCTTGTGCTCTGTTTCTGTCTCAAAACTAAACAGACATTTAAAAAAAAATCAACCCAATATATATCTTTTGGATGAAGAAATTTGTCACAAAACAGATAAAAAATGTACTTTGCTTTCTATAAACTCTTGTTAAAGATGTTTTACATGATTGATCACTTTTATACTAAGAAACCCAGCATTTTAAATGTATGAAAATAATAATAGGACTGGATTCACTGTCTTTTTAAATAATAAAAAATAGGGATAGAGAAGTTTCTGATTATTTTTAGCCCTATAGAATAAGGACAGGGGAAAAAGTAAGCTATTTCCTAATTCAAGGTTTTGGTTACTATTCACTTTGGGTTAAGGCGAGAAAGAGTGAAATAAACTAGATCCTATCTGCTCATACATAGTATAACTGAAATTCTTATGAGGAAATATACAAAGCATTTTAGTTCTCTTCATTTATACAGGGGACCTAGGGGTTGGAAGGGGAATAAGGCGAATTGCACAATATGTCAACTCAATCCATTTTTTATGCTCTGCCTTTTCTTTACAATGTAGAAAGTGGATACAGACTACAGAAATCAAAAGATGAAGCAAAATAATTGTGCAATTCTCCTTTGCTGGAAGGACTATGTTGGTGACATGAAATAGCCCAGCATTTTTCTTTCCACTAAATGAAAGAGGATGGTACTCTCAAGAGCAGTAGTGAGTATTTTTTACAGGTTAAGAGTAACTAGAGTCAAATAGCATTTGCTCAGTGCCCTGTAATAATATCTAAGATTCCTTGAGTGTCTAGCCAAACGTGTAAATAAAAATGTCTTCATAGAAATTCAGGATCATAAACTATTTTGTGGGGAATGTGTACTGGATACATAAATACCATAGCAACAGTTTATGTCAGTCTTATTCAACCACAAAGGGTCATATTAAATATATTGAAGGAAAGGAACAGACTCAACAATTCTATGATACAGTCTACACTTAAAGAAGCATTGAAGTATTATTTTGTATAGAAAAGATTCATGAATATTTCAGTATTTGTGGTTAATTGCTTTAGAATATTGTGATTTATCATTTCTTCATTGTTGGTAAAATTGCTTTTCTATGAAATTACTTGTGGCTGCTATATCTTGAGCTGTAACCACTACCCTAGACAATTTTGGCCATTATGAGGGTTAAGACAGCACACACATTTTTTCCATTTTGGATCTTCTGTGTTATTGCAGAAACTATCCCTGAGTTAAGTGTTTGTGGATAATCTGTGGTCCTTGAATGAAGCAAACTTTTATGAAATAAGTCCCTTTGTGACCCGTTTTTTGAGTGTGAAAACTTCAGAACTTTTTCCCATAAGTTCACAATTTAGTTTTGTTAGTTTTAGTTTCTTTAGCTACTTGTGCTTCTAATTTTTGTTTTGTCTACTACATGTGTTTTTACAAATTCCCTTGCTTCCTCTTTCGAACAGTTACATGGTGGTAGTGAATGGGTGTTGTAGCCTGTCTCGGAAGGACCATTCTCAATCTGACACTTTATTCAGTGCAGAGTCGTATATAGACAAACATGCTTTCAACATCGCATCTGGCTTAGATACTCCCCTATCTCTTAAATAATTTTTGAAATGAAATTAATTTTCTTTCCATATTCTCTATAGCAAAATTTTAATGAAGCTAAGTCATCAAACTTTCTTATTTATAAGGTCTAACCAAAGTATTTCAGTCAACTATTAAAAAACATTACTTCTCTAATTTATACTATTTTTATTAAAATATTTTAGAATTTATTATTACACACACACACACACACACACACACACACACATTGGAATTTCACCCAAATTAAATGTATTCTAATACTTTTTGTAATAGTATGCTCATTGCAACACTTTAATACTGATATTAGAGAATAGGTACACTAATAATTTAATACTGAAATAAACATTAAAAGAACTATTCCTATAGAACTATAGTAATAGAGACTACACCAAATGGTGTGCCAAATCTAGCTTAGTTAAATTAATAATTATTTAATGATTCTGAGAGAAAAATACAGATGAAAATTAATAGCATACAATCCTAACTTAGGAAATATTTGTTATTTAAAGAATTACTTCATTTTTAGATTTTCAACAGAATCATTTCTTTTCAATGAGTGTATTGATTATAAATGAATCTCATACATTTTCAAGGAACTCAATGCCACTTCTATTTACTCTATTCCACCTATTTTTTGAGATATATGTACTGGGAAATGAAATTATAATTTTTGAGTGTTTTTTATAATTAAGATATTTTTGATATTTTCATTGACATATAATTCACAAAGCACAAAGTTCACCTATGTAATGTGTGCAGCGCAATGGCTTGTGGTATATTCACAATTGTGTAGCCATCACTATAATGAACTTTAGAGCTTTTTCATTTCTCCAAAATGAAACCATATGCCCATAGCAATTACTTGCTCCTTTACCTTACTCCTAGCCCCAGAGTTAGCTATTACTAATCTTTTCTATTTGTAAAGATATGCCTGTTCTGGAACTTTCATATAATAGAATCATATAGTATAATATCTTTTTTGACAGGCTTCTTTCATTTAGCATACTGTTTTCAAAGTTATCCATATTGTAGCATGTATAGAAACTTCACTCATTTTTATTGCTGAATAATATTCCATTGTATGGTTGTTCTTCACATATGTATCAATTTATCACTAGTCAGACATTTGAGTTATTACCACTTTTTGGTTCTCATGAATAATTTTATCACTATAAAAAATTAACCCATTAAGAAGTTTATTTGAGTAAATGGCCTATGTTGGATTTTCCCCCAGAATGGAGGAAGGAACAAGCAGGTAGACCTTTTTCTTTTGACAGAAGCAAAAAGTCATAAAACTTTGTGTGATGTCACTATGAACACCTCCAGTGGTATTAGTGCCATTGGAATAATAAATTTTATATAGTAGTGGAAAAAAAAAGACAATTCCTATTCATGTTTTTGTGTCGACATGTTTTCATTTCTTGTGGGTATATCTTAGGAGCTGAATTGCTGGTCATATGGTAACTCAATGTTTAGCCTTTTAAGAAACTACTAGACTGTTTTCCAAAGTTGTTGAACCATTTTACATCCCCCAAAGATATGCGAGAGTTCCAATTTCTCCACGTCCTTGCCAATCCTTCCTACAGTAGTTTGTCTGTTGGATTATAGTCATCCTAGTAAAGGCTGTGGAGTGAAATCTCCCAATTTGATTTGTATTTCCCTTCTGGCTACTGAGGTGAAACATCTTTTCACGTGTTTATTGACCATTGTGTCTCCTTAGGAGAAATACCTATTCAAAAACGCCTATTTAATTGGGTTGTCAATTTATGGTTGGTTATAGACTTTTTAAAAATTAATGAGGATAGACTCCCTAAAGCTGTTTTTTTAAATTAGTGAGCTTTAACTGACTGTATAAAAAATGACTTCCACTGTTAAGTAGAACCTGTTCTACTTAAGCCTAATATATAACATTGATTTTTATATAAAAGTATCAACACATCAAAGTATCAATATAATTTTATACTTTATTTAAATATCATTTGTACCAAAACTATTTCATTAAGCAATGCTTTTAAAATAATGTTATCTCTCCTTCAAAGACAACATTTCTTGGGAAGAAACACATTGAGAACATTTTAGAAAGCCAGAATTACTTATTGGCTAATAGACAGTTGGGCTTGATATCATGAAAACTTTTAGAGCTCCAAGAGGACCTTGGCATCTAGACAATGACAATATTGTTTGAGCAGAAGTTATTTTTTTAATGACGCTAACTTTTCCCTATCCTGCTTTGGTAAATTCTCCTGAATGTCTGTGTAGGAAGATTAACAATGTTGTCAACACCAGCTACATGTCTGAATCCTAAATGCTTCAAGGTGACTGGATTTCATAACAGGAAATAAAAATATTTTTGGCTGAACATCAGTATTTTAGCATAATGATCCTGCATATCCTTGGAAATGTATGTTTGATTTTTAACATGAAAGCTCTTATAGAGTGGCAAGGTTAATTAAAATAAATATAAAAATACTAGGACCACTTGGGTGGGTCAGTTGGTTAAGTGTCCAACTTTGGCTCAGGTCACGATTTCAGGGTTTGTGAGTTGGAACCCAGCATTGGGGTCTCTGCTTTTAGCATGAAATCCAGCTTGGATCCCCTTCTCTGCCCTTCCCTGCCCTCTCTCTCTCAAAAATAAATAAAATAAACATGAAAAAAAGAAAATACTAAGAAAATGGTTTGGAAGAAAGCAACATTAATATATTTCCTGAGACTCTTCTCAATGGGTCTCTAAGAATAATATCATTTATGTGTAATTTTTTAATCATATACTTGGCATTTCATCATTTATACTTATCTCTTATTCACAATAAAACACACATTAAAAATGTAAACCTCTACAGATTAATATGTTTTTATCCTTTAAAAATTTATATTTAATGGACAAATTTTTTTCTTAAATTTTTTACCTATAAGTTTCTTGAGAGCAGAGAACCTGGTCTTGTGGACCACAGAATCTGGCATAAAATAAGTGCTTAATATATGTTTATTGAATGAGTGAATTCAAGCTATTTAATTTGTGAGTTTTAACTCACTTAAAAATGATTTCCACCATTAATGTAGATCCTGTTCAACTTTAGTCCAATATATGATATTGATTTTATTTAGCATCAATTAAATTTTATACTTAAAAGATATAGCTCCTCCCCCCCACCCTCCGCTGGGATGCCTGAGTGGGGGTGGGGGGGAAGGGGACTTGGTCTGCTTGAACCCAAGAGAAATTAGGAGATTAAAAGCAGTTTGTGGGGCACCTGTATGGCTTAGTTGATTAAGCGTCTGACTCTTGATTTCAGTTCAGGTCATGATCTCAGGGTTCATGAGATCCAGCCCCTGTGTGAGGCTCAGTGCTGACAGCGGGGAGCCTGCCTGGGATTTTCTCTCCCTTTTTCTCTGCCCCTTCGCTGCACATGCTAGCGCGCTTTCTCTCTCTCTCTCTCTCTCTCTCTCTCTCTCTCTCTCTCTCTCTCTCTGTCTGTCTCTCTGTCAAAATAAATAAATAAACAAGCATTTAATAAATAAACAAAAGCAGTTTGGAAAGACCAGAACCATCAGGGTTTCCGGGAGGAGGAAAGTCCAGGGAGAGGAGGGATGGGGATGATTGGCAACTGGGGTGAAGGACTGTCTCCCCCAAGCTGGCATCCTCTCAGTCCCCCAGCAGGTGAGTCAGCCTCTAACCCACGTGGGCCGATCTGGGCTGCCAAATGCTCCAGGCAGGTGGACTGGAAAGAGACCCACGCAGGCTTTCTCTGCAGCCTCTCTGCCAGTGTGCAGTGGTCCTTGACCTCCCCCTCGCAATTTGCTTGTAATTCATGTGTGATCAGTTTCTTCTTGATGGTATCCTTGGAGGGGGCAAAGATCACTTTGTTCTTAGGAGTGCAGACTTGGGCCTAGAAGATAAACAGCAGGTCCTCCTTCTGACTCTCCTTATTAAATTTTTACACATTATTTTTTCCCCCCTAAGGTAGGCCCCTTATTATGGCATAGGGTGTAGGTAAGAGTTACTGTTGAAAAGAGGAATCAAATGCTTATCTATGCATTTCCCAGCAGGTCCGAAGCTACTGGAGACGTGATCTGTGAACCTTTGTCACTAATCGCTCAGCCCCTGAGAAGTCCATCTGGACCCACTGTCTGTTACAGGTCACAGCTCTACCTCACACACAGCTTCTCAGTGACATTTGTATTCATTTCTTTTCAGATTTTCCCCCGGGAGAAAAGGAAGAGGAAATCCATTTGCCTTGTGCATTATTTAGCTGATGATGATTTATAAAACAAGTAAACATTGATTTACCATTGGAAAGATTGTAGACAGCTACAAAGCCATTTGTCCTGCACATCATTCCTTCATGATTTTGAATGTTTTTTTAGAAATTGCCAAATTAGCACAGCAGCAGAGCTGTGGAATAGTGACTATATAAGCCAGTGCTGAGAAATAACAGAAATCGAAAGCATTTGACTGGCCACAAATAAATTATTTCAACAATTTTCTTTTACTTGTAAGAATGCAAGCAATCTTAGGCATGAGTTAGTATTTTTAGAGTCCTAGTTATCATAAGCTTCTTTGGATTGTAGGCTCAATTAAGAAATTAGAATGGCACAAAAAGGATCAAGCATGACAACAAACCTCACTTCACCTCAGTCATGAGCACAAGTACATTGGTTTTTCTCCCTAGTGATATAGAGATACTGTGAGTGAGATAATTAAATTTCTTCTGCATAAAAAAATGGAGGGAGTAAAATATGAAAGAAATTTTAAAAGAGAGAGGACCTTAGAAATGTAATCAACTGTTCTTATTTTGCAGACAAGGACATTAAAAGCCCAGAAATGCTCATTTCACAAGGACAAACTTGAGACACCAGGCAATAAATCTCAAAATAGATTACAGTAACAATTAACTATCTGCATCACAGCTATCAAAGGGAAAATATACAAAAAGAGCTATTTGCTAAACAAATGCCACAAAGCCATGGTCAAAGATGAAGAACTTCAAATAAACCCTGCCAATCTTTTCTGCTACAGAATTATTAACACACTATCAGGCTCCCAAGTCCTAATATAATAAATATTAGGACTGGGGAGCAGTCTTCTAGTTGGTCCTCAGCAGCAAAAGATGATAGATGTTATGACAGGGGAAAAAATGACTTATTCACCTAGATCGATCGATTTTAACATCTTGCAAAATTAGCTTTATCATTCTCTCTCTCTCTCTCTCTCTGTTTTGTCTTTCTCACACATACACACAAAGATGATTTTTAAATCTGAACTTTTTGAGAGTAGGCTGCACATTTTCAGGTCCTTTAGCTGTTAATGTTACAGTATGTATTTCCTAGACACAAGAATATTTTCTTATAACCACAGTGCAGTTAGCAAACTCAGGAAATTTAACATTTTAATCTGATCTACATTTTCCTTTTGTATGTAACTAATTATATTCGCATCTAATTTATTCTTTCTTTGATTCTTTTGAAAAAATAAGCAGATTTGTATACATTTTCTCATTTCCCTTAATTGAATTATTTATATAAGTCCATCAAGCATAAACAAATAAAATGCAAAGCAAATTTTGCAGTAAAATTATTTTTATGGATTTTGGAATGTCTTCTTTCCTTACTTCTTTCCTTCTTTCTTTCCCCCTTGTTTAGCACAAGCCAAAGCCCATTTTGCAATGAAATGAGGAATCAAAGGTTCTAAACAGAGAATTAAAATGATCAGATCTAAGATTAAGGAATCCAATTGTGGTCATTGCATGAAGGAGATAGTTAAGTGGTGGACAGTAGAGGTTGAGGAGGCTAAGTTAGGAGGCTGTTGAAATTAACCAGATAAGAGACGTTGAAAGTCTGAATTAGGGTCATGGGTGAGGGAGCAGAAAGTGGTGTGGATAACCATCATCTGAATTTGGAGATGAACAATAAGAAGAAGGCAGGGATTGCACTGAGTTTTACAGCCTTAGAGGATGTCGCCAGCATGGTCTGAATCGGGAAACAGAGAAGGCCAAGGATTTGGGTGGGAGAAAAGATGAATGGTTTGGTTGTGAACCTGATGAGTTTGAGGTATTGGTATTCCACCTGCTTGGAGAGATCCAGGGCATGATGTGACAACATAAAACTGTGTAGGAAAAACATGGGTGCTGTATAGACTGGGTGTTAAGGGAATGGTTTGCTCTGAAGTTTCATTTTATTGTTTTCATGCAGAGCCATTTTCTTTCTTTTGAGCCTAGCCAGGAGGGCCTTCAGTGAATAAGTAGCGATGCTTATAGGCTTCTTCATAGTTAAACCAGAATGTGAGGCTGAAGCATCATGGTCTTGTTTTTATGCCACATAGTTGCATGACTATTTGAGTGTAGTCTTTTTTTTTTTTTTCAAAATATTATCAGTCCAGTGTATTGTGTATAATATGACCAATATAACAAAAGTGCAATAAATTTAAATTACAATCAATGTAAATAAATTATTAATGAGATCTTTGGTACTTTTTCCATATTAAGTCTTCAAGAGCCAGTATATATTTCATGCTGAATTCAGTTGCTATTATTATTATTTTTTAAATATTTTATTATTTTTTAAAAATTTTTTATAATAGTTTATTGTCAAATTAGTTTCCATATAACACCCAGTGCTTCTCCCCACAAGTGCCCCCCACCATGACCATCACCCCTCTCCC
>NC_043700.1:65608955-65636210 GCF_006229205.1 Suricata suricatta
GTCTCTCCACACCCTCGCCAGCATCTATAGTCTTTTGATTTATTCATTTTAGTGACCCTGACTGGTGTGAGGTGGTATCTCAGTGTGGTTTTGATTTGAATTTCCCTGATGATGAGTGACACTGAGCATTGTTTCATGTGCTTGTACGCCATCTGGATGTCCTCTTTGGAGAAGTGTCTATTCAGGTCTTCTGCCCATTTCTTCACTGGATCATTCATTTTTCATGTATGGAGTTTAGTGAGTTCCCTGTAGATTTTGGATACTAGCCCTTTATCTGATATGTCATTTGCCTTGAGTGTAGTCTTGATAAAGACAACATTCTACCAAAGACATCTTATAATAATGCAACATGGTATCTGCAAAGAGCTCTGACTATTGAATTTTCTTTTTCATATTCTCCTCGTAAGACCTGAGTGAGATCTGATTATTCGTGGAAGTGAGCACAATTCAATGTCAATCCCACACCTGTTCATGGGGAAAACACACACACACTTGTTTTTTGGAAATAAGTCAAACTTCTATTGTTACAATTTTTTCCATGGAGAACGGATTTTATTTTTCTCTACATATAGTTTCCTGTCATACATGGAGAGGAAATGTTTTCTCTTGTTTCTAGTACACAGTCATGCATAGAAAATGGAAAATCTTGTTTGAAAGAGAAACGAGTCTCTATTTTGTCCTCTCTATAGCTGGGAGAGACAGCAGCTTTTCTAAGATTCTCCATGCCCTGACTCTGCTCTCCGCCTCCCTCCTCCACGAGTACAGTATCTGTCCTTTGTTAGGGCCTAGACAGGCTATGAATACATAATAAGAATCCCAGCATAGGATGTGTCAGAGGGAAGAAGGATGCTGAGGTAGGAATGGTAACAATAATCCCTCCTTAAGGTGTGTTAGTGATGAAGGCACTTCCTGCAACAGCCCTGCTATCCTCTCTTTGTTCAACACCAGGAGTAAAGTTGCTAAGAGCTGAGAGGCCCCAGAAGCCCTGTACCCACTATGGAATTGTGACTCTAGTCCTGATCTCTTGCCTGCATGACCTCTGTGCCATTTTTAATTCCCACCTTACAGCTTGAGTTGAGCTCAATTGATGACATTAGGTGTGATGCCACAGCATAGTTCATTATGATTATAATATTTGTCTTAATTCTTATACTCTATGAAAATTCCACACTAAGCTGGTACCTGTCAATTCTCTTTATTATTCTTGCCTAAGAAGGATTTGCTATTTTCTGGACTCCGATAGGAGAAAGAGATTCTTTCTAAGTAGTAAGGCACAGCATCTTTCCTGTGGTATGGGAACTGTGATTATATTCATTCATATATATGTTGGCATTGTATGTATTTGTACAGTTTCATTACTTGATTTCCACCAGACATGCCTATTGTTTGTTCTTGAACATGAGCATTTGAGCATTCCTATTCTTTGGTAGGTTTTGATTTGTGTCTTTATTCTACCTCTGTTCTTCCCACATTTCCTTCTGGTTAATGCCCCAACTCTCTCTATTTACCTCTATATTTCTTAACTTTCTAGATTTTTTTTTTTACTGTTTATTTATTTTTGAGAGAGAGACAAAGCACAAGCAGGGGAGGAGCAGAGAGAGAGGGAGACATAGAATGTGCTAAATGGGCAATAGACATTATGGAGGGCACTTGTTGCGATGAGCATTGGGTGCTTCCTGTCTGTGCTATTTATTTGACAACTGTACTGGTTTGCACTATTAGTTTCCTTTATCTACGTCTAAATCAACTTTCTAAATAAATGCCCTCAGTAGAATTATGACAAACTTGGGCTTTGGAGTTGACAGACTTGGGTTTGAGTCTTTGCTCTTCTGCTTAATAGCTGGAAAATCTTGAAGGTCCTTAATCCTTATCAAGCTTTAGTTTTCTCATCTGTGAAATGAACATAATCTTAGTAACCCTAAGGTTGTCATGAGAGTTAAATGAGATAATATATTTATAAAAAATTTAAAACAATGGTTAAGAAATGGACCAAAGTTTTGCTCAAACCTATTTATTGATTGATCTTTTTAAAAAGTTGCTAAGTTTGTAAATTAATCAGTGAAATGGCTCTATAGTGTTTGGTGATGGATGACTATACACTAAGGTGATACCTTGGTTGAGAAGCTCTGAGGCATGTGCTAGATAAGATTATTTAAAGGTAGAAACCCTTTCATGGAAGGCTGATAATGACTGCCCTGCCTTTTCTTGAGACTAAACAAATCAGCCTGCATAGCATGTACATATCAGTGCTCTGCTTCTTTGTCCAAAAGGCAGTATGAGCTGAAAATAAAGTTTGACTTTTCTCTCACTGGAAAACAGAAGCAATGCCTTTATGGAGAAGTCATGGTGCTGTCTCCACTCTCTCCAGGGTACATAGAAGCAGAGGAAACAGATCTCTTCTTGTCCCCAATCTATTACCTGGGTCCAGTCTCATTCCTGTCAGCCATTATTTTTAAAAACCAGACCCTATTTCTTCTTTCCTTAAAAATGCTATTTGATGAATCGCCTTTAAAAAGTTCTCTTGGTGATTTCTACCATTTCTGCTCCTGGCCTTTAAACTTGTGCCCCAATCCAGCTTTTCTGAACTGAGTGTCTTCCCCCATCCCTTGGAAGACACCTCAATTTGCTCTCTTTAGATCTACATTTACATTGTACATTATGGTGTGCACATCTCAAGACTCTTAACTACAGTAGAGTTTCATAGACTATACGTCCAATAAGAAAGGAAGGACGTTTGGGTTCTAATTTAGGTTCTATCATTAACTGATTTACTGATTTTGCATGCATCATTTAGCCCCTGGGAGCCCACCTCTGTATATGTAAAACAAACAAACAAACAAATAAGTGAATTTTGAGGAAAAGGAGAAGAGGAGGGGGACGGGGGAGGAGAAGAGAAAGAGAGATAATTCTAAGCAGGCTCTGCGCTGTGAATAGGGAGCCTGATGCAGAGTTTGAACCCACAAACTATGACCTGAGCTAAAGTCTGATGCTTAACAAAGCCACCCAGGCACCCCTGCAAAATGAATATATTATTGCCTACTCTGACTGCTTCAGAGTATTTTAAAGATTAAAGCATGTTAATAATGGTAAAGGTATTTTGAAATATTATGTAAATACGACTGAACTTCCTACTGTTAATCAGTTATTATGCAACAGTCTGAAATAGAGATTAAAGTACAATGTACTGAGCCATATAATTATTACTATATTTAAAATATCTTTTCTCATGAAATATTAATCTACATATGAATTGTCTATAATTCTCTCAATTTATTTCTTAACCATCTAGATATGTTTATTAGTCTTGCTGAGCATAGAGAAAAGGTTTGTAACTGAATAATTATAACAGATTTGCTATAGGGACTAAAAGTAAATGGTGAGGAAACAGGAGGAATAATAAAAATAGCTTGCATTTGTATCTGTTACGTGCCACTCACAATCTTGTTACTTAGACAGTTTCCATGTATTGCCTGTAAGCTCAAAAGAAAGAACAGATTTAAAAGGCCTTAAGAAGAAAATTCCAAATACAGAACATGGACATTCATATTCTGTTCATGTGTTTGATTTTTTTTTGTGGCTGGTTCTTTTTCCTGAGCAATGAAAAATAAAATAGGGACAGATTTAAGGTTCATTTCCACTCATGACATTTAATGACTTTATTTTTCCCTGAAAAACTGAAATAAGAAAGTTGTAAGACAGGAAAACAAAACAAAAAAATGTGTTAGATTGCATATGGATATGATTAGTTCTTTTAATTTCAGCATACATAGTATCTTTAAGTACTCATTCATTTATTCACACATAGAGCAGCTAGAAATTTAATTTGTTGAATTTTGTTGAATCAAATCCAATTCAATGATTTCTAACTATGTTGAAAGTTTTATCCTTCCTTCAAATTTCTTTCCACTATTTTATCATATATTTACTCTTCACATTATAATACTCTAACAACAGAACTAGAATTCTATGAAATATTTGCTATGACAATAGTTTTCTTTGTAAATAGTCACAATAGGTCAAAACAAAATAAACTGTGAAATATAAGAAATAAATTAATTCATAAATTCTACCACTTATAATCAGTGTGCATCTAATGGAAGAGGAAGATTAATGTGTAGATTAAGGGGCGCCTGGGTGGCTCAGTGGGTTAAGCATCTGACTTCGGCTCAGGTCATGATCTCACGGTTCATGGGTTCGAGCCCCGTGTCGGGCTCTGTGCTGACAGCTAGCCCAGAGCCTGGAGCCTGCTTCTGGTTCTGTGTCTCCTTCTCTCTCTGACCCTCCCCTGCTTGCTTTCTCTCTCTCTCTCAAAAATAAATAAAAACATTTAAAAAATTAAAAAAATGTGTAGATAGATTTAAATGATGCCAAATAGTATCAGATGAGGACATTTATGGATTCATGCCATCTTAGTCACAAAAGGCACACAGTTGATAAGAGTTGGGGCTATCAGTTATTATTTGCTCCGTACTAAACTTTTATGTATCATTTATCTTTAACAAATAGACTAGAAGTAAGCAAATGATCACAAACTGTAGGCTCAAATCCGGCCTGCCTCCTGTTTTTATAAATAAAGTTTTACTGGAACATAACAATGGCCATTTGCCTGCTGTTCATAGCTGCTTCAAAACAATGGCAGAATTGGGTACTTGTGACAGAGTCCTACAAATCCTAAAGTACTTACCACCCAGCCTTTTACAGAAAAAGCCTACTGATGACTGAAATAAATTACAGTTAAAAAAAATCAAACAATTCAACAGCTCATGTTGAAGAAACCAACACTGATCCATTTCTGTTTATCTGGCTATGTTTTAATTTTTATTGCTTTTATTAAGTGCAAAACTTGAGAATAACATTGTGTTTCCAATTTATCTACCTAAACACATGGGAGTATTTCCTTGAGAGTATTTCCTTTTGAAAACATTACCAAAGTTAATGGTAATGAATATCTCCCTAAATTTTGTAAATTTCATACAAATCATATTACTGGTTCTTATCCAAGTTGACAATTGCTCTCTTAATCATTAAGTAAAGAAGTATTGGAATATCTTTACTAGTATTTTAAGAGAAAATAAACTTAATTTATTTTAGCTGGATATTTAATCTTTCTAATAATTTTAATCCTCTGGTAGCCAGAAGCCTGAAGTATAGATCTGCAGTAGAGTTGTTCTCAAGTTTTCTTTTCTTCTTCTCTCCTATTCCTGCATAGGAATAAGCACAATGGACAATATCATTGTTTTTGACAAGATCTTGCTATGATCAAAATAGGTCAATGCCCAATTCCTGAGTAAAGGTAGTCTTTGTGGGCTTCACTAGTTATAGATTCTGCTCTAGAAATAAGGACTGTACTGATAAAGTTTTATAGGGTGGTTGAAAGATAGACTTGACCCTATCAGTTATGGGAGATGTATAGAGAGACTTAGAAAAGATATTATCCCCACTTTATTTATTTATTTTTTTACTTTTATCTGTTTTGTTTTATTGATCCTCAATTCTGTGACATGGAGAGAGCAAATACTACGATTTTTTTTAGAAGCTCTATCTTAGATGCAAGGACACTAAGTCTCACTGGTTTTGCAGTGATGCTCTGTCCTGGCTGCACGCGCACCCTATTACCCAGAGAGCTTGTTTTGTGGTTATGTATGTATGTATGTATTTATTTATTTTTAAATAGTTTATTGTCAAATTGGTTTCCATATAACCCCCAGTGCTCTTCCCCACAAGTGTCCTCCTCCATCACTACTTCTCCCCTTCCCCCTCTCCCTTCAACCCTCAGTTCATTTTCAGTATTCAATAGTCTCTCAGGTTTTGCGTCCCTCTCTCTCTCCCCAACTCTCTTTCCCCCTTCCCCTCCCCCTGGTCCTCCATTAGGTTTCTCCTGTTCTCCTGTTACACCTATGAGTGCAAACGTATGGTATCTGTCCTTCTCCGCCTGACTTAGTTCGCTTAGCATGACACCCTCGAGGTCCATCCACTTTCCTACAAAGGGCCATATTTCGTTCTTTCTCATTGCCATGTAGTACTCCATCGTGTATATATACCACATCTTCTTGATCCACTCATCAGGTGATGGACATTTAGGCTCTTTCCATGTTTTGGCTGTTGTTGACATTTCTGCTATGAACATTGGGGTACATGTGCTCCTATGCATCAGCATTTCTGTATCCCTTGGGTAAATCCCTAGCAGTGCTATTGCTGGGTCATGTCCCCACTTTAAGGAATCCAAGCTTTTTGAGTGCAATTTGATGGACGTCTGAGAGTATGTATACCCTAGAGCGATGATGAGGAAGCATGTCAAGGACAACTTAAGTAAATGGCTTTGAAATTGTGCTGAATATCTGAGTGAAAGTACTCCAGAAAAGACAGGAATTGGAATTAATCCTCACACAGGCAAGCTACTTTCATAGGAAAGCTTTCCAGCACATTTGCAGATCAATACACTTGGCTTAGTCATGGATAATTCTTTAAGGCCCTTAGGATCTAGAGATCCTTGATGGTTTAAAATAGAAAATGCTAGCATATGTCCTAAAGGGATTATTAACATCCTACTAATTATTTGCAATTTTAAATGATATCCTGACTTATCAGAAGTATAGCTTTACCTGTAAGAAATATGATATAGTAAATACTACAAAAGCATAGAATTTCAGGTATAGATTACAACTGCTGTGTTTAGATATAAAATAAATTTTAAATAAAGCTTGGACACTTTAGATGTTCTGATCTCACAGCAGTCTTGCTTCTGTATTCCCATTTATCACTTTAATCAAAATCTCACAAATATTTAGGAACCCCTGGGTGGTACAGTAGGTCAAGTGTCCAACTTTGGGTTAGGTCATGATCTTGAGGTCTGTGAGTTCCAGACCTGTGCTGACAGGTCAAAGCCTGGAGCCTACTGCGAATTCCATGTCTCTGTCTCTCTCTGCCCCTCCCCATCTGGTGCTCTCTCTCTCTCTCTCTCTCTCTCTCTCTTCTCTCTCTCTCTCTCTTTATCTCAAATAAATAAATATTTAAAAATTTTTTAAATCTCACAAATATTTAAATTTTTAATTCTTGCCAATAATTAAGCCTATGATCATCTCATTGTTAATTTCAAAGTAGACAATTATTTTACTGGTGTGTTTTTGAAGGAGAGTATAAGGAGAGGAGACTCTAAAATGTGTCATTTTGGCATGAGGATTGTTGTCAACTAAAGGTAATCAAAACCCAACAGATTTAGGAGAGCTTCTTACCTCCCCCTAAACTGCCTAAATTTACATTGGAAAGGTGGCTTGGACCAGAAAGAGAGCTCTTATCAGATATACCTTTTTAGCTAAGAAACTTGTCTGTGTAACAGAACAGGCTTTGTTTTTCTTTTTTCTTTTGAGAGAGAGAGAGTCAGTCTCAAGTAGGCTCTGTGTTCAGCATGGGGCCTGACTCAGGGCTCGATCCCACCACCCTGGGATAGTGACCTGAGCTGAAATCAGAAGCTGGACGCTCAACCTGCCTAGCCACCTAGGGGCCCCTAGGCTTTGTTTTTCAAGCATCTCCTCTCACCTTTCTGAGCAGCTTTCCTCTCCTTATCTCCAGACCCTCCACTCTTCTCAGTAGCTCAGGCCCAGGATGTTATATAAGCTCAGTTGCCTGAGTCCCTTTGGGTCTCATATTTTAATGGGGTTTCCATTCATGCAACATTAAATGTGTTTTTCTCCTGTTTATTCATATCAATTTAATTGTTAGAATAGCCAAAGAACCTAGAAAGGAAGAAGAGAAAACTTTCTCCCCAACATGCATTCGTTTCAAGCAAATAACGTTTGAAGCGGTCATGCAAATAAGAGTACAAAACTGAAGAGAAAGGATATGCTGTAGAATGTAAGTCTCTCTTTTCACTGCTATGTGTCAGCTTTCTAGTTATCTTCCTGGAAGCAATCACAGTTACCATTTTCTTCTTGTCCTTCCAGAGTTAGTGTGTGCATGCATTTACTCATATATATAATTTTTATGGTGCTAATAGCACCATGTTCTTCATACAAGTCAGGGCTTCGTTATTTTACCTTGATATATGTTTGACACGGCTTCCTATCAACACTTCATTATTTTTAACACCTTCAAAATATTCCATTGGCTGAATGAACCATAATATTTTTGACCAGTTCCCAGACCAGAGTTTTATCTAATTTTCTGGCTTTCTGTTTTCCTTTCTGCTTTCCTGTGTAAGTGTGTGTGTGTGTGTGTGTGGTGTGTGCATGTATGAGTGTGTGTTGTGGGTCTCAGGCACAGAAGCGCTATGGCTTAGCTCACTCCTACTATTCTGTTGAACTGTGTAAGTCTCCTCTGTTGCTCCATTTTTATTGTTGCCTTTGTCCTTGACCACCAGATGCGTTTGTTTGCTTCTCTTCTACCACAGCCATCACTCTGAGGCGTGGTATTTTCTTGGATATGAATATATTTTTGTAAGCTATAAACTACTAGCTAGTGTGTGTGTATTTAAAATTACATTAATGGCATTGTGTTATTGATCTACACTTCATGGTCACTACTTTTAAACTGCTTCATGATATTGTTTAACATGCCTATTATTTTTTTCTAAATTAATTTCCCAGCCATGGACGCATAGCATGTTTCCTGTTTTCATGTTCACAAATAATGCTATAACAAGAGTATGCACACATACCCCCATATGGATCTATACATGAATGTTTCAACATCCAACATTTTGGGCAGTCTAGTATTGCTAGGCCATATTCATTTGTTTGCTGTGTATTTTGCCAAATCACGGTTCTACCGGAGATATATGGGGTTTCTATTTTCTCACACCCTTGTCGACATTTGGTATCATATAGCTTCCTAAATAGTTTAGTCTGTTAGATATAATGTGATAAATAATTATTTAAGTCGACATTTCTTTGATGGTTAGGGAGATTTGAAATATCATCACATGTTTTCCAATCATGAAGTTTTATTTATTCGGATACATTTCTATTTGTAATAACTGGAGAGTTAAGTCCTTTCCATTTGTAGGAGACTCTTATGTTCTAGATAACATTATTTTGGTTGTTTTCTTTGCAGTTTTCACGCTGATGTTCTCTTGAAACTTTATAAAGCAAAGATCCTTAATTTTGATACATTTATCAATATTTCACCTTATGCTTGGTGCTTTCTGATATCCTTTTTACAATTAGCTTTAGAGTGCTACATCTCACATTTTCATACACTTAATACACCATAATTTCATTTGCACAAATTTATTTTTCTCATAAAGTTCTGTTCCCCCCCCCCCACTATTTCTTAAATAATCACTCCTTTGCTCACTGTTTTGTGGTTCCACATGCAACTATATTGATCTATGTAGCTATGTTAGGTTTAAAAGGTTCTTTTTTCTATTTCCTAATTTGACTGCTTGTTTTCATACAACAGCTTTTGTTAGTCTCTGTTGTGTATCTCAAAATCCAGGTACACAATTTTCTTTTTTACTTTAATATCAGCAGAATCTGCATATTGCTTTTACATATCCTGGTCTTTTTCTTCATCAGTCTTGCCAAACATTTATCAATTGTATTAATTTTTTTTTCTTTTTTAAAAGAACAAGCTTTTGGTCTGGCTTCACTGACCTGTTTTCTTTTTTCTTTTTTGGTCTGTTTTTAATGTAATTGGTTTTTGCTCTGCTCTTTATTATTTTTTCCCTTCTGCTTGTTTTGGGTTTAATTTGCTTTTCCTTTTCTAATTTCTTAAGGTAGAAGCTTAAATTAATAATTTGAGACATTCTTCTGCCCTGACATAAATATTTAATGCTAATGAAGCTATCCTTTTTTTTTAAAGAGGAGAGAGAGAGCATGTGCAAGCAGGGGAGAGGGGCAGAGGGAGAGAGACAGAATCTTAAGCAGTCTCTACACTCAACATGGAGACCAATGCAGCACTCCATCCCATGACCTTGGGATCATGACTTGGCCTAAATCAAGAGTTGGACACTCGACCAACTGAGCCACCCAAGGTACCCCTGAAGCTATTCTTCAAGCAGTCATTTGTGGGTCTGAGAAAGCATTTAACTGTATTCTCTAGATATAGATATGGGATGACAGATTTTCATATTTTCTTCCAGAGTTTAATGATGCTATTCATTATCTTCTTGCTTGCGTGGTTTCTGCTGAAATAGCTGTTGTAATTTTTGTCTTTGCTCCTCTGTATGTGATGGGTCTTTTCTTTCCCTCTGGCTGCCTTCAAGCTTTTCTTTTTCTCTTTTTTAGCAATTTGAATGTGATATGTCTATGTGTATTTTTTTTAAAATACTGCTTTGGATTCTCTTAGCCTCTTGAGTTTCAGTTTTGATGTCTCTCAGTATTTTGGGAACATGTATGGTTATTATCTTCTCAAATATTTCTTTTGTCTTGTGTTCCCTCTGTCTCTTTCTGGGATTCCAATTACAAATATTTAGGTGATCTGATATTGTTCCTCAGACAATCAGCTCTTTGATGCTCCGTTCTGTTTATTTTCATTCTTTTTTCCTCCCCTTGTGTTTAAGTTTTGGTGGTTTCTACAGACCTATCTTCAAGTTCACTGATGCTTTCATTGGTAAGGACAAGTCTACTGCTGAGCCTGCTACAAGAGTTTCTCAATTGGTCTTTACTTATTCCCCAGGTTTAACAAGTGTCATTTTCTCTCCCTAAGGCATTTGCTTCTTAGGAGAAAGGGGAGCAGGCAGGGGAACGTGATTTTTGCCTTTCCAGCAGTGGCAGTGGACCACTTCCTCCATGTCTTTACCAGCAGGAACGTTTTCTTCAGTCTTTTACGCTGCTGCCCCTAGTCTTTCACTTGCTACCCATGGAAGTTTTTTAAGAATAGTTTGTGAGTAAGTACAAATGCCTTCTGTGTCTGAGGCTATGAGCAGTTGTGTACTGTTAGGCTATTCCATTCTCAGTCTTTAGGAACGTACTAAAGTTTCAGATGACCCCTTTTTACCATCCTGTCTTATGGTCCTGTCTTCGTCCTATGTTCTATCATAGATGAGGCAGTCTATACTTATGCTCTTTCTGTTGGACGCCTGCCCCTTCGTGGATTTCCAGGTTACTTGGTATTACTCTGTGACATCAGCTTTTTGATAGATTCAAGAAAATTTATGATATTTTTAAATTTATCTAGCTTTTTCTTGATTTAGAGGAAGAAGCCTTCTTTTCAGCTCTCCACTGCCTAGGTGTGAGAAAAACCCTCTTATTGATTTTTTTTAGATTTTAATTTTTTAGAACAGTTTTAGACTTGTTGCAAAGCTGAGGGAGGAAGACACAGAGATTTTCCATATACTCCTTGGCTCCTACACATCCGTAGCCTTCTGCATTACCAATATCCCCTGCCAGAGTGGTGAGTTTGTTACAACTATTGAACTTATTCAATAGGTTCATTGATACATCATTATAATTGATATAATTGATACATCATTATAACCCAGAGTTCATAGTTTACACTGTGAGTCGCTCTTCATCTTTTACACTCTGGATTTGAACAAATGTATAATAAAATGTATTAATCATTATAATATCTTACAGACTATTTTCACTGCCCTAAAATCTCTGCTCTGCTTATTCATCTATCTCTTGCCCAATCCCTGGCAACCACTGACCTTTTTGCTATTTCCACAGTTTAGCCTTTCCTAGAATAATACAGTTGAAACCACACAGTGTATTGCCTTTTCAGATTGGCCTTTTTCGCTTAGTATTATGTATTTAAGTTGCCTCCATATCTTTTTATGGTTTGATAGCTCATTAATTTTTGTAACTGAATAATATCCCATTATCTGATGCACCAGAGTTTAATTATTCATTCACCAATTAAAGGGCATCCTGGTTGCTTTTAAGTTTTGGCCATGATGAATAAAGCTGCTATAAACATCCATGTGTATGTGTTTGTGGATCTAAGTTTTCCCCTCCTTTGGGTAAATACCATGGAGCATGATTGTTAGGTCTTATTGTAAAAAATATATTTAATTTTCTAAAACACACACACACACACACACACACACACACACACCCCCACACCCAAAAATCTGCCAAAGTACCTTTCAAACGGGCAGTATATTTTCCATTCCCACCAGTAGTGAATCAAAATTCCTTTGTTCCACATCCTTTCCAGTATTTGTTTAGTTAGTATTCTAGCTTTTGCACATTCTAACAAGTGTGTAGTGGCACCTCATTGTTTTAGTTTGCATTTCCATTGGATATGGGACATCTTTTCATATACCTACTTGCTATTAGCATACCTTTTATGTTGAGGTGTCTATTAAGGTCTTTTGGCTCAATATTTTTAATGAACAGTATTTAAAGTTTATTCATTTATTTTGAGAGAGGAAGGGTGGGGGTGGGTGGGTGGAGAGGGAATGAGAGAGGGAGTGAGAGAGAACTCCAAGCAGGCTTCCCACAGTAGGCTCAGAGCCTGATGTGGAGCTTGAAATCACGAAGCATGGGATCATGCCGTGACCTCAACTGACAGAGCCACCGAAGTGCCCCTGGCTCAATTTTTAATAGAGGTGTTTGTTTTCTTATTGCTGTGTTCTTTGTATAATTTAGATAACAATCCTTTATCAGATGTATCTTTTGCAAACATTTTTCTCCTATTTTGTGGCTTATCATTCTTTTGACATTTCATTCACAGAGCAGGAGTTTTAATTTTAATGAAGTTCAGCTTTATCAAATATTTCTTCATAGATTATGCCCTTGACATTATATTCTCATTACATTTGATTAGAAATTTAAGGTCAGTGTGTTTAGGGCCAAAAATAAATCAATGTTGTATTTTTTAGTGTAATTAAAAATTATAAGTTAATCGGCATCTTATTATGTGAGGTCTTCCTGTTCAATAATAAGTTGTGCCATACAATTGTTCAAATCTCTTTTTCCATCCTTCAGTAGGATTTAAATTGCTTTTAATGTACATCATGTATGCTTCTTAAATTTATTTCTAGATATTTTAGTTATTCTTGTGGTATTTTAAGTGGATTACACCTTCCAACTGGCCACTATTTGTTAATGTGAAGATCATTGGTTTCTCTATATTTAATTTTCCATTCAACTTCAATAAATTTTCTTACTGCTTGTTAATTTTTTTAAGGTGATTCTTTTCCCCAGAAAACAAAAGTGTAATCTAAATATAATGATAACTTTCCTTATTTTTAATTTTTATGTTTTTTCTTTACTCTGCACAATTATATTCAGAACAATGTTAATTACAATGGTGGCAAAGAAGAAATATTTTTATTCTTCATTTTGATTAAATGCTCTTAATGTTTCCCAATTAAGCATTATATAACTAAATGAAATGCCTTATGTTACTGAGAATGGTAATAATTATGTTAGCTTTTAATTGTATGACTTTTCATTATGTATGGAAATTACTGTATGATTTTTCTTCATTGGTACCTTAATATACAAATTTATATAAATAGATATAGTTATATAACCATAACTAACTTTTAACCATCCTTTCATTTTTAGAATAAATATACTTAAGCTGCATTATTTTAACGTGCTCTTGGATTCTGTTGACTATTGTTTTTTACATTCATAAAAATCATTCAATAAGAATGATTTCTACTTTGCTTTTCTGCTATTGTTTTTGGGTTCTAGCTCCATATTAGACTCATTTGCTAAAGAATATTTGAGTTTTTCCATTCTTTTCTTTGTGTTTCTGAACAGTATGAATTGCATTGTAGTTATTTTTCCCTTACAAGTTTAGTAGAAATTCCTGTGAAGCTAACCCTTTAATTTTTGGAAAGAATAGCTTTGTAGTGACATCCTTTAGAAAACCTGGCCTGGTAACATTGCGTACTGTCTGGGGATTTAATTTTAATTGAGGTGTTCTCAGAAAATAATTTATTTCATATAAATTCTCACTGTCATTGTACAGGATAATGAGCAAAACATTGTCTCCTCAGTCTTTTTGTTTCTTTTCTATTCATGATTATTTCCACAAACATTTTTCTATATTTTGTATTTGTACTTTTTCTCTTTTGTCTTCAATGTGACTAATTAATGATTTACATATTTTTTGTATTTTAAAGAAAACAATTCTTAGATTCATTTTTATTTTAATAATTTAATGATTTTTAACCTATTAAAGTCTGACTTTATAGTTAATCCCTTCTATTTACTTTGTATAGGTTTATGTTTTTATAACCTCTCAAGATAAATGTTTTATTTATTCATTTTATTATTTTATTAATTTTACCATTTATGTATTAATCTGATATTTGAAACTCCAAATTTTCCTCTGAACAATGCTTTCACTCTGTTACACATGTTTGTTCACAGTTTGCTACTCCAGTGTGAACTTGCATTTCTTTCAGAAGTTATTTCCTTAAGCCAAATGCATTTTTAATATTTGATTTTGCTGAGCCAATTACATCTTAAAGTAGTTCAGTTATTTTGACGTGATTCTGTATAATTCCTAAATAAAAATATATCTAAATAAAATGAGAGGGTAGCAAGGACATATATGGGAAATATGTTTTTTTTTTCCATGTGAAAGGATGAAGCATTGCATTGGGTCAGCAATAATAAAATAAATAATAACAATAATAATTAATAATAATAATAATAAATGAAGGTTCTAAGTTTCAATCACTAGTGTTCTCTTTTGCTTAGCTGGTTTGCACGTCCCAGACTGAGAATAATGGCTTCTATGCTAACCAACATCCTAGAAATTTGAAAAACACAACTGGCCTGCTCTTGTTCCAGCCTACCTGTAACCACACGCTTCAGCATGACGTATCCTGCTGTGGTGTCACAAAGAACTTCACAGTGCCCGAAGGCTGTGTATGTCTATGGATGGATTCACAAAAAGTAGTTGAGTTTAATGGGAATGAAAAATGAGCCCAGTTTTCATAATACACAGTCACTTTATTTACCTTGGTGATGGCCTGAGGACCTGGAAATTAGAGAGGATTTTATATTTTTTATCCCTCACAAAATTAGTTGCATAACTTCTTTTGTGATTTGGTTATGTGTAGGCTTGACATTAGGACAGAAAGCCAGAGGGATATAGGGCTGTATGATAACTCCTTGAGTGAAAGTTATTATATCGGCATTTCCACATTCAGTTCCATTAAGAGTGTGGCAGAATTGTGTTGATTTATGCTTCTTCCACCTCTTCCCACACTCCCTTTTTTCTCCATGCCTGAACCCTATATGAGTTACATAGTAATAATGATTAATAGTGATAGAGTTAATGTACTGAGTATTTGTTCTTTCCTGGTATTCTGTTAGGTGTTTTATATTTATAACTCAATCTTTACAACAAACCCATGAAATAGGTACTATTATTGTGGTAAGCATCCCAAAGTTGTTCAGTTCCTAATCTACAGAATCTGTGGATATGTTATATTGCATATTATATTTTGTGGCAAGGGAAAGGGTTTCAGAGGAAAGTAGGGATATTAATAAGCTCTTCAGATATGGAGATTATTCTGGAATATCTAGGTGAGTCCAATGTAATCATAAGCATTCTTTAAATGTGGAAGAGGGAGGCAAAAGATCAGAGACAGAGAGAGATTTAAAGAAGCTCTGCTGTACACCTTGAGGGTAGAGGAAGGGGTACAAGCGAAGGAAGGCAGGCAGCTTCTAGAAAGTGTTAAGGGCAAGCAAACATATTCCCCCATTTTCTCCCTTTGAGCCTCAGGAAGGACATACCCTTCCCAACAGCTCAGTTTTAGCTCAGCAAAATACATGTTGGACTTCTGAACCCCAGAGCTCTCTGATAACACATTTGTGTTTTGATAAGCCTCCAAGTTCCTGGTAATTTGTTCCAGCAACAATGGGAAACTAATGCAATTATCATATTTATTTGGCAATGATGGGATAAGAGACCGAGGTTAGCTAACTGTATTATTGTCTTTGTAAAGCCAGGTTTCTTAGCAGTTATCAATAGCAAAATTTACCCTCTTCTAGTACACAATTTTTTGAGTTTTGAAAAATACATATAGTCATAAAACCAAAACCAAAATGAAGATATCAATATGTCTATCACCTTAATATGTTCTTGCATCTGTCGTTAGGACTTCTCTCCATCCTAAGTGCCTGGAAACCACTAACCTATGTTTTGTCTCTATGACTTCTGCATTTTGCAGATTGGCACATCGATGAAATAATAGTTGTGTGAATAGCTTAGCAGTTCATATCCATATAAAAAAAAGTGTATAAAACTAGACAAAATTGTCCAGTGTAAGGGCACTGAAAATTGACAAAAATCAGATAATTATTTGAGAAATATTAATTTCTAAAATCCTGTGAGTGCTTTGGGCTAGGATGGCAGGAGTCTCTAGCCATTTCCCAAGGATTATTCACATTTCCGATCCTTGCTTGGAGACAAGAACTAAAATTACAGGTTGTAGCTGGGTGTGAAAACCTGTCGCTTTGCTGCCAAAGGGGACAGATTGATTCACTTCAGAGTAGGAGTCAAAAACTCCCGCTTTGCAGATTGACAATGGTGATGGAGTCAATTGGGAATATGCAGGAAAATCTAGCCAGACGTTTCATAGGGAAATTAGAAAGCCATAAAAGTGCTGAAGTAAGCTTTCTATGTGCCTATTGGCTGCCTGGGAACCTGTGCATGTGCCTGAGAAGTCTAACAGGGCCCACGGGGGAAAAACCGAAAAGGAAGTTGAAGAAAAAAGCCTAGGGAAACTTGAAAACAGCTGCAACATTGAGTATGTTTCTCAAACCATATACTAGATAAATTGGTAAGGGGTAGAAACTACATGGTCAGAATGTTTAGCAAAACCTCTGTCTAAAGTATTATCTAACCCCCTAGACAAATACAGGAGGTGATACCATGGAAGCCCAGATAAAATATCAACATGAAAATGAAAAACCTGAGCAGAGACATCTGTGATTCTGGAGCAAATAGATTTTATAGCTTAAATCCAGACAAAGACCTATTAAAAGTCCAATAAGCCTCAGAAAAATAAAAACGTTCCAAGAAAACCAAGCAAACATGGAAATAATAAACTGTGATCATACTCACAGTACAGAATCAGAAGTTCTCAACAAAGACTGACTCCATATGGGGTCATCTGCTGGATGTAGCAGAGGTTTAAATACAGCCATTAGATATATAGTCACAGAAGTAAGGAAATGCTATTCCAGGAATAAAAGTAAATCAGGATGATGAGTCGGTAAATAAGGAATGTTAGTAAAGAAATGTAAACTATATGAAAGGAAATAAATTCTAAAGTTGCAAGTTACAACAACTACAATGAGAGGACCCACAACAGGATGGCAGAAGAGAGAATCCCCACGAAAGTGAGAATTGCCTTGAATTCCATCCATCTCCTATTTCAACTAGGAGAGAGAAACGAATCGAAAAAAATATTTGAAGAAATAATGGCTAAAAACTTGTCAAATTTGATGAAAACAATGATTCCCAGGTCCCCGAAATCCTAAGAAAGATAAATACAAAAGAAAAACATCTATCCATATTGTTAAACTGTGAATGCCAAAGGCATAAAAGAGAATCTTGAAAGCAGCAAAACAAAAGTATTTACAATAATGTGATTAATAACTGATTTCTTAGTGGAAACATTGGAGACCAAAAGGCAGTGTGGAATGACATATGCCAAGTACTGAGGAAAAATAATCAGTGAAGAATTAAATATCGTATTTGTGTATATGTATGTGTGTATATGCATTATATGTTATATGTAGAACTAAACATCAACAAAGAAAGTAATACAATAAACTAAAATGCTTCCAAAAGAAGGCAGTAAAAGAGAAATGAGAAAAATGTGAGAAGTAGGAAAAAACTAACAGAATATATTTCAACCCTAACAATAATTATGTTAATGTAAATAGACTAAACTGCAATCAGAGGCAGTGTTAGTCAAATTGAATACAAAAGATCCAATCCTATGTTTTCTACAAGAGAAATATTTTCTTTGTATCCAAAAAATAAATAGTTGAAGTAAAAGATGGAAAAAAGATATGCCACTCAAACAATAATTCTCAATAACCTGAAATAGTTATATTAACATTAAAGTAGATTTTAAGACAAGAAATATTACCAGAATCAGAAACAGACTTTTCTAATTAATAAAGTGGCCAATACACTAAAAAGATTTAGCGGCTGAATGTAAATAAATGCATTTAAACAGAGTCCCTAAATAAGTTAAGGAATTTCTTACATAATTAAAACAGAAATAGACAACTCAATAATTATAGTTTACTTCAATACTATTCTCACAGTAACTTTTTTTTTCAGAAGAAAAGCAGTAAGATTACAGAAGACTCGATGACCCCTATCCCCAACTTGACCTGACATACTGAGACCTTCTCACTCAACAATAGAATGCACATACTTTTCAGTGCACATGACCCATTGTCCCAGATAGACCCTATGCTAGGACATAAAACAAGTTTCAATAACTTCACATGGATTGAAATTATGTCAAGTATATTCTCCAACCACAACAGAATTAAATTGGAAATAGACAACAGAAAGAAGTCTGTGATTAGAAGAAAATTTGTAACTTTAAGCATTTATAGTGGAAAGGAAGAAAGATTTAAGATTGTTAATCTCAGCTTCCACCTTAAGAAGCTAGGAACACAAGAGCAGCAACCCCAGTGCCAATAAGGGGAAGATGGAAATAATAAAATCAGAGTGGAAATCAATGAAAGAAAAAAGAGAAAACCATTAGAGGAAAATCAATGAAACTAAAAGTTAGTTCTTTGTAAAGATCAACGCAGTCAATAGATATTTTGCTGGAGTAATAAAAATAAAAGAGGCAGAGATAGAAGCTAGAGCAGAACATTAGATGTTGACCTTGATCTTACCTCTGCCAGATATAGATTGCAGAGAGTGGAATTCCCAAGATAAATTTGGAAGATTGGAGGCCACTAGTTTCACGTTTTATTTGGAATAGTAGGTAATGCTAGTCAAACGGGTATTTCCTATGCCATAATGACATGGAAGAAATAGTCAGAGAGGGTATGATGTAATCCCCAGCCTCCTTCAAGGCCAAGGAATTTTAGAAGAGCATCCAAACATTCTCCATGCCACTAAGAAAGGTTTGAAACCTAGCTAAGGAACAGTGAGCGAGAGGATTTTCTAGGGGACAAGAGACACAAAAGGAATGTTTTTCTTTTGAGAAAGGCATTGCCCATATATTTTAATTATTAGATTCAAAAGACAGGAATCATATCTTAAATGATCAAGTCCTATTTATTTTTTAGGGAGTTTAAATCACATTTCTGTGATTTCGTAGAGGGACTGTTTACGTTAGGCAAACAGACTGAAGAACAGGTTCTCAGGCCCTGGAGACAGGGCCTTGATTCAGCCACCTGACCTCCTTGAGTTTCTTCATCTCTAAAATAGTGCTAATCACTACCTACTTACACTGAATTCTACAAAACAATAGGGTTGTTTTAATACTTAAATGATGCTCAGTATGGGAAAGGTGTTTTGTAAATGTTCATAAGCAACATAAAATATTATTTACTTACTAATTGTCCATTTGTACTAAGGGACCTTTATAATTTTTTCTAGTAAACTTTCCTCTAGTTTGTGAGTTTTTGAAAGCTTTTAAAACTACTACAGAAGTTTACTGTTTTATAGCTTTTGTAAAAAAAAAGAGAGAGAGAGAGAAAGAAAAGGAGAGAAAGAAGCAGAAATACCGTTCACATTAAGTCCTGTAAAATTTTATCCTCTTATAAGTTGCTGCTAGACATAATACATGAGATTAAGTCCACCTTTTTCTGAAATTTTTACTTTGACCTTTCCACATTTACACTAACGGACTCTTTTTTCTTTACCTCTTTAGAAACGTGCATTCAGAAAATTCATACTGGGGCACCTGGGTGGCTCAGTCAGTTAAGCATCCAACTTCAGCTCAGGTCATGATCTCTCGGTTTGTGGGTTCGAGCCCCGCATCAGGCTCTGTGCTAACAGCTAGCTCACAGCCTGGAGCCTGTCTTCAGATTCTGTGTCTCCCTCTCTCTCTGACCCTCCCCTGTTCATGCTCTCTCTCTCTCTCTCTCTAAAATAAATAAAAACAGCAAAAAATTAAAAAAATATTTGAAAAAAGGAAAATTCATACTAAAATACAAATGTTTGCCAATAGCTTTAGGTGAGAACTCCAGTAGAAGTGTGGATAGGATGGGGAGAGGGACTGGTCTTATGAAAGATCAAAGTTGCACACATACTTTTTCCAATCCCCAATATTCTGATTCAGCAGTTCTGGTGGGACATCTGTGTTTTGAAACAGAGTATTTTAAAACAAGGCAGGCACACCTGCTTACAACCTCTGATCTGAGGAATAAAGCATTTTGAAACGTTTTTTAGAGACAGAGAGAGACACAGAGCAGGGGAGGGGCAGAGAGAGAGAGGAAGACACAGAATCTGAAGCAGGCTCCAGGCTCTGAGCTGTCAGCACAGGGCCTGATGAAGGGCTTGACCTCATGAACCACGAGATCATGACCTGAGTTGAAGTCGGAAGTCTAACTGATTGAACCACCATGTGCCCAGAGCATTTTGGAATGTCTGGTGTCAGTCAGCACATATGGAGGGTTAGGAAGGGCATCTTGGCCTGCCGGGCATGTTTGCATCACATCACAGAGATAACTGCTTATCGCCCTGAAAACGGTCAGCACATAGAGCTCTCTCTGACATCTGACAGGCTCTGATGCAACACGTGGAGACTTTGTCACCAGTGCTATCCTGAGACATAGAAGCACAGGACCCCAATTATTTTATTGTATGTTCTTTGTCTCCCATCTGTAGAGTTAGTAAATGTCGATAAGCAGTTGACTATTAATGAAATATAACTAAAGGTAAGCTATATTTTCATCACTCATTGAATAATGCTTTAATTCATGCTTCATGTTACTTCATCCTCAAGGGTTATTCACAATTATATGAGGAATTACTTAGGCATTCATGTTTATAATAGTCTTGGATCCTTCTGAGGCCTTTACATAAACATTTGTTCCTCCACAAATTATTAGAAATAGCAACACTTAATTTATTGTAATTATATCTAAGATGCAATAGTGTAATAGGCAAGCCTTTATTTTTAAAAAGTTGAATATCCTATAGGATTTGAAGATGACTCTTAGAAAAGCATTATATATTTTTTACCATGTAGATTAGCAGCCAAATATGTCATACTTTCATATTCTTTGGTTGATGTAAAATTCATATGAAATTATAAATCCTTGACCCTCAACAGATGGTTCTCCCAGTCATGTGAATAGTGGAATTGACTCTGAAAATTAAAGCAGAGGCCATTTGCTTTAAGCAAAGCATGACACTATTTTTTAAGTCTCCAGATAATTCTGATGTACATCCAGGTTTGAGAAGCACAACATTTTTAAAGTATATAAAATCTTTTAAATAAGACTATCTGGTCTTACAGATAAATGCAATAGTGGCAGTTATTTTTTTACTATTTATATTTATTAACTGGCTTTTAAATGCCAGGCCCAGTTCCGGACATTTTCATATCCGTTATTTCAAAACATTCTCTTTAGAGATGTAACTTCGTAGATTCAAAGAGCAAACAAACAATATTAGCCTCTTCTTTGGAAGGAATGCAACATGGCGTCATGATGCTTAAGTCAAAGGAAATATCTTCAACAGCTACTGTTTTAAAATGAAACAGGCCTTGTCACATTCCTTTTCTGAAATATCTCCAATCTTTTTTGTTGTTGGTAGAGCAGTAGTGAGGAAAGGAGGTGAAGAGAGGACAGAATTACTCTATTTTCTTATTATAGACCTTCTATTTTGTGCTATATGATGCCAACAGAAATAACTTAAAATATCCCAAGTCCCTTGGAAGGTTGCAACAGTTTTGCAATGTTGTGAGAAAATGAGGTCTCATTCCAAGTCTCAGATGCCTGAAATGCAAAAGTGTTGGGTTAAAGTTCTCCCCCACCCCATGCTCCTCACTACAAGTGTCCTGAGACCATGTCAGGGATGACACAGGGATGGGTAATCTTTTAAAGCTCTTATGAGGTCTCTGTGCTGCATTTGGTGCCAGGGTAGTTGGGAAACATTCTGTCTCAACATTTTTTTAAACTTATGGAAGAACAGGGACAAAATAATACGTAAGATGTCAAAGCTCTTAAAATTTCTGCTTTCTTCCTCAGAGCCAAAACCTCAGAGCATCAGTGTAAAACTTCCACTTGAATCCCAAGGCCCTTGGAGGAGTTGATTCATTAAACACTCATAATGGGGGAGGAAACTCTTTCCCAAGAAACAGTGTGGGAGTCAGGGCTGGGAAAGCTGGGACTCAACTCTATGTAACTTCTTACTCACTCTTCTGAGATTAAAAAAAAAAAAAAGACAACTGAGATATTAAAGGGGGAGGAAAAAATCCAACCCCCTTTGCTTTCTTAGAATCTAAACGTTTTTTTTCCTAATTTCGACAACCATGTAACAGAACTTTCTAGCATGTACAACATCCATTTCCTCTGTCATTCTCAGCCTTATGCTGATACTCGGGTTTTATATCCTTTTCTGGAATCTCCCAGTTTTCCTTCTCTTATTGTCCTTGGAATAAAAGATCCACGGTCTTTAGACAGCAAACACCAAATTCCCTGTTTCATATTTTTGGTTTGGGCTAGATTATTTTAAAACTTAAGATGAGGTTCATATTAAGATCCAGAGTGTCTTTGTTACTCCCACGTTGAATTGCTTTTGCACAAAAAGCATATTTTTGTGATTTGATACATTATTATTTTTAAAATGACCCATAGCACCTTGTTCATCAACATATTGGCTTATATGTTGCCCTAAGAGCTGGTCTAATTAGATCTGAAGAAAAATGTCTTAAAACACTGATTGAAGAGAGCACTTATCTAGACACAAACAAAAGAATTCAGTAATGTCACTTATTTATTCAGTTAATCTAGGGCATTCAGAGTCTATCATTAATCCAAGTTTATTTAGTGATTAGATAAAAGTGGAAGTAAATGCTAAAAAATGTAATATGTTGATATTCTTAAATCTTAACTTACCTCTAAGTATATTTGTGAAGGTAAATTGGTCTTGATGCATTAAAATAAATGTTTAAAACAATTGTGATAGTATACTGAAAGAAGTAAAACTTTCCCCCAAGTTTGCATCTATGATAATAGAGATGTCTTTAACCAGGTTTATTTAAAAATTTTTGGTCTTTTCCCCCTCATTTTTGATTTATCTATGAGTTGATGAGAAAAGTCAACTTCAAAAAACAAAAATAGACCCAAACCATTGATTGGTCTATCAGTATCTTCAGAAAATTCCAAGGTCTTTATTAAAAGTCATTTAAGGTAGAAACAAATTTATTCTTTGTGTGTCTTATTAATTTTTAATAAGTCATTCTTTTAGCCCCTACAGATATATTCAGAGAGTAAATAATTTTGGAAAAATAATGATTTTGAAAAAAGCTTACTTTAATCAGAGCTTGCACTAAACAAGATCTCAAATAAGACTATTCTTTCCATGGATGGGGGTAAAAGTAACAAAACATGTTTACTCATTTGCTGCCATCAAGAAGATCTGGTTTCTCTCATTCAAAACGAAAAAGGCTGAACAAAGGTAGGTAGGGATATTATAAATGGAGGAATCCCAAGTACTACTGGCTCAAATTCAATAGCTAGGCATTTCTATTGAAGTATCTTTGTGTGGAATTGTATAAATAATTGCCTACTTTGTGTTTAGGTTTAATCTTAAACCCTTTAATAAATAATAATTTTAAAGCCAGTATTTTATCTGTTTGTCCCCACTGAATTTTAGATACATAATGGACATTCATCTGCCATTCTCTGAAGTACAACTGTCTCTTTAAATGAAAAAACACCAATTTAAAAATCAGAGACTATAAAATGAGAAGTTAATTTATTAGTAAATTTTTTTCTGGCTTCTTGTTAGAGGGTCATGAATATAATTTATTAATGCATAGCATTGCTCAAATTACCATAATAGTCCATGGATATCAAGTTTGAAATGTAGGTATATGATCAGCATTTAAAAGGATTTTTTTGGTTAATTACCTATAGGACATCACAAGATAGTAGATAAAACTCAGTAATAAAAACTCAATGAAGAAAGGTTAACTATAGGAAATAGTCTTGATGCAATAAAATTTAGAAAACAAATTTTTAAAGGACATTTTTAAAGGGCATTTTCAGACTATTCTTACCTGTTTGTAGAATATTCAAAAGTTAAGGAAATACTCTGAGGACCCTCAAATTTATTGTCAATACATTGAAATAAGTTCCTATTTGTATCTAAGGAAGCTGAAGATCATTTTTGTTGCCAAATTTCACATGTACATGAACTAAGATTGATTTTCTTAAAAAAAGCAACTTTCTTACAAAGAATTCAATTTCTATATGTACATAGGAATAGAAATTGGTTGAATGAATTTATACATACGAATAGAAATTGGCTGACATAGGGCTCTCTCAGAGTTTAAGTCTGAACTTGAATATCTAATGTCCTTTGATGAGAAATGGATCAGACTCTATGGGTTGTTGCGGAAACCAGACATGCAATCTCTGGAAAATTAATTTCTTGAGCATTTCATGTACTTGAGGAAAGGACTGACATGTCTCAGAGGAGAAAACAGCTTAAAGTGTATTGACTTTTAGAACTTTAGATCAATAGCTCCTTTTAAATTACTTTGTATGTATTTATGTCAGAAAGGAAAGCTCCATATATGCTGTATAACAAGCAACCACATTGTCTGAATAACTTAAAATCAAAGGTGTAGTTTTCTGGTCACTCCATATGTATTTCAAGGATTAGCTTTGGGCTACATGCCTCCTCATCTTCACTCAGGAATTCCAGGTGTCAGAGTGTCTACCTTTTAAGCAAGAGATCATAGTGTGCTGATTTTTCAAGCTTTCTACCTGCAAATGACATGTATTACTTTCACTCCTATATTATTGGCCAATACAAGTCATGTGATTATGTCTAACTTGAAGGGACAGCAAAGCACAATTTTACCACAGACTGAAAGAGGAGAGCAAGAAATGGTAATGAAAATACTAATAAACAATGCTAATGATGATGGCCGCCTTGAATATTGGTCACCAGTTTTGAGCTTATTAATCTCCAAATTGCATAAAAATATACTTTCTCCCTCTTGTGGGTAAATAAACACCTCTAGATTTTTCAGTGTTCCTGTAAAAAGCCCTAGCCTTTTGAGGGAGAGAAAAATAGAATATAAAGTAGGGAAGTATTTGCTTTCACTTTTTAGGGGAGCATTTTACTCTTCACATATCATGAGAATTATTTCTGTGCCCATTTGGACTAGGTCCCTAGGTTAAGCTTCAAGATGCCAGAGCGACTGGAGAACTCTCTTCCCAGGTTTTTACATTCCCAAGTCTATGAAGTCCAGAGGTTGCCGAAACTTCTAGGTAACAAAAGCAGGAGACATCCAGTGTTTTATTTGGCCCTTAGAAAGATGTATTTACATTCCCAAAGTTTAGAGTAGGAATCCGGGATCTTTGCCATCTCCTCCCAAAGGAGCAAGCGTTTTGCAGTTGTTGGTTTGTTTGTTTGCTTGTTTGTTTTTTCCTTCAGCTTTTATTTATTTATTTATTTATTATTATTTTTTTTTTCACGCATGCAAAAGCAAAGGGCTTTATTACGAATTTAGGCCCAGCCCGCCTAAACTTGGGCTCACAGACTTACTGGATCCATGTGGAGTGAGCCCCGAACAGAACAAAGGCAGGGTAGGGCTTTTATGAGTCCTGTAACTCCCCCTTCCCTGTAACTCCTCCTTCTCCTTTTAAGAGAAGAGGCAGACAGCTGTCTCTCTACTGGATATAAACAAAGAACATGCATTGTTCTCTATTCCTTTGGAGACACAGATGTTCAGGTTGGTGTGGGTAGAACATTTGATCTGACTTTCCTCATATCACTCCTGAGGCAAGAACAAGGTAAGAAAGACCACAATGTCATTATTTGCTTTTTAAGTAAATAACGATAGTCTGGATCATAGTCTACCTCATTTGTACATCCAGGATAAAATGAAAAAGATCAATGTTAAAAATATAACACTTCTGTACTGGAAACAATCCAAAAGCCAGATCTAGTCAGCATCAAGACCAGGTCTCTAGTCTTACACAACAGTCTCCACCTCAAGGCATGGTGCTGGGGTCACTTCATGAAGTCCAGTTCCGATTCCCTTGATCCAGAGATTTATGAATAGAATATAAAAAGGCATTTGTCTTATATATGCTCAATATACAATGACTTCTCAGCTTCAGGACAGTCATGAGAAAGACCCTTGTGGGAGAGGGGAAAATGGGAATTACGTAGCCAGCTTTTCCACACAGTGATGACATTCTGGCAGCAACATATCGAGGACTCTTCCACTCCTTCCACTCACATGTTTTGTGGTCTGAATGTTAACCCCTTGTCACCCTATTACTGTGCTCCTCAGACAACAGGTGCTATGTATAGAATAGACGTCCATCCTCTCTGTAGCTACTGCCTTCCCCATACATGTTCACATGCATTTAGTAGGTAATTAAGTATATGTGATTAACGGTGAGCCAGGAACTATTTATTGACGATAACCCTGTATAGAGATTCATGGTTGGGATGATATACCCATAGAATTCCTCATTATCTCAAAAATGTGTAGTTTTTTAGTTATTTGAATCTTTCACTCAAACTTCATTATACTACCTTAAATTTACTTTCTCTACTGTGGGTAACATTTTTTAGTGTTAGTATAAAAATACAATCATTCTTATTTCTACATGCACACATATATAGTGCCAACCTAAAAACCGGAGCACTTCTCAAATACCATTTTAAAAGTATCATAGGAAAAATGAGGCTAAAATACATTTCAAACGTGTTACGAGGTAGAATGGAAACACAATTCTTGGAAACTAATTTTAAAGATTTAAATCAAGTTTTATTATGGTTGAAAATGCTAAGTGAAGTACTAGTGCCACCCACCTCCAACTGTCTTTTAGATGAAACACATAATATATTTGCATGCATAGTGCGTATGTATATTTGCACAGTATTTCAATAATCACACAATATGTATTCATAAGAGGATATATATGATTTTTGGTTTGAAACAGCATTACTTAAAAAAATTCTTTTGGCACTCACATTAAATGCCCACTGATAGGACAGCAAATGTGACATTTAAATTAACTTTAAATAAAAACAGAGAGTGTGAACACTTTAAAAGTCAAGTGAATTTAACCCTCCCTCCTTCTTTGTCTCTGTCTCCTTACATTCCTCTGCTCTTTCCTTCTCTCCATTTGTTTGTATAGGAGACAAGTG
>NC_043700.1:65636310-65647738 GCF_006229205.1 Suricata suricatta
GAACACCCACGAACACCCACGAACGTGAGATCTGACCTGAGCCGAAGTCGGAGGCTTAACCGACTGAGCCACTCAGGCTCCCCTTTTATTTATGTTTTAATACCAATGTAACTCACACTTTATTGGAGTAATTTGTAATCTTATTTTTAAATGTGATTTAGAATTGTCTTTTTTGTTTGAAAATTCAGAAAAATGCTCTGTTAAACTGTCAAGGCCTAATGCTCATTATTTTGGGAAATATTTCTTTTATATGTAACTTTTAGTTTGATTTTTTTAAAGATTTACATTAATTCTATGGTCAACTTTGGTAAATTATGTATTCCCAGAAAATGCTTGTTTCATCTGAGATTTAAATTTGTTTTTTTTAGAGGTAGGAAAGTTTTTTTAATATTTTAAAATTATTCTACTTTTATGCTTATTATGTTCTTGTGATCTTTCTGAGCACATAGAATTCTTGCTTCCTTTTTTTCTTGATTCTCATAGCTAAAATTTTGATCTATTTTTGATTTTTGTTATTTTTTTGTTTTATTTTAATAAATAAATTAATTTTTATCCTAATCTGTTTATCCCATCTTTTTTGTTGTTTATTTTTTAAGTCATTCATTTTTGCCTTTATTTCTATATTTGTTCATTTTTTCTTCTTTTTTATGGTTTATCTGAAAAATACAGTATCTCCATCATAATTACTTTCTGGATATTTCGAATGTTTGGTTTACAGTTCTTTGATCTAAACATTTAAAAGCAAGATTTTAATTTTTAAAATTTAAGCAAATAAAATGATTTCTAAATGAACATGCTTCTGTTTCTTATTTTGTATTAATTACTGAATTTATTATATTATGGTCAGGGGATGCTTTATGTATTAGCTCTACATTTTTAGGTTTATGAAGTCTAGATTGATGACCTAATTTATGCATGAGGCATCAGCCCTGTGCCTATTCTCAGGGAAATATTTGTATATAGGCGTCAGACGTACTTTAAAAAGTATCTTGTTTAGGCCTTCCTTATTTTTATGTTATCTTTTTATCCATGCAGTCTGCCTTTAACTGGCTGGTGAATTTTTAAACATAGTGTATTATATAAGTGTCTCATGCTATTTAACAAAACTGAAATAATTTTGATCAAATGATTTTCACATTTCAGTATCTTCCTCTCCTATTTTTTAACATAGTTGCAATATAATGCGGTTGTTAACTGGAGGATTTTCAGAGAGTGTTTTAATTTAACAACAATTTGTTAAAAGTCAAAGGTCAAAAAGCTTTCAAGCTTTCAAGAGGGTAGATTCTGGACATGGAATTCCTCACACAATGTTGCACTTGTAATTTCAGTACCAATTCTTGCTTCATGAACATCCTCCTTCTTTCTAATGAAAGTTTATGAGAAATTTAGCAATTCTTTTATTATTCCTCTAAAGTGAACATAATAGTTTAAGTTGATGAAAGTTACTACCACAGAACACTATTTGTACAAAATGTGACTCTGTCTACTTAAGGTCAAATTCCTTAAATTCCGAAGACATGTGTGGCACCCTTTCCCCACAGAAGAATGCTTTTCTACAATCTATCAAATTTCATTGTGCTTATGTAAGTGGGCACGTCTATTATGCAGAATGAGGTCTCACAAAGATGAAGGGGATGTCAGAGAAAAATGATGACTCCTGATCTCATATAAAATGTATGTATTCTGCTTAAGTTAAAGATGCAAATACAAAAAATATGCCTAGAGGTCACTGTGAAAGAAGAAAGCAAGACATGTTTTTTTGATGTATTCTTTCCTACGTCTAATCTTTTGCTATTTAGAAATATAGAAGAGTTACTGATGATGGTTAGTTGAAGCAGACTCACTTGATTTTAGAAAGTGGAACATAGAACTTAAAACTACTAGTTTTTAAAAACCATGTTCCTACAAATAAATAATAATTAAAACTATTTGTAATACAATATAAAAATATGAAAAGAACATGGAGATATAATTCACAGGAAAAAATATACCTGGCCTGTAATCATAGAAGAATATACCATAACTTTGAAGTGGTGTATCATGATCCTATATAACATTGTAGTTCTTTAAAAGGCAATTTCAGTGATGGTAAGGGTGTGATACAAAGGGCCTTATGACGAGCTGCTTATGGGATTGTAAACTGGAGCAATCTATTTGTGAAGAAATGTGGATATGTGTGTAATGGGAAAACACTGTGACTTAGAAAAGTACTTCTTATGTCCAAAGGAAATACCTAGAGATGAGCACAAATCTTTATATGCCAGCATAAGATCATCAAAATATTGTTTATGACAAAGACATTCAACCCTCCCCTTGGACACAAACTTAATGTTCAATAATAGGAAAAGCAGTTAAATAAATTGTAGCGTATTGATAATATGGGAAATTACATAGTTACATAAAATTAGTATTTTTGAAGAAAATATAACAGCATGGAAAATTAAAGAATGATACTAAGTAAAATAAAAGCTAGCAGCATACTTATGTCTGCATATTTATCTTTATATACAATCACAAAACATACAATTTTAGGGATACATTCTCACACAACACACATAAAAACTAAAATTATTGGAAGTAAAACTGTAACATGTTAATAGTAGGTAAATGCTACTAGATGAGAGGATTATAAGGATTTAATTAATTAATTGTTTAAGATAAAAAGAGTAAGCAAGCAGTGGAGAGGGCCAGAAGGAGAGAGAGAAAATCTTAAGCAGATTCCATGCTCAGAGCAGAGTCTGTTGTGGGGCTCGATCCCACAACCTTGGAATCATGACCTGAACTGAAATTAAGAGTCAGATGTTCAACCATCTGAGTCACCTAGGCAACCCCATTTTTTCTTTAGATTTTAAATTTTTTCCAGTTTCTTTACTAACTACATAAGAGAAAAAAATTAACTATGGTTTTTTTTTTATTGGGGGAGGCCATTAGACTAATTATTTACCTTTATTTTTAGTTCCTCATCAGTCAATTTTTCAGAATTCTCAAAAGAGCCAATGATCACTTTACTGAATTCAGTTTTGTGATGCAGAGTTTCTGTGATCAGTTGCAGATTCACACTTCCAACTTTTCATCTCTTCCCTTCTTTCCCAGAGATTAGTACCAAACTCCATTCTGAAGCATGTGCATTGCATGCGAAATTAGAAAGGAAAACCTCTGTCCTTTCATAAAGTTTAACCATGTTGTTCAGAAAATGGAAAAATTTTTTAAAAGCATATAAATAATAAGCAGCAATCACAAAAAATACTAGGTACATTTATTGCAATGAAATATATACAGAGAAGGGTTTAATCTTCAAATGTAATTTTTACTAAAAATATAGATTGAAAATTAAATGGAGATCTGCATTACTTATGGAGCTGTTTAACTGAAGTGTTAACGTGGTTATAAGTTTCTCTTCGGTTTACTGAAAACGATACCGGGTTTGTTAGGTCTGGTACTTGTGCCATCTCAAATTACAGAGTACCGGCAGACAGTAGTGGTGCTCTATTAGCAGCGTGTGATCAGACTCATGATCACTTCAAGATCGCAGAGGAGACCTGGTAGTCCCGAGTAGACGCAGTTAACTCACCCAGGAACCATACGTGTGAGGGACAGAGGCCTGATAGATCAGCAAAGTCAGACTCCTTGGCCCAAGTAATTTTTGATCTGCCACAAAGATTGGTGAGGTGGGCGTGTACCAGATAGCTTTGTGAATATAGCACAGATACGCCTAATTTAATCCTCCTCTTGAAAATATTGAGGAATATTGAAGATCATCCTTCCAGCTGGATCTAAGTACAGTTGTCCCTTGAACAACGAGGGTGTTAGGGTCCAGCTGGCATGCCCAACCCCCATCCCAGTAGAGCTGAAAATCCATGCATAACTTTTGATGCCCCTCAACCCCCAACTTTTTAAAACCTTTTTTTAAAGTTTGTCTATTTTGAGAGGAAGAGAAAGAGAGAACTCATGCAAGCCAGGGAAGGGCAGATAGAGAGGGAGAGAGAAAATCCTAAGCAGGATTGATATGCCATCAACACAGAGATTGACATGGGGCTTGATGTCACAGACCATGAGATCATGACTTGAGCCAAAACCTAGAGTCAGGCACTTAACTGACTGAGCCACCCAGGCACCTGACTCCCTCCAAATTTAACGACTAATAGCTTACTGTTGTCTGAAAACCTTACCAAGAACAGAAGAGGTCTCAACGTATATTTTGGTATGTTATATGTAGTCTATACTGTTTTCTTATAATAAAGTAAGTGAAAGAAAGGGAAATGTTACTAAGAAAATCAAAAGGAAAGAAAATACACTTATAATCAAAAACACATGCACACAGAAGTGGACCCATGCAGTTCAAACCTGTGCTGTTCAAGGGTCCACGTACCTGTTTTGTAGAATTGTCAATTTTCACTCTAATCTTCAGTTGTAGGACTTTAGACTGTTATAGGTTAACATTTATTTTGCCATAATAGTTACATTTAAAGCTTTTTTAAAGCTAAAATATATATATATACACTGTCAAAACTAATAAACATGCATGTTTATTAACTTGTCTCTATGTAAAACTGATAAGTGCTATTTCTGACATTATCTTTTTTTCTCAGAAGTCAGTACTGTGGATGGACTGGTAGGTACTTTTTAATCCAGGGCTTTTGGCCAATGAGATTACATTTATAAGACAGAGGTACATGGACTCTTATGCAAAAATGAGCAGTGATCCAAAAACATTATGATCAAGTAAGTATTGAAATGGAAATATCCCCTTAAAACTGGCTCCTGAGTACTTTGAACCTTTTCAAAGATATTTTTGGATCAAATACACTTCTTGAATTAATTCAGATTGGTTTTACTTGAATGAAGCCCAGTTCATCTTTATTTATTCTTCCAATTCATTGTGGATTTATCTGATTTGGAACATAGATAGTGGTAAAAATAATTATCTGATTTAGTTATTATTTAACTCATATAATACAAATATTGTATCAGATGCTGTACAAAACCAATTATAATATTCCTCTAAAATTCTGCATTTAAGACCATCTTTTTTAATCTAGGAATTGAAATCATTAGATGTTTCTAAGGTGTCTTGTCTTATATCTCATGCAAGGGTGTAGTCATAGACTGTCAAGAAGATAATAGTCATCCTTTCATAAATTCATCATTTTAGCCTTTACAATCTGCAAAAATAAGATTTTCCTTCCTAAATATAACTTATGGTATTTCAAGATTGAGGATGCTGGATATAATAGAATTGGACTCCATTATTGATGTTTGTTTGACCGTTGAAAGCTTTCAAGCCCCATCACGCCCTTTCCCCTTTTGCCCTACATCTGGACAAGCTTTTGAGAAAATCCAGTTTATTTTCTTCTATGACATTAGCAGGAAGTTTGAACCACACAAGCCTTGGTCTGCCTGCTGGTAGGACTCCTCACCCCCATCCAATTGCTTCACAGTAAAAATTAAATCTCTCAAGCCATTTTCAGACCCGCACTGCTCTCTTCAGAAAACATCATTATGTGATCAATGAACCTGTCCATGCACTCTTACTGTGTGTGTAATCATGTGGCATCTCTACATCTGAACCAAAACTGGAGTGGGAATTCATCCTGCCTTATGGGCTTATCATAGCACAGGTTCAATGGGTTATGCTCAGTTATGAAAATATAAGAGCTCAGAAATAATTCTAATTCTGCTTTTATAGACACAGATATTTAAATATTTGAAATTCATGATTGATTGCTTCTCTAATTCTTTGTTCTTCAATCTGCTTATGTTCGGTTTACTTTGTCATTTTCAGGGTCTGATATATAATCTACCCCTGAGCACTTGACGTAGGGCTCCAATTTCCCTTGTGCAGATAATAATTCAGGTGAAACTTCTTCATCTTTTTGATACTTTCCCCTCCAAGTGTTAGCTCATTCTATCGCTGGAAACTCATTTTCTGTGCTGATCTATTTGTGTGGTGATGAATTACTATCGATGGCTTATCTTTTGTCTTACCATTCTTGGATTGCTGGATTGGTGTAACTCCCAGTTGATTCTCTTCACCCCCATCTACCACATCACTGAAGAGGTGACTTAATGCCAAGTCCAAAGCCTTCTTGTCTTGCCCCACAGAACTAGTAAATTGGGTCATGTGCTGAGCTATTACATCATGCTGAGCTCCATATGGATCTGAATGGGTCTCAATTTATGATACAAATATAAAACTACAAATTCCTATTCCAAGAGAAAGGATTAATAGACTAGTTGGAATGAAGGGGGAAATGTCCTTCTTTTTCCTTAGCTCTTCCACTAGGGAATTAAGCATTGTTTGTTATGTGACTCCTGGAAGAAAGCCTAGGCTTTGTGGTGACAAGATGCTTTGTTGCTGTGCATGGAAATGAGACCTTGAAACTTCCGTCCTATTTTGAAATCCAGCATTGTCAAGTTCTGATTGCTCTCTGGAATAGCAGTCTATATACATTTTATCAGCTGCCATCTTTCAGTCTTCATCACTTAGTCACAAACTGTTTCTCTTCTGCAGCATGATCTGTGGACCACAGGTCCCAAATAAGATTCCTTCTGTGAGGATTAGTATTTCTTATACACTCCCTGCTTTCACATTACGTATGAAACCTTAGTTTAGTTACTCTCAATTCCATTCTACTTTTTTCCTATCTAAGAAGGGTCTGGGTAAACTTAAGGAATACTTAGAATCGTAATTAAAATTCAGTTATATGATCCAGAGACACCAAGTCATTCTTCTCCTTTCAGACACAGAACTCTTGAGCCACCTGGCTCAAACTTCAATGTCTGTTTCTTTAGGTCTTTCTCCTGTAGGGGTGCTCAGAGTCTCTAGAGAGGCATGAATTCAAGTTCCGTGAACTGAAGTTTCCTGGAGAGTGAAGCATGGGTTTCGAGTGTTATAAAAACTTAGGGTCTCATAATTTATCACTCTGTTTTCACATGTTCACTTAATCCCCTATTTTTGTTATGTGCTCATCCCCTCTAACTGATTATTCCAAAATCTCAGCCCCTCTGTTCTTCCTTGTCCATTTAGTATACTTGGGTCTGGGGTCTTCTTGGGTTTGGGGACCAATTGTCTTCTCGTAGGGTGAAATGGAAAGAGGACCTAATGTCTAACCACCTATTAAATAGCTTTTAATGCCATCTCTTTATTTTGGTACTCCCCTATCCCAGTCTACAAAAGCATCCTATTACTTCCCTGGCTAGATGAAGATTTTTAAATAAAGATTCAATTGGTTTCCTGGGATGTACTAAATAAAAATCCATGATCCATGTCTTCCGGCTTCCAAAAAAGATATTAGTTTTAAAAATATTTACTTATTTATTTTGAGAGAGAGAGAGTAGCAGAGGGGTATATAGAGAGAGGAGAGAGATAATCCCAAGCAGACTCCAAGTTCTCCACTCCGAGCTTGATGTGGGGCTCCATCTCAACAACCATCAGATCATAGCCTGAGCCAAAATCCAGAGGGACATACTTACCCAGAGCCACCCAGGCACCCCCCAAAAGGTATTCTTAATATCTCCTCTTGTCCACATGCTTTGTTTTATGCATTTTTTGAGTTTGGTTGACACACAATGTTACATTAGTCTAAGGTGTACAACTTAGTGATTTGATGAGTTTATACATTGTACTAATGCTTACTGTTAAATGTAGTTACCATCTGTCCCATTATATCACTACTAAAATATCACTATGTTCTTTCTGCTGCGTCTTTTATTCTCATGACTTATTTGTTCCATTACTAAAAGCCTGTATCTCCCTCTGTCCTTTACCCATTTTGTCCAACCCCTCTTCTCCTCCCCTCTGGTAATTATTAGTTTGTTTTCTGTATTTATAGCTGTGATTCTGATTTTTGTTAGTTTGTTCATTTTTTGTTTTTGTTTGTTTTGTTTTAGATTCTACTTCTAAGTGAAATCTATGATATTTGTTTTCCTTAGTCTGGCTTATTTCACTCAGCATAGTACCCTCTAGGTCCATCCTTGTTGTCTGCAATGGCTCAATCTCATCCTTTTTGTATGCTTACATAACATTCATGTGTGCATATATGTGTATTTTCCTTATCCATATGTCTATTGATGGACATTTAGGTTGTTTTCATAAATTGGCTACTGTAGATAATTTTGCAATAAACATAGAGGTGCATATAGCTTTTTGAAATAGTGTTTCCATTTTCTTTGAGTAAATACCCACTAGTGAAATTATTGCATCATATGGTATTTCTAGTTTTACTTTTTTGAGAAATGTCAGTACTGTTTTCCACAGTAACCACACCAATTTACTTTTCTACCAATTCAACATGAATGTTTCTTTTTCTCTACATCCTTGCCAACACTTGTTATTTCTTATTATTTTTACTTTAGCTATTCTAACTGGTGTAAGGAGATATTTCATGATGGTTTTGATTTGTATTTCCATGATGATTAGTGATGTTGAGCATCTTCTCATGTGTCTTTGGCCATCTGTATGTCTTCTTTGGAAAAATGTCTTCAGATCCTCTCCTGATTTTTTAATAAAAATTTTTTTTGGTGTTGAATAGAAGTTGAGAAGAAGTTGCTATTGCTGATGTCAAAGAGGTTACTACCTATGTTCTCTTCTAGGATTCTTCAATAAGAAGAATAAACAATTTCAGGTCTTATATTCAGGTCTCTAATCCATTCTGAGTTTATTTTTGTGTATGGTATAAAAAAGTGGTTAAGTTTCATTCTTTTATCTGTCCAGTTTTCCCAGCACCAATTATTGAAAAGACTGTCTTTTTCCCATTGTACATTCATTTAAAAAATATTTATTTGGAATCGAGCCAAGATGGCAGAGAGGAAGGGAGCTCTGTAAACTTCGTCTGCCCCATCAATCAAACTGAGAAAGATATTACTCTCATCTGCAAGAGTGGAAGGAGAAAATACAGACTCCAGAAGGAAGAGAACCTGAAGGATACCTGAGTGAGTGAGTGCGATCTGGGGAGATTGGAAAACAGGCCAGCCCAAGACGGCAGGGGAGGTGGCAGCCCCAGCCCAACGTGGGGCAAGTGCGCGGAGCCTGAGAGATAAAGGGAAGAGACAGAGAGACTGAACATGCTCATAGTACTGTCTCTGGGGAGAGGTAAAGAACGCTTAACCGCGCTTGGAGAGAAAAGCTCACTCCATAGATAATGGCTGGGTAGCCTAAATCCCGAACCCAGGTGGCGCAAGGGAAGGAACAGCTTCCAGCCCAGCGCCATCTTGGCAAGGAGTCAGCGACCCCTGCAGCGGCGGTGTCAGGGGTGCTCACTTCGACCTCGGTTTTGGGAGTGGGAACACACACCTCATTTCCATGGTGCATCTCACCCCAAGCATTGGCCGCGCAAACCCTGAGTCCTGGGTGTCAACAGGGAGAAAATAGCCCCCACCTCTGCATGATCCCGGCAGGGAGTTGGTGGTGGTGGAGACCTGGGTGCGCATGCAGGCTGCAAGAGCTCCCAGCTCATTTCCAGCAGCTCTCGGTGCCACCTCTGGCAACAGCTGCACCCTCATTCCTCCCCCAATGCTAAGGCTATCCCCGCTGGGGGTTGGGTCTGTAACAGTGCGCATATACTTCACCTCCTGGTGTGCATCTCACCTCAGGCAGGGGCAGCCGAAATCCCAGCCTGAGCCAAGACAAACCAATTCCTCCCCCTAAGAAGCCAGTAACCAAAACAAAAATATCTCATCTGTGGTAGCATAAAAAGTGCATGGACTGGAACTTTAAACCAAGGCAGGCCTGGAAAATACAACTCAACCTCCCTCAACCATGGCAAAAAGAGGTCGGACTCATTAGAGTAGCCTACAGTTCGTAGTTCAGCAGAGCTTGGTGTGCCACCTATCTGCAGACACCAAGGTGGAGGCTCTGAGAGCAGCCTCCTAGACCTATCACATCAAACCATGCCTATCCACCAGGAGGAGCTGCTGGGTTTTTTTTGTTGTTGTTGGTGTTGTTTTTTGTTGTTGTTTTTTGCTTTTTTTAAATAATTTTTTCTTTTTTTTCAATTTTTTTCTTTTTGCCTTTTTCTGTACGTATTTTTTATTATTATAACTTTTTTTAACTTAAACTTTTTAAAATTTTTACTCCTCATTTTCCTTTCTCCTTTCTCCCCCTTTTTTTTTCTATTTCTTCGTTACCTTCTTGCAATCCAGATATATTCTCCTATATCTCATCCCTAACTCTCCCCTCAACTGGTCATACACCTTTAGACTGTCCACTGTCCTTTGTTGTCTCTGACCCCCTTTATTTATTTATTTTTCTTTTTTTTCTTTCTTTTTATCTTTCTTTTCTTCTTCTCCTCTTTTCATCTCTTTCCTTTCCATTCTCTTTATTTTCTTTCCCCCTGTTAATGTGTTTGTTTGTTTGATTTGTCTGTGCATTTGTGTGTTACTGTTCCCTCTGTGTGTGTCTGTTTTCATTTTTAGGGCTACACCAAGAAACAAGCCAAAGTGTGCATGACAGCAAGTCCCAATATTGCTGAGTAGGGAAATAAAATATTCAAAGGCACAACAAGAGAAACTGAGAGACACCATTAAAAGAATATTTCCTGAAACGACAGGTCCGGGACAGTTAATAAGCCTCCTTTAACAGAGAAATATTAATAGGTGCACAGTGAACAACGAGCTTTCTAAAGGTGACAAGAGACAGAAAACTAGCCAAAATGACAAAACGAAGGAACTCTCTCCTGAAGAGCCTCCAAGAGGAAGTCACAGCCACAGAACTGCTCAAGACAGATCTAGAAAACATACTGAATCAAGAATTTAAAAAACTTGTCATAAAATTAATCCCTGGGGTTGAGAAAAGCATCAAAGAATCAACTGAGACAATCAATGACTAGGCAATATAATGAGTTAAAAAAGGCTATAGGTGAGGTGAATAACAAACTGGAGGCAGCCACCTCAAGGATTGACAAGGCAGAGAGAAGAATAGCTGAATTAGAAGATATAGTTATAGCAAAAGAGGAAGCTGAAAAAAAGAGAGAGAAATTAATCCAGGAGCAGGAAAAGAGAATTCGAGACCTGAGTGACACAACCAAGTGGAACAATATCCGTATCAGGAATTCCTGGAGAGGAAGAGAGAGAGATAGGGCCTGAAGGGATACTAGACCAAATCATAACTGAGAATTTCCCAAATATGGGAAAAGAAATATACATTCAAATTCAAGAGGCACAAGGAACCCCCTTAAGATGTAACATGAATCGGCCTTCAGCACGACATATCATAGTGAAACTGGCAAAATATAAAGATAAAGAGAGAATTCTGAAAGCAGCTAGGGAGAAAAGGGCCCTCACATACAAAGGGAAACTTATCAGAGTGGTTACAGACCTATCTAATGAAATCTGGCAGGCCAGGAAGGAATGGCAGGAAATCTTCAATGTGATGAACAGAAAAAACATGCAGCCAAGAATCCTTTATCCAGCAAGCCTGTCTTTCAAAATA
>NC_043700.1:65647838-65853989 GCF_006229205.1 Suricata suricatta
ATAGCCAAAACATGGAAAAAGCCTAAATGTCCATCACCTGATGAGTGGATCAAGAAGATGTGGTATATATATACACAATGGAGTATTACATGGCAATGAGAAAGAATGAAACATGGCCATTTGTAGCAAGGTGGATGGAACTTGAGGGTGTCATGCTAAGCGAAATAAGCCAGGCAGAGAAGAACAGAAACCATATGTTTGCACTCATAGGTATAACAGGAAATTTTCAGAATGATCTAGCTTCAAGAAAAGCAAGCAGTTAGTAGTGCTTAAGAAGAAATGATTCAGTATCTAATGGATAGTTGATACCTGTCACAACACAGCATTTTATATACTGTTAAGTGAAACTGCAATACAATCTAAGTTTATTTTGGGAAAAAAATAAAAAAATAAAAAATATTTATTTATTTATTTTGAGACAAAGAGAGGGTGGGGCAGAGAGAAAGGAGAGAATCCCAAGGAGGCTCTGCTCTGTCAGCATGGAGCACTATATGGGGCTCGAACCCATGCAACTGTAAAATCATGACCTGAGCCAAAATCAAGAGCAGATGCTTAACTGACTGAGCCACCCAGGCATCCCATACCCATTATATATTCTTGTCACTTTTGTCATAGTTTAATTGACCATATATCTGTGGATTTACTTCCAGGGTCTTTATTTTGGTTCATTGATCTGTGTAGCTACTAGTGTGTGCATTTTTAAAAAAAGTCTTTTAATTGTAGTTTTGGTATAATCTCAGGAAGGATTCAAATTAGATCTTTTTTAAAAAAGTGTTTTTAATGTTTATATATACTTAAGAGAGACAGAGAGAGAGAGAGAGAAAGAGAAAGATAGAGAGAGAGAAAAATAGGCACAAGCAGGGGAGGGGCACAGAAAGGAGACAGATTCTGAAGCAGGGTCCACGGGATGGCACAGAACCCAATGTGGGGCTTGAACTCATGAGCCATGAGATCATGACCTGGGCCGAAGTTGGACACTTACCCAATTGAGGCACCCAGGTTCCCCAGGAAGGGCTCAAATTAAATATGCATGTTCAGTCCACTGTCTTTTCCAGTCATCTACCTCTTTGGCTGTTATTCTCTAATATGTTCTAAATTGGAATCAACAAGAATACTCAAGGCTAATAAAGATTCATCATGACTCCAGATTGTGAAAATCCCGGAGACTTATTCATGTATGATGGAGAATGTAGATGGTTACCACAAGCCCAACAATAACCTTGGAACAAGAAGTTATAATTTATGGCTCTTGTCACACTCGGAGCTCATGAGGAAGTTCATAATTCTGAATTGAACTTTGAACTTGAAATGAGTTGTTAATTTTGGTAATTTTGGAACTAACTGCAGGGTAGCTATTATTGAATGTTTGAATCTTCCTTTAATTCATATATTAAAACCCTAACTCCCAATGCTATGGTAGGTGGAGAAGTGCAGCTTTTGGGAAGTAATTAAGGTTAGATTAGGACATAAGTGTTAGATTCTCATGATGGGATTAGTGGCCTTTTAAGAAGGAAAACGAGAAACTATTCACTCTCTTTTTATGCACATACTGAGGACACAGTGTCTGTAAACTAAGAAGAGAACTCTCAGCTGAGACCAAATCTGCTGGCTTCTTGATATTGGACTTTCCAACCTCCAGTATTGTGAGAAAGAAATTTCTGTTCTTTTTTTTTTTTAAGTAATGTTTATTTTTGAGGGTGAGCGAGACAGAGCATGAGCAGGGGAGGGTCAGAGAGAGAGGAAGAGACAGAATTCAAAGCAGGCTCTAGGCTCTGAGTTACCAGCAGAGAGCTCAATTCCAGGCTCCAACTCATGAACCACCAGATCATGACCTGAGTGGAAGTCACATGCTTAACCGACTGAGCCACCCAGGCACTCCTAAATATCTGTTCTTTAATCTACTCACTCTATGCATTTCATTATGGCAGCTGAGCAGGCTAAGAAAGAGGCCAGCCCTGCTGTGAGGACATTAATGATGAAATATGTTGTTATAGCCTTTCTTTGTGTTCCTAACTTTTTGGCTGAACTTGCCATGCTGGACCTCAAGGGATAAGCACTTAACCATGAGAAGCATCTGGATATTAATTATAAGTAAAACAAACATGTGCTCTGAAAGCCATGTAAGCTTGAGAGAGAAGTAGGGAAATGAAAACATTTTTGTCTTCTTGTAGCTTGTATTTTACTGGAGTCATGGGGCTACTTTTTTCTTTATTAAGGTATAATTGATAAATAGCATTGTAAGATATTTAAAATGTTGAAGATGATGATTTGATACATATATAGTGAAAGGAACCATTGCATTGAGTTAATTAGCACATCATCATCTCAAATAGTTACCTGTTTCTTTCCTTTTCTTTCTTCCTCTTCCCTTCTTTCCTTCCTTACTGTCTTCCTTCTTTCTGTGAGAACATTTAAGTTCTACTCTGTTAGCTAAGTTCAATTATACACTACAGTGTTCTCAGCTATAATCATCATATTATACATTAGAACCCCAGACCTCATTCATCTTATATCTGAAAGTTTGTACCCTTTGACCTACGTTTGCTTATTTCTCACACCCCCAATCCCTGGAATCTACTTTTCTACTTTATTTTTCTATGAGTTCTATTTTTTGGTGGGGGATCCCAATATAAATAATACTATGAGGTATTTGGGGTTTTTAATTTTTTTTTGATCTGGCTTACTACACATAGGAAAATACCCTCGAAGTTTATTTATACATGAGACCCATTGACAGGGTTGTTTTCATTCCTTAACTATTGTAAATAATGCTCTATGAATATAAGACTGTTGATATCTTTGTGAGATAATGATTTAATGATTTAGTTTCATTTGGGGATATACCCCAAAATGGACAAAAACAATCCTAAAATTTATATGGAACTACAAAAGATCCTAAACAGCCAAAAAAAATCTTGAGAAAGAACAAAGCAGAAGACATCATACTTCATGATTTCAAACCATATTAGAAAGCTATATTAACTAAAACAGTATGGCCCTGGTTTAAAAACAGACAAATCTAGATCAATGGAACAAAATAGAGAGGCCAGCTATAACTCACACATATATGTTCAATTAATTTTTGACAAGGGAGCCAAGAAACTACAATAGGGTAAAGATAGTCTATTCAATAAATGGTGTTGGGAAAACTAGACAGCTACATGCAAAAGAATGAAACTGGACCACTACCTTAAACCATGATAAAAAAAAAAATCAGCTCAAAATGGATTAAACACTCAAATGTGAGACCTGAAACTAAAACTCCAAAAAAAAGTAGGGGGTAAGCTCCCTGACACTGGTTCTATAATTTTTTGTTTTTTTGGATTTTACAACAAAGGCAAAGGCAACAAAAACAAAAATAAACAAGTGGACTATATTAAGCTAAAAAGCTTCGATACCAAGGAAACATCAATAAAATTAAAGGCAACCGATGAAATGGGGGAAAACATTTACAAACCACATATCTGATGAGGGGTTAACATCCAAAATATACAAAGAACCCCCACAACTCAACAGCAACAAAACAAAACAACCTAAGTAATGTAACTGAAAAATGGGCAAAAAAAACCTAAATAGACATTTTTTTCAAATAAGGCATACAAATAACCAATAGCTATACTCAGCATCGTCAATCATTGTGGAAATGCATATTAAAACCAAAATAATATATCATTTCACACCTGTTAGGATGACTACCATCAAAATGATAAGATGTAACAAATGCTGGGAAGGATGTGAAGAAAAAGGAATCCGTGTAAATTACTGGAAATGTAAACTGGTGAAGCCACTATGGAAAACAGTATGGAGGCTTGTCATTAAATTAAAAATAGAACTACTATATAATCCAGCACTTCCTATTCTGGGTGTATACACAAAGGAAAGGGAAGAAATTATTTTAATGAGAAGCTGATGGAATTCAAGTAAAATATTTATCCCTGGCAAATACTGCACCTGAGATAAATGCTCTGAGAAAGGTGTGTCACTATCATATCTCTAGTCATAAAATTGTATTAAAGAGCTGTGTCATTTGAAAGAACAGCTTGGGGATGCCTGAGTGGCTCAGTTGGCTGAGTGTCTGACTTCAACTCAGGTCTTGATCTCATGGTTTGTTGGTTTGAGCCCCACGTTGGGCTCTGTGCAGACCGCTAGCTCAGAGCATGGAGTATGCTTCAGATTCTGTGTCTCTTTTTTCTCTGCTCCTCCCCTGTTCACACTCTGTCTCTCAAAAATAAATAAATGTAAAAAAAAAAAAAGAAAGAAAGAATAGCTTGAACAAAATGAATGGTTGAAACCAGACCAAAATGAGTCATGGAATGAGTAGCAGATAACAAAGTGAGTCCATGTGGTGTAAACCATTGTGATAAGCAGTTTAGACCTGCAAGAAAACCTGGAAGGGAAAGCAGCATAAATGAGACAGGAAGAAACTAGGGCAGGATTATTTTTTTCCAGAATAACAAATGTGAACATGTTTTTAAAAGGAAGAAAAATTCTCATAAAGAAAGGAGGTGGAAGGTAAGATAAATGGACATAATTAAGACCGAAAATTCTCAGAAGAGACAGGAAGGGAGGAGATCCAAAGTACAGGGGAAGGGATTAGCTTTGAGTAGAAGTAGGAATCAAGTGGAAAGAGTTACATGGTTCAGGATAAACTTGATGTGGAGGGAATTTGAGGAAATTCATACCAGACAGTATTTTCTTTTGGAATCTTGGATGTCTGTTAGGAGTGAGAAAACTGACACTTAAATAACATTAAAATAAAATCATAACAACTGATGTGGTAGGGGAAGATGATATGAACAAAATTAAATAATATTTTGTAGAACAGTACTGATGGACCAGTCAAAAGTCTGATTTTTGCAGACCTGGCAAATCCTTTGTGGGGCTAACCTGCACATTTCCGCAATCATTTTTGGTGGGTCTACAGCTGAGCTTCCATTTAAAAGTGGCCTGGGTGGATCAGTCAGTTAAGCATCCAACTTTGGCTCAGGTCATGATCTCATGGTTTGTGGGTTCGAGCCCCATGTTGGGGTCTGTATTGACAGCTCAGAGCCTGAGGCCTGCTTTGGATTCTGTGTCTCTGTCTCTCTCTGCCCGTCCCCGACTCATGCTCTGTTTCTATCTCAATAATAAACAAACATAAAAAACTTTTTTAAAAAGGTGTTTTTGAGAAGAAGTTTTTATAATAAATAATTCAGAGATTAGCTGGTTTTATGAGAGTGATAGGTTATATTAGTGATTTAAGGTGTGACTTTGAATATGCTAAGTAGATTTGTGATGCTCCATTATTGAAACTGTAAATGGAAGTAATGATAGGATTAAATGCTATTTTATTATACTATCATCTTTATTGTTGCTAGCATCTAGTAAAGAATAAGTTAGCATGGGACATAAAGCTAATTTTTCAATGGAAGAAATAGGAAAGACATATTGTCAAAAGGTCACATGGCATGGAAAACATTGTCGGGACAGACTGTACTTTCCAAAGATGATCTCCGTGGTATCTCCCATCCTGCATGATTTTCTGGCAATATGTCTTTATACTCCTTCCATGGAGAGATTAGATTTATGTCTGGGGCACGTGGGTAGCTCAGTTGGTTAAGTGTCCGACTTCGGCTCAGGTCATGATCTCAGTTCCCGGGTTCGAGCCCTGTGTAGGGCTCTGTGTTGACAGCTCAAAGCCTGGAGCCTGCTTCAGATTCTGTGTCTCCCTCTCTCTCTGATCCTCCCCTGCTCACGCTGTCTCTATCTCTCTCTCTCAAAAATAAATAAAACATTTTAAATATTAAAAAAAAAAGATATATGTCCCATGAACTTGAAACAGAGAAGACTTCTGAGGCTGTTTTGCCTAAAACGTTTGATGAAAGTGTTGTTAGATGACTTCCAAGGCCAGATTGGAAAAGGAAATTCAGCTTCCATCTTGCTCACTGAAACACTAGCTTTGGAGTCCTGAACTTAATGTGAGTAATTCCACTGCCTTTAGGTCACAATGCTGTAGGGAAGTCCAAACTATCCCCTCTGAAGAGATCACGTGGAAAAGCTACAAAAAGAGAGATGGCTGGCCAGCCACCAGCTGCTCCTTGACCTACAATGTGACCGGAGCTTCATGAGAGACTCTGAAACACATCCGCCCAGAAAAGCTGCTTATGGATTCCTTACAAATAAGAATTATGAGAAATACTAGCATTGTGATTGTTTTATTCCACTAAGTTTGGGGAGATTTGTTTCACAGCACAAGGAACTGAAATGATGATTTTTTTTTTTCAGGCTTTCTCAAATTTATTTTTTAGAATATTTTCTCCGTGAATGGGAAGGCTTCATTTATTGTCACACTGCATTGATTAAGAATGGTATATATAAAGGTGCCTCCGTGGCTCAGTCGGTTGAGTGTCAGACTTCGGCTCAGGCCATGATCTCACACTTGTCGAGTTTGAGCCCTGTGTCAGGCTCTGCACTGAGAGCTAGGAGACTGGAGCCTTCTTTGGATTCTGTGTCTCCCTCTCTCTCTGCCCCTCCCTTGCTCATGCTCTCTCTTTCTGTCTCTCTCTCAAAAAGAAATAAACATTAAAAATTTTAAAAAAGAATGATATATTTAGTTTCTAGAGTTTTTATTTTCCTCTTCATATTTATTGCTAGAAATTCACTTTTTAAAAAAATCTGTGACAGTTACAATTCTCACTTCTCTTTCTCTGCCTTATTTCCATCTCTTTTGGGAGACATGAATCTAAACTTCTTAAATGAGAGTAACAGCAAAAGTATGTTGCGTTGCTTTCTGGATCAGTACAGCTATGAGAATCAGCGATATCTTCCCTAAGCATAAGGTTTTTGAAGTTACCTTTATACTATGCATAATGTGTCATCATATTACTTTAGTATTTCTATCATTTGGAGATCATCATGGCATTCTGTTTATTCTTTTCTTCTTAAACCTTTCTTTTTAAAAAAAAAAGTTTATTTATTTTTGAGAGAGAGAGTATGACTAGGGGAAGCACAAAGAGAGGGAGACAGAAGATCTGAAGCAGGCTCTACGCTGACAGCAGAGAGTCCTATGTGGGGCTGGAACTCACTAACCATGAGATCATGACTTGAGATGAAGTCAGATGCTCAATCTACTCAGCTACCCAGATGTCCCTAAACCTCATTTTTAAAATCTAATTTCCATGCATGGTTGAATCTTTATATATTTTGTGATGTGGTTTCTCTGCATTTCAATATGATCAGTTCAGTGGGTTTTCAAATTTATGCCAACAGTTATTGTTTGCAGTCAGTCTTACATTATTTGGCCAAACTTGATGAATCACCTAACCTCTATGGTGATTTATTGGGCCAAGTTATTGATGATGAGCATGATGATGATGTTGATAATGATGTGCATTCTTCTTTTTCTCTTTTTTTCTTCTTTTCTGTTCTATTTAAGGGATTTCAATATACTTGTTTTTATATGTAGTTCAGTGCTAAAGGAGTTACCTACAATTAAAATATCTTTACCCTCCTTGTGTACTATAAAAATCATAGTCCTTTTTAAAAACATTTTTTAATGTTTATTTATTTTTGAGAGAGAGAGAGAGCGAGAGCGAGAGCGAGCGAGCCAGGGAGAGGCAGAGAGAGGGAGACACAGAATCCAGGCTCTTAGGCTGTCAGCACAGAGTCTGACAAGGAGTCCTAACTCACAAACTGTGAGATGATGACCTGAGCTAAACTGACCGAGCCACCCAGACACCCCTAAAAATCATAGTCTTAACTAGCCTTAAGAAATGTGTATTCTCAAGGAACAAAAGAAAATAACTGTTTTTTTAGTTTCCTGTTGCAAATCTCTCCTGCTTTTATATTAAAAGTGGTTCCAAGATAAGCTTGTGAAATAGTTTGTGTCTGCTGTCTGCATCCCCAGACTTGGCACACTTTCTCTTTCTTCCATCAGGGTGTCAGCGCCTCTCCCACCCTTTTCAGGCCTTAGGATCTCCATGTTTGCTTTTTATGGTTTTAACTATAGAAAATCTTACCCTTAAATTATTAATTCACACTGAATTCTAAATCACTAAGAATGACATATAACCCCTTCATAAATATTTTTAAGAGGTAAAACAGCTAAGGAAATGAAGATCTCATAGTAGAATTACCAGTGGATGGGGAAAGTTTTTGAAGGCAGCATTAACTCTTTTTAATGAACCTGAAATAACACTTATAGGTGATCAAGAATTAGTTTGTCTAAACTCACATCTAGTAATTTTCTGACTTTTTTTTATAGAAGACCATTTTAATTCAGATTTGGGTCTAAATTGGTTTGTTCATCTCAAGACAAAATGGGAAATGTATTTAATATCTTCAAACTGTGGCTTTTCAACCTGTAAGATTCTTTAAATGTAAGAAATACTCTTCATATAAACAGTGGTGTAAAATGTGGTTTAAGTCTTCAATGCTCCTCTGATGCCTTTCCTTTGTGAAGGCAAAAAGTCATCATTGGTATGTAGGATGTGGAGAAATGGATTTCTTATACTGCACATAAGTGAAGTCATTTTAATTGTAACCACCTTGCCCCTGGGAATACCCCTACAGAAGGTACGTCTTAAACAGTACTCCATTTATAGAGGGTTAAAAAAGAATGTGAATCACACACTGGAATCAGTTCTCAGCTCTTGAGAGTTCTATTCCTTCAGCATTGTTTAATCTGGTGCTGAATATATGTGAATAGCATGATTATAGTTTGGTTCAATATTGCTAGAGTCACAGTGGCTGTGATTCTACTTCTCTGATCTCTTGGAAGTCAGACATTACAGAGAGTGCCAAAAAAGAGAATTTTTGTCATCTTTAGTTCACTTTATCTATTAATTCAGTTAATATTAACAGTTTGTCCAGTACACTATTGGGGGTAGCCTTATTTATTTATTTTTTCATGTTTAGTTCCAGCCTGTGTGGTTAGGAAGTTGCTCCTAATCAGGTGTTTATTGAGAAAATGCACCTCCTTGTTTATTGTGTTAGGCATTTAGAGACTCCAAGTATTTTGACCCATCCTTGGTATATTATATGAACTTAAAACTAGTTGTTAAGTATCACTGCATGATCAAATACCTGGATTTGAATCCCCATTTCACTATTCCTAGTTGTATGACCTCTCTCTTTTGCAGTTTCTTCATCTGTGCAATGGTAGTGATAATACTAGATTCTACCCATTTGGGTGGATTAAACGTTACAACAAGGAAAACATTTAGGACCGTGCCAGTCTATGTTAATAGTAAACTCTGCCATTAACCACCCACCCCTTACCAACACATCCATACCAGCAGAATATAACTACAGCAGTCATTCTTAACCTAGGCTTTATATAGAAAAACTTGGAAGACTATTAAAAAAAAAAACCCCAGTGATGCCTGGGCTTTCACTGCTAGTATGTTTGATCTAATTGGCTTGAGGTTTGACCTAGTACAGGGATTTATAAGACCTTCCCAGTTAATCCTGAAGTGCAGCCAATGCTGAAGAAGTACTGGACTAGATGTATAAATAAAGGTTCATCTGTCACTAAATCTCATAGCTTTTCCTCAGACTATCTGAAAATCAGCAAGAAGATACAAAAATCACTCTACTTCGATTTACAACTTACTTTTATGATAGATAAAATCCAGATAGTATCTTTATAACCTTAGCATTGTTTAGGCCTGGGTTAATGTGTTTTTGGCCCCTGGTGTGTGGGGTTATTAAATGTGCTGTAGTCCTACCTTGGAGAGCTATGAGCATCTTGAGTAATAATGCATTTTACACATGTATATATTTTTAAAATGATGATTGCACATTTTCAAACATTCTTTTGTAGGAACTACTGCTTTGATTTGACACCAGGGAGTAGAATGGCTAACACTCTAAATAGGCATTTGTTTTGCGTAAGAATTCTTTAAGCATGATGTTGGCAACTGACAAGATGAAAAATGGTTCTGTGATTCTTTTCTAGTCTCAGGCTTATAGGACTACTTGAGTGTTTTGAAATGCCCTCTCACATCCTGTAATTGTACTAAATCAGAACCGAAAAGATCTCAATAATCTGAGCTTGATCCAAGGGTTAAAATACCAGACTCTTTTGTTTTCACAACACACTTAATACTCTGAAAATACAATTGACTAAGACATTAAATTTGATTAACAGGCAAATTTGAGATTCAAACTTATTATCATCCTGAGTTATAAATGATCTCTGCATGTAAAAAGAAACAATCTGTATCCCTTATGTGCCCCTAAACATCAAGCACATGAAATAAAACAACATAACCATGGATTTATGGAAGCATTTCTAATTCCAGACCACTTGGGTCCGTCATTAAAGTCTTGTGTGCTTTTAATGCCTTGTAAAGTTATTCTCAAGCAACGCTCTGACTAACTATGACTCATGCTCAGGGGACGTGGCCAGAGGAACTTCTCAGTATGAAGTGTTTCCTGTGGCAAAGAGAGACTTCTACTGTCCTTCAGCATATGCACTGAAAACAACACAGAAAAGTCAGATGGGAAACACATGTCAATACATTCAGAAAACATAACTCTTTCCTTAGATTCAACATAAGCTTTTTATCATGAAAGAATGCAAGGTCATTAAGTGACAATATAATCTCACTTGAAATGTATAAACAATAGTGTAAGAGCCCACAAAAACAGTTCAGCTGAAACATTTTCTAGTTGTTCTTAGTAAGAAAAGAGGTAGTCTTGAAATTAGATAGTTTTCAGATAACAGACTACATTCAAATATCAGATTTAGTTTTAGACACAGATTTAGGACTATAATATCTATTATGAATTTCTTCATTGAAGAAATATTTATAGAATAACTACCAAGTGTCAAACATGGTAGGAGTTGGGACTTAGTAGAGAATGAGATTAGCGAATTCTATGTCATCATGGAACTTACTAGAAGTATTAGGGAGTTACCAAGAGGAAATGATTATTCATACAGTCTTAATGCCAATGTGGATAGGTCCACCCAAATTTGGGAAGAATGCAAATACTCACACAGCACTTACTATGTATGAGACAGTGTCTTAAATGTTTACATAGAACAACCCATTTAATATTACAATCCTCTGTGAGGTGGATTCTGTTAATATCTCTATCATGTGAGGAAGATAGAACACACAGAGGCTGAGGGTCAACCCAGTAAACAAGTCTTAGAGCTCAGGTTCTCTTCATCCCAGATGGTCTGTTTCCTATTTTATATTATATGTTAGTGTTACAATTATTATCTATTAATTTCTTTAAGAGGAAGCATACTAAGTAAGTAACTTCAGTACAATAAGACTTTGGAGTTCATTATCTGGAGCAATAGTACAAGTTAAAGAGAAAAGAATAGTAAAAAAAACCAGTAAGAAGTTAACAAAGAAGTAAGAGGAATGTGCTATGTTTTAACATTTTATGTGCTGTGTCTTAATATTTAGAATAGTTTTAGAAACATTAGTTTTATTTTCTCAAACATACAAATCATTAAAACTCACCCTAGAAAATTCAGAAATATAGAAAAGTAAAAAAAAAGTCATCAATAATCAACCTCATTATCCCAGAAGAACATTTTATTTCCTTTTATTCTTTTTTGTGTATGCATGATTTACATACATAATTAAGATAATGGTGCAATGATTACAAATCAAACTTGTAGCCTACTTATTGCATCTAACACGAATGTATCTCATGGCATAAAAAGGTATTTCTAAAACTTATTTTCAAAAGCAGCCCCCAATCCCATCTTTTGAGAAGAAAATTCTCTTCTACATGCTTCCTTGATACCAGTGTTATCATGTTATCTAGAATGTATTTAACTTAGCCACCCTGATGGTTTGAGAGTTAATGTGTGTGTGTGTGTGTGTGTGTGTGTGTGTATGTTTTATCTTTAACATGTTCAGAAGAATTGTCTGGAAACTAACCTAGCTTATTTATTTATTTGTTTGTTTGTTTATAGTGAAGAAGAGAGGGAGTGAACATGAGCTGAAGAGGGGCAGAAAGAGAGAGAGAGAGAGACAGAGTACCAACTAGGTTCCATACTCAGTGGTCAGCCCTATGCGGGGCTTGATCTCACAACAGTGAGATCATGACCTGAGCTTAAATCAGGAGTCAGACACCAAACCAACAGAGTCACCCACATGCCCCATCCTAAGTTTTTTCTTAACTATATAAACTACTTGCATCAACAGAGTAGTCCAAATCTCTCTAAATAAGAGAACGCCTTCCTAATGAGGAAATCTTCTCAGTGGAAGGGAGTGCCTCTTCATCTTTTGTAATGTTCTGATGCTACTTTCCATTTCTGAACCCAGTGTCATCTCCTGAACAAGTGAGATAATGTGTCAAATCATAAGTACTTTTGATTCCTAGGGCACGCCACCATAAAGCCTCATGCTCTTGTGGCTCGCCAGCTTTTTACCATAGCATATTATTTATCTGGTATGATTCCAATGTATTGTTGGAGAAAATAAATAATGCTGCACTGTATATAATTATCTGGGAGACTGGGTCTTTGACAGGGGAATTACCCATTTAAAGATGGATGGCAAATGCTGCCAGTCACCAGAGAATGTCTGAAAGTATTGGCTTGTTTCTAAATGATTCTTTAAAGAAAACTTCAGTTGAACAAACGGTTATAGAGGTCATACAATTTAAATCCCAAATTCTACTAGCAAAGCAAGGCTCTTGTGTATTAGTGGGCACTTTTATTTCTTAGCTCAGGGACAAGTAAAGTAAAAAGATGGTGAGAGAAAAAAGTGTCATTGTTCCAAATCCCACCACTACCACCATTATCACCACCACTGACAAAAGTAAAATCCCCAAATCCAATTATAATAGAAGAGCCGATGAAATTGAAAGGAGAGAGCAAGGCAGGAGAAAAGGAAGTGAAATGCAAGAAGTACATGGTAAGAAGTATATAGTAATTCTATTCAGTAATATTAATTGAATAAGTTATCTAGCCTGGTCTGCTATGTGGGTCAGAGGACTGAACGCTGAATTTTAGGTGTTTCATTAGAGATTGTACAACTTGGAAATACAGCATATCTTTATTTTCCTGTCTTAGAACAAAAGAACAGAATAATAAAATTCTTCATTTACCTATTAAAGTCTTTATCAGGATGCAATACATATTAGGCAATAAGAATTTTTTAAAAACAATAAGAAGGCCCTTTACTAGTTCTATGAATAATATATCTTTTTGTGATATTCTACAAACTAATTTGTGCCTTTTACATCACTTATATGTATATGTACTATTATATATTATATATATTATATGTATTATATGTATTATATATATGTATATGATCAGTATATTTATCGTGAGTTTAAAAGGACTCCAGCTCTTTACCAGTATCAAATGGAAAATCCTGTAGTGATGAACAGTTTCCGAGTGATTAAAATGTGTCCAATGCTAATCTAAAAGACTAACGTGAATTTTTTCATTTAGTTCTCATGAAAATTCTGTGAATAGGTGGTGTTATTGTATCATTTTTCAGCTGGGGAAACTGAGCAAAAAAGAGGTAGCTTAGTAGGGATACAGAGTCTGATTCCAAAATCTATTCTATTCACAACTTTATTAAGTAGAGGAAAAACAAGCCAGGAATAAATTGGATTTCTTTAAAGAGTATACTTTATGATTTATTAAAATTTCCAACATTAATTCAAATGCCTTCTAGGTTCAAGGTACGACACTCTACCGGTATTATCATGATGAATAATACACAAATACAAGCTGTTGATCTGTGAGCAGGTCACACATAAACTAAAAAATGGACTGAAGGTAAGTGTGTGCTCTGTCTCTAGAAGGAGAGTTTCCTTAGACAAAGAGCTTTTCCCAGCATGTCAGTAGAATATCTTAGTGTTTTCATGTTGAAAATAGTGTCTCCATTGAAGCTGTGTTCATATGCATGTCGGCCAAAATGTGTGGTCTAGAGAGATCATCAAAAGTAAATCATTTGTTAAATCTCTAAGCATTGCAAACACTGGTTTGGGTGCCCTGGGCCCATTTTTGTTTTTACAACATAAGCATTTCCATAAGGAGAGATATCTTAAAATATGTACATTGGATTTGTGAGGCTTTTATTCTGACCTTAGCTTTGCTAACAACTTTGATTGTGTTTATTAGGCAAGTTGCAACTACTTTTTACAGCAACTATCTCATCTACAAAATGATGATTAACACCTACCAGAGATTCAGAAAAAAATGATGACCTAAGGTTTTGGTAGAATTCTCAGCTCTGTGGGAGGGCAAGGAAGACAAACCCAAACAGCCATTGTCCACTTGGAATAATTATTACACAGGAGAGTCTGAGCCACGATCTCAAGTTAATAAGGGGGAGCTACCTGAATGAGTCTAATGTGAAAGGTTACAGTTTTAAGCAGATGTAGATTAGGAATAGCAGACTGTGAAATAAAATTTTACTCTAGTAGTACTTGTTTTCCTAAGGATATTGAAATAATGGGATAAAACCATGGAGAATGAATAATGCATTGGGGAAGCTGTTTACACATTGTGCCAGAGGAGAAAATGAAGGTGAGGAGTGAGGCTGGTGAGCTGTGAGCAGGTCAGACACAAACTAAAAAATGGACTGAGAGATAAGTGTATAATATGGCTCTCAAAGGGAGAGTTTCCTAAGCAGGGGAGTTATTCTTGGCACACCAGTAGAACATCTTATTGTTTTTATCTTGAAAATGGGAGTTTGCATTTTAGTTGTGCTCACATGCTTGTGATTTTCTAGTGCTCCTAGTAAGTGTACTAGGAATGGCTTCATTTGTTGTAGTTTACATCAGTAAGTAGTTAACATCATCATGGTGGTCAGTAGAGATCTTCCAAGATCCATAAAATATATCTTTTTTCACTTTATTTGCATTATTTTTTTCCATCTGGCTATGCTTTCTTAGGGATAACTTGCAGATGATAAATCATGCCCTAAATGCATAGCGTTTATTCTTCATCTCTTTCCTACATCTCTTTCCATAAAACTATCCCCTGATCGAACAAGACTTTCCTCTTTTGAAATATCCATGTTCAAAACTGAATTTGTAAGTGCCCACAACTTTTATAACTAAAATTGGTGGTAGTAGAGAATGTGTTTATGTGTCAAATTGTAAACAGATGGCAACTATTTTTTGTTTTTTTATAACAAAAAATAATGACATCATTAAAAAAAAAAGCAAACCTTTTTGTTCTGGACATGGGCAAAGCAGTAGTGCTGTGTATCAAGGTGTGAGTCATGGACAGGCAACAAACGTCACCATTGCCTACTAACTGGTTAAAACTACAAATTCACAGGCTTTATTCTAGATCTACTGAATTCGGAACTCGATAGGTGGAGCCCAGAAGTAATGTTCTAGCCAGCTCTTCAGGTGATTTTAATGCAAACTAAAGTTTGAGAAGGACTCAATACCATTTCTGTTCACATTCTCTTTTGGCCAGAACCAGCCCCGTGATGCCCCCCTTGGATGGAAAGCGGTGAGGGCAGTCAGTTCCTGGATCAGGTCCACTCCTCGGATACCGAAGTACCCACTTTACCCAGACTCTTTGGCAAACCACTAGCCATCTCTAGCTAGCACTAACATTTTAGAAGAAAAGTTATATGATTAGAAAATAAGTTTAAAAAGATACTAGAAGTATTGTGTTTGCCCAGCAGTCAATTCCATTTCCTTCCTATTCATTGCTTTAGATCTTAAGAAATAGTGACCATTTTATTTTATATTGTGGAGACTGGAAGTTTTCTTAATCAAAAGCCTTGATAGAGAAAAAAAATGTTTCAATAAAGAAAATACGTTCTGAAAGTAGGAGACCTGAATTTTTATTTTATTTCTGTCAATTACTGAGTGACTTAGGAAAAGCTTCAACTTCTTTTAAGAAATTCAAATTAAAATAAAGGTTTGAATATTGAGATTACTTTGAGGCTTGATAGTTTAATGCTTTTAATGTTAACATTTTGGGATTCCATTCAATTAAATAATAAAATGAATTTATATTAGGTTGTTTATTTTATGCTTTGGAAAGGTAATTTCTAGGAATTTAAAAAAGTTAGTTCAGTGATAAAGAAATTAATTACATAAACAAATGAAAACCATACATATATGATATTATTGTCTTTTTATAAATTTTGTATGTTTTAACTTATACTTTTTTTAACTTTTTTTTAGTTATACTTTTTAAGTTTTTCTCATTACTGAGGATAGAATAAAAAATAGGAATAATAAAGTTAATCCAGGTGCTGAAGACATAGAAATAAATAGTCACTGTTTGTTACTCAGACAATGTTCTGGGAGCAAAGTACCGAGAACTATACATAGCAGAGTTGCACAGAATGAATATCTGTTAAATGAATGAAACACAGTGTTGAAAATGTTTAGGCCAAGAGCACCCTGGGCAGAGTGGGGAGCGTGTACGGTAAGCCTGAGACTCTTTTTTTTTTTTTTTTCCCTTTTTTAAACCTGAGACTCTTGATCTCAACTTAGGTCTTGATCTCAGGGTCCTGAGTCCACGCCTTGTGTTGGGCTCCAAGATGAGCATGGAGCCTATTTAAAAAAAAAGAAAAAAATATTAAGGCCAATAGATTAGATACTGATTCAAAGAGCATCTCCTTTAATAATTCCCTAGAGTGTTGTGCCAACAATTTTTCACAACTTCTATCAAAAAAGTCATCTCTGGCAGCCACCAGTGTTACTAAAGAAAAATAATAAGAGCTTAGAGTGGTTCTCTCTGAAAAGTTATAACAGTGAGTCAAGTGGGCAGTGATTGTGTGTGAAATTTTAAAATCTTCTCCACATATTAAATGAAAAACTAAATAAGCCCAATTTGCAGAAGAAAAAGTAACAAAAGCAGAAGAATCCTGTTTGCTTTTATGAAAAGGCAAGTAAGAAATATTTGACAGAAAAAAATAGCTTCAATTAAAATGTGTTTTTAAAATGTAGCTTCAATTAAAGAATGCAATGAAAATATATGAGTGAGAAAATGTGAATGAGGAATTTAAATGGAAAATTTAGTTTAATTTCTTAAGAAAGCCAAATCAAAGAATCTTTTCACTATCGATTGAGAACATTGTTTCTTTTTGTATCTCTTTTTTTTAACTTTAGGATTAAATATCCTTACAATTTGGTTTCCCCATTTTCAGAGTAGATACCATAGGGCCTTTAATTTTTTCTCTCTGCTCATATTTCATGTGTTCTTTGTTCTTATACTCCTGCTGCTTGAAATAGTCTTAAATAGCAGAAAATAAGCTATTTAGAACACTAAAATGAAGTTCATATTTTCAAGATACTATATGTATTCTTAATAATTGTGGGTTTTTTCCAGAAAAGCTTTTACTCTAATATAATATAAACTTTTGAATTAATTCAAACTACATTCTAAAGGTGATATATTCTTGGGGCACCTGGGTGGCTCAGCCAGTGAAGCACCTGAGTTCTACTCAGGTCATGATCTCACAGCTCATAGGTTCGAGCCCTGAGTTATACTCTGTGCTGACAGCTCAGAGCCTGGAGCCTGCTTCAGATTCTGTGTCTCCCCGCTCTATCTGCCCCTCCCCCACTCACATGTCTCTCTCTTTTTCTCTCAGAAATAAATAAACATTCAAAAAATCTTTAAAGGCTATGTAGTCTTTCATGCTAATGTTAACCCAGAAAATTTCCAGCAGAAAAAAGTACATTTATATTGCCTACTAAAAGCAAGCAATCTTACTTGAACATTGCAAGCTCAGCACGACAGTCTAGCCTGCTGTGCCACTCTGATTTGCCCAAAAAAACAAACAAACAAAACCAAAAAAATCCTACAACTTTTAAAATTGTGTCTGATTGCTTGGTTTTAAGATGAAAAATTTCTATATTTTCATATAAAGTATGAAAAATGACTATATTAGACAAAAGAAGCAAATTATGAAGCTATAACAGTAATTACTAATCACAAGCAAGCAAATGACATATGGAAGAATATTTCTCCTGAAGTATCTTAAAAATCATCTGTTAAAGATCACTTCAATTCAAGATTCAATTCAATTTAATTCAGGATTATTTCTTAAGGATTACACAAGAAAATAACACTAAATTCATATTTGCATATATATATATGTGTTTGGACAGTTTTAATTCTACCTTTATATCTAATAAACTGTAATACCTGAAAAAGATTTTTCATCTTCAACATATTTTAACTAGTTGAACATATTCTAACATAATATAGCATAACATATTTGGTTCACAGTATGCATGAAAGCTTTCCAGTGTTTAGCCCTTTTAAGAAATTGGGAAATATCATAAACCTGTAAACAGGGTCACCTCTAAATAACCACATTAAACGCTCTGTAATGATTAAGAATAATATTCTTAAAATGCATGATCCAGAGTGAGTTTAAGAGTTTATTTAAAAATTAAAAAGTAAAAATGAAATTTGAAAATAAAATTTAAATTTTCTACAAAATTACCTTGCATACAGAAATACATCATATGATGCCAGTTAAGGCCACTTCACTAAAGATCAATGGTCATAGAGAATAAAAATTGACAATTAGCAGGCCACTATTTCTTCGTATTTCTCCTTTAAATGTCGGTACATGTTAATGTCTTAGTGTTCTCAAAATGAATATACACATTTTTCATTATAAAGTACCTTGTAAAATTTGATAATTATTAATGTTATTGGAGATTATCAAAACCAAACCCCTCAAGTTTAAAAAAAACAATATTGGGGGCACCTGGGTGGCTCAGTCGGTTAAGCGTCTGACTTTGGCTCAGGTCATAATCTCACAGTTTGTAAGTTCGAGCCCTGCATCAGGCCCTGTGCTGACAGCTTGGAGCCTGGAGCCTGCTTTGGATTCTGCCTCCTTCTCACTTGTGTTATGTCTTTCTCTGTCTCTCAAAAAAAAAATACGTGTAAAAAATAAATTTAAAAGAACAATATTTAAACCATAGATTATGGTGACTAGATAGGCTTTAATAACAGTGAATGAATATTTTAAATTCTCCTCTCTGGTAGCGATGACCAATTGTTATAAATTCTAAATTTGTTACTTCCCTTGAAATGAATGATGTAATTTCCTATGCTTAGTTTTTACAAAGATTGCGTTGCTTATAATGGAGGCATGCTCATTGTCATTTGTCCTCTACAAGCTTCGCAATGGTTACAGACCATCTCCACACTGTCGTTTGTTCACATATCCATGGCAACAGCTTGGCTAACAGCGGAACCATATTCAGCTAGAGCCACTGAGGTGCTGTGATATGAATGAATCTCATGCAGTGTTTTTGGGGGGCGGTGTCAAGATGGTTTACAGGTTTCAGGCATTTTCCACTTGGTTATATAATGTTTCACTTAAAGATTTCCACTGCTGCACAATTTAAGACCTCCATATTCATGGTTCTCCCTCAAAATAGGCATGAGCCATCATTTTCTTTAAGAAAACTAGACCTAATCACCCCGCAAAATGCCACGCCCACATTTATACTCTCCACGTGCCCTATAAAAACTTCTTTCAAAGTGTCTATTGTGATTCATCGAATCAATCTGTCTTGCTTATTTTTTCACTTTTAGTGAGATATAATTGACACCTATCACTGTAGAAGTTTAAAGTGCTATCTTGCTTATTAACTTGCTTATTTCCCTCATGTAGAACCATGACTGACCTTTGCCTATTCAGTTCCTTGCCCCAAACCTAATACATCCAGTCATTTATTTAACAACTATGTGTTAAGTGACTACTCAGAGGTAGATTAGACCAGTGGTTAAGAACTCATTAGTTGTGTGATTATGGGCACCGGCTTTACCAATCTTTGCCTTCTTATCCTCATTTGTAAAATGAGTGTCATATAACATTTATCTTGCAAGATTGTTATGAGGATTAAATTGCCAATGAATGTGAAGTGCATAAAGTAAGTTGTGCACAAAATGCATAAATGTAAGGTATTATTATTACTATTGCTGGTCTGGAACTATTCTGGGCTCTGGTGATATAGCAGTAAACAAAAATAGCACAAGCGAAGGGAGACATATTGAAATAGGTAGCATATAATTCAGATATATTTCGATTATAATTGAGGTTGCAAGCACAATGAAACATGGCAATGTTATAGAGAATTCGGGGGGAGCAAAAATAGACTGGGTAATCAAGCACAGCCATTTTGAGGAGGAGAAATCAGAATTCTTACCTGAATTATGAAAAAAAAAAACAGCTACAGAAAATCTGAACTAGAAACAAGCTTTGCATACACAAAAAATAGAAAGAAGTTCAGCATGTGTGTCGCTTAATAAATGTTTATTTGAATGAATTATCAGGAGACTGAATACATTATCATATTTTAACATATTAAAATGCAAACCCAAAAGAGATTTCTGTATTATCCAAATATTTGGTTTACATTTTCTACAATCAAATGCTGTTGTCTATTAAAATTTAAAAATACTATTTTTAAAAAATAATAGTGATTTCCTAGCTATTTTTAAAGTAAATATTGTCTAATCATTATTGAAGACTTTACAAAAATATTCTAAGGTCATACCAATAAAGTTAATCCTCAAAACTAACTCCTGAGTATAACAATCCTATATCATGAGGCACAAAGAAGTTAAATAACTAAGGGCCTAAATTGTAGGGCCTGGGCCAAACTTACGAATCTGTTCTTAACAGCAGTAGAAACCTATCAGACAAAATGTACTTTCCCAACTTTATAAATCAGAATGGTTATTTAATTTGGTATTATGTGGGGCGCCTGGGTGGCTCAGTCGGTTAAGCCTCCGACTTCGGCTCCGGTCAGATCTCACGTTCATGGGTTGGAGCCCCGCGTCGGGCTCTGTGCTGACAGCCAGCTCAGAGCCTGGAGCCTGCTTCCGGTTCTGTGTCTCCTCCTTTCTCTGCCCCTCCCCCTCTCATGCTCTGTCTCTCTCTGTATAAAAAATAAATTAATTAATTAAAAAAAATTATTAATTTGGTATTATGTGCAGCACCTGGGTGGCTCAGTCGGTTAAGCGGCTGACTTCCGCTCAGGTCATGATCTCACAGTTCATGAGTTCGAGTACCACATCAGGCTCTGTGCTGACAGTTCAGAGCCTGGAGCCTGCTTCGGATTCTGTGTCTCCCTTTCTCTCTGACCCTCCCCTGCTCGCATTCTCTCTCTCTGTCTCTCAAAAATAAATAAAAAACATAAAAAAATAATTTGTTATTATGTATCCTTACACCCATGGATGCACGTGTGTTGTAATTTCCCTTGAGACAAGGTCATTGGCATATATTTAAAGTCACATTGTGAAATACATGAGGATTGGTGCCTATAGTAGCCAGGATCCTCTGAAAACTTTCTGAATCCTCAACAAGGATGGAAGGATCTGTGCACAAGCTCTTGCAGTGAGGTGGATGAACTTGCCTTCTGGATTGTCAAGGGGAAGGGCTGCAGCTGACACTGAGCCACTGTTCTGTTTCTCTGCTGTGTCAAGTTCAAAACTGATGAACCAAGAATGGGGCTCATCAATTTCCAAAGTAAAGGGTTTTCTGCTTTTCTTTTCTTTTTTCTTTTCTGTTATCAGGGATAAATATTTCTTGTGGCACCTCTGACATGGTTATAGCCCTTGTAGGTCAGCACTAAATAGATGGGGTTGATGGATGAAAATGGCAAACTGACGGGACAGACTTTCCCCAGAGCCCACAGTGGCATGCCCTGAGAGAGCCAATGAATCTCTGTGTAATCTTTGGTTAATGATCAATCTAAGGCTTTTTCTACCAAAACAAATAAATATATGTCTAGAAAAACTAATATAGATTTTCATCTGGGAGACATATTAGGCAGGAGTAGCTGCATGAGATTTTAAAGAAACAAAGTAGGGGGATAGTGAAGATCAAGAGACAATGTGAACCTTGTAGGGAAAGAGCAGGATACAGAGCCAGATGAGGATACAGGTATCCCTCATATTTTGAGAGTTTGCATTATACCACTTCACTTTTAAAAAGACCTACTATAGGGTACCTGGGTGGCTCAGTTGGTTAAGCATCCGACTTTGGCTGCTTACAGGTTCGAGCCCCGTGTCAGGCTCTGTGCTAACAGCTCAGAGCTCAGAGCCTGGAGCCTGCTTCGGAGTCTGTGTCTCCCTCTCTCTCTTACCCTCCCCACTCTCTCTCAAAAAATGACTAATTGTTAAGAAAATTTAAAAATGAAATAAAAAGACCTACTATTAGTACCTGTTTTCACTAAGCCAAAAGAAACCTGAAGAGGGTTTTCACTTTCACCAAAGAAAGGCATAACACAAAAATAGCATTCAGACTTTGTTTCCTGCTGGCCTTTACAGAGGTACCGATTGTAGCTCCTCCAGGCTCCTTCCCTAGGAACTACACTCAGCATCAAGCTTCATAGTTTTGAACTGTGTGTGAGAGCATCTGTGCTTTATCTGGATTTGCTTTGTGCATCCATTAGCAAGATGTGCCCTATGGCTTCAAATAACCTAACAGAGGTTATTTTTGGGGGTCTGGGAGTGCTCAAAAATGTTTTCATATAAATTAATGGTAATTGCTTCTTAGTCTTATGCTATTTTGGCTTATGAAAGGTTTCGCAGGAATGCTTTTCTTCTGGGTAGTGAAGGAAACCTGTACTAAGACAACTGCTTATGAGCTGGAGAGTGTTTTCGAGGGAAGGGAGGGAACCTGTGTGGTCCTCTTGTTTTTTTTTCTTTCCAGAATATCAGTGGCATTTTCTCCCAATCTAAGAATTGAATTTAGGGAAGTACATTATTTCTAAACTTAGGGCAACGAAAGCAAAATAATAAAACAGTAGTCATGACAACAGGCAATAGTTATCATTACTGCTAAATGGATAGTATTTGTAAAGATGTGTGACCCTAAGTAAATACTCATGTTCATACTGTTAGTTGAATTATTACTGCAGTTGTTGATGTTAGCTGAGGGCCTGTTATGAGTGAATGCCTACCCTGCTGTTTGTTGAGTCTCATCATCAGGCATTTTTTTTTTTTTTACAATGTACTTTCTTTTTTTTCCAAGCTTTTATTTGAATTCTAGATAGTTAACATATATGGTACAATTGATTTCAAATGTAGGATTTAGTGGTTCATCACTTAGATACAACACTCAGTGCTCATTCCCATAAGTGCCCTCCTTAATGCTCATCACCCATTTAGCCCATCCCCCACCTGCCTTCCCTCCAACAACCCTCAAGTTTGTCCTGGTTTTTTCCTTTTCTCTCTCTCTTTCCCCCCGCCCCCCTTCCCACAGTATATTTTCTATTTATTTTATCTCATACAGTCATAACAGACTTGTAAGCAAAATAAGTTTCTCATCTTTCTGCAAATGGATTTAAGGTTTAAAAAAATTAATTGAACTAAGTTACAGAGGCTGGAGGTTAGAAATCAGACTTGGATGATCTGTGTCCAGTGTTATCTTTAGGACATGAATGATTTTAATTGTCTCCATAAATTTTAGGAAACATCAAACTTTGAAAATGATCTCTTATGTTATCTTTCATAATAAAAAATTATGATGATATATTCAACAAATGAGAAACCAGCGAAAAAGGAAACACGCTTACAAGTTATTAAGACCTAACTCACAGGATTTGAATTACAGTAATTATCCCTTAAGAAAATTATGAGACTTAGACTTGGTTTCCAGAATATCCACTGTTTCCTATTTAAATGGGATATTGTTGAGTTCTGTTATAAATAAAACACTTCCAGCAATTGTGAAGACTTGAAAAGGTTCACGGGTTCATGATGTGTTATTCATGGTAAGGGTTTTCCAGAACTAATGAGGAAGTATAAACGTCCTAGTTTGTTGTTCTGGTACCGCTGAGGGACAATGCTGCGATACAATGAACAGGCCCTCAGCCAGCAGGCCATTTCCTAATGAAAACAGCTAGCATTGTGCCATAAACATATGAAAAATAGCTTATAAAACACCATGCTAGAGCTTACTGAACTAAAGGAAACTGAGGATATGATCTTTTTTTATAACATCCCCACCTAAAATTGATGTTCTCTGTTTTGGGCAAAAGATAATACCTAAAATAGTTTTGATAATCACAGTTCCTATTTATGCCACCTTTTCCCTTGAGAATCAGACAGGAGAGCCACATAACATAAGACATTTAAAACATAACCCTAACAACACAATGTAGCCAGACTTAAAAATCTCTAGTTTATGGGCCTTTGGGAGATTATTATTTTTCGGTCAACTTCAGTACTAATTCAAATGGGAGCAAATAATAAGAAAAGAAAAAAATTCTGGAGGAGCTCAATACAGAAAAGCACACAAAATTTAATTATAATTAGAAGTCAATATTCATTAAGTCTCTACTTGATGCAAAAATATTACAAATAAATGTAACGTTAATTAAGAAGTATATCTTTTCTACTCAAAAGAAGTCTTATGCTTTTTTAAAAAAATGATTTCACAAAAGGAATACGCTTTTTGGAAATGACAGTTAACTGCAACTGGCAGTATCTTGTTACAAATTATTTTAAATCCTATGTACGGGTTTTCCCTGTGCTGTCTGAAAGTAGAATGTTCCTAAAAAAACTTTCTTAAGCTAAAATGGCATGAGGCGAAGGATAAATTATCACTAATTTATACGGAAGAACTTTTGAACACTATCAGACTTAAAAACTAAACTCTCAGAGGCTTTTCTCATACCACAGGACGCATGTTGCTGATGGATGTACAGAATAAATCAAGAAAAGCACAGATGCTCGGGGATAGAGTTCAAAGCTATGGAGCTTGGTGCTGAGATGCGGACTGTGGTTCCCAGGGAAAGAGGGGGGTAGGGTCACACTTGCTGCTTGCGGTGTGTGCTATCTCTGTAAAGTCTGGCAGCCAAACAAATGCTGAATACTATTTGCTTTTCACCTTTTTTCTTGAAAGCCCAAATCTTCTTTGGATTTCTTTTAGTGAGCCAAAACAGGTACTAAGTGTAGGTCTTTTGTAAAAGTAAATTAACATAATGTGAACTTTGGAAAGCAGGAGAAGGGATAACCTGTGGTAATTTTCTGTACAAAGACAAAGCAACTAATAGGGTATATAAGAAAACCCAGAAACCCACCAGTTCATTAACAAAATCTTTTTATTATCTCTAAGTGACACACACAGTAGATAATACCAGTCATTTTAGTTATCAACTTAGAAATGGTAATGCCTTTGGAAACACATTAACTGATTCAGAAGGTTTTGGAGGGCTTTTGCAAAGAAGGCAACGTGTACATGAATCTTAGTGAGTACATACACAGTGGGAAGAAAGCAGGAGAAGAAAATGGATATTCCTGACAAAAGCCTCCCAAGAGCTAAGTCTACAAAATGTGAGATTTGGTTATGCTTTAGGTGACTATGGGATAAAATTGTGGGTTGAAGAGGGAGGGGTAAATTGAAAAGGTGAGTCGGGATTTATTTTTCTGTGAAAAGTGTAAGTAAATTCAATCTCAAACACCTTTAACTGAAAAGACAATTAGCTTATGTTACGGACAAATCTCGGGGTAAAGAAGTGTAACCCTTTTCAATTCAGGGCCTTTCTCAATTAGCAGGATTTGGTTTCTTTCTCTGCATTGCTCAGCTCTGCTTCTTTTCTGTTGGGTTGAGATTTTGCTAGACATTCTCCTCATAATGGTGTGGGTTTTCTGGCTTACGTTCCTTCCCAGTTCAAATCTGGAAGGAAAGAGAGCAAACTTCTTTTTGATCACTTTCAAGCTTGACCTGTAATCCATTCTGATTGGATCCGTTTGGTCAGATTCCCACTTCTTATTCAACAGTGCAGTGTAACCCTGGCCAAGTGTGTAGTGATACCCCATGTGAATAACAGAGGTTATGGGTCATGGCAGTTGAAAAACAACAAAGGTCCCCTATAGTCTGTCCCTTTGGCCACTTCACATACAAGCACAATCTTATGCTTAAATTCTTTGTTCCCAGTTATGAGATCCAGTTCCAGGTCCATGCCTCTGGTTAATTTCTATTCTTGTTCATTAGGTCTGGATGTAGTTCTCATGTAGTTCTCACGTGCATCTATACAATAACTTATCATTGGCAAAACACAACGACAGAGAAAAGACATATTTGCAATAAAACTTCTGTTGGATGAGGCAAATGGGAAATAAAATACAGTGGTCAAGAGTCAAACCCCTATATATCTGGCTCAAAAATATTGCAGAGTTTGTTTGCCCTGTCTCTGCTGCTAGAAGGAGTTGTTTTAAAACAGTTGGCCTGATGCTTCTTTTCTGGGTGGTTTTCCTTACATTTTTATTTAATTTAGTTTTTTGGTTTTCCTTATTTTTTGTCTTCAGTAGTCAAATAGGAGATGTACATGGGTGGTATGCCCCCACCTCCTTCAATTTTGATGGGATAAGGAATTTGGGATATGTCTTAGGGATGGTAGTTGTAGCCTGCACATTGCCAGTGATGATGGGACATCATCCAGTGATGTTAGTGGGCTTTCAATCTATGTATTCCAGACAATTCTACGGGCTACTGCCAAGGCCAGAAGTGTCTTCAAGTCAATTGTTGTATTAGAATCAGGTCCAATATTTTTCTCTTAATAGTTTCTAGCCACATTACTCTGTCCATCTTCTTTATCTAATTACCTAAACCTTGCTTCTGCCTTGGAACAATTTACCATATTGACTGGGGTTGGGTGACAGAACTGGTCTGATTCTTGTTCCCAAGTACATGTTATATGGCATCTTTGAGGTGTGGTAACCCTCCTCTTTTCTAAGTTTAAAATAAGAGTTTCTTTGGAGAAACCTGATGAAAATGGCTTTTCACAGGTTTTAGTATTACTTCCTCCTATTGTTCCTACTTCCCTGCTTTTGCTGGTAGAAACATTGGTTTGGAAGAGGGAATTCACCTTTCTAATCTTTCAAATTTCTCAGTGACCTTGAATGAGTCTCAGGTAAGAAAGATATTTCTTTATAAGGTGACATTTCTCCCCCTATCTGTGCTCAAGTGAACCAATTTCAACATAAGCTTGTATTTTTCTTATAGGACTTATGGAGACCCATAGGAACAAGAACCACACTCCGAAATCCTATATGTTTCATATCAAGACCAGGAATGCCATTGCTTCTGTAAGGATAGACTTAAACACAAAGCTAAAACGGTCCATATTTGCCTATTTCTAACCTCTATAACCAATTACAAATACTAATATCTGCCCCCAGCTGAGGTGTGAGAGTTCTCCCCTCCCCTCGATTCTGTCAGTTATGAATTCGGTGTCATTCACTTGCAAAGCTCCATTCTTAGTGCCAGCCTTTGTATCTTTTGAGGATGAGTGAGAGAAAATACAATCCAAAGTACTTTATCCCAAAGAAAGTATATTGACTCATAACTGAAAAGTCCAGGGCTTGCTTGATCTTGGGGGATGTTAAGAGGATCAAGTTTTCTTTTGTTCATGTTTTAGATTCACATTTGTTGATTTCTTTTTTAGATAGCATGCTGGTTTTGTGCTGTTTTGCTAAACTGGAACTACAGTTCTTTTTTCTCTGTGATTCTGGATTAGGGTTTGTCACAAGCTCACAATTCAAATGCAGCAAGATTTGGAAAGTGGAAGTGAAGCTGTAGGCATTAAGTTCTGCATATCAGTGTAAGATGTCAAGCGATGCTGACTGCACATGTGGAGTTTTTGTTTTAGCACACGGGAAGTCATGTGGCCTATAACTCCTTTGTCACCTGCCACACCTTATCCTTTAGCTCCCCTGGGTCCAGGTAAAGCATATATGTAGCCTTCTTAAAAATGCGTATCAGCTTCTTCAGCAGGGAATCCTTGATGTCAGGATTGGAGGAGGTGAGAGAGAAGTTCAGGTTCCAGTACGCCCTTGTGTTTCAGTTGTTTTTGTAGTTTCCAACAAGAATTCATGACTCCCAGTTTTTTTCTCATTTTCTCCCCCCATTTCACTACAGTTTTACTTCTCGAATGTCAATACCAGGCCTACCACCAGGCTTAGAGGCAGGGTCCTTCCCTTGGATTTCTTCAGCAACCCTTCACAGTTGAGTAATGTCTTATCTTAGTAATAACTCTCTTATTCCATATTGCTTATAGTTGTGCCATTTCCTGGTCAAACCCTCATATTACAGATAGATTCTCTTTTTGCACTCATAATATGAAAAAAGAAACTTCAACTAATGACGAACCAAGTTCAAGTTCAGTGGAAAATGCTTGTATCTCTTTTATGTCTTATTGGATCACCTTGGTTCATCATTCATTTTCTATTAATGTCTGTGACCAGGAAAAGAAAATTGTGCTTATTGGCTAAGCCCGGCCCATATTTTCACCATTAAATTAATTACTGTGGTCTGGGGAATTCAGTGTATTGATTGGCTGATTTTGAGTCACATGCTTCTTTTCTAAAACAGTGCATGCATTGAGTAACCAGAAGTTGATTTCCAAAAGAGATCAAGATGTTACTACTAGAAAAAGAGAGAGAGAGAGAAAGAGAGAGAGAGAGAGAGAGAGAACACAGAATGTTCATTATAAGGTAGACTATAATCTGTGGAGGTCTTGAAAATCTGGACATATTTTATAGTAATGGGGAGTCACTGAGAATTTCTAGAAGTAAGACTTAATATAGCAAGACTTCTAACTCCTCAATGTCGAGAACAATATTTCATTTTTTTCTGTCCAATCTAATATTGTGTCTACAACATGGTTGCTCAAAAAAAATATTGGATTGTTGAATTATATGACCTATGTTTTTTGAAAGATGGTCAGATACTGTGTGGAGTATAGACAAGTGGGAAGCAATTGAGCTAGAATTATGGACTTGCCTAGATAATCGATATAGATGGAAAGAGAAGTACGCTAGACTGGAATTCTGGGCTATACCAGTGTTTCGAGGAAAAGGAAAAAAGTGATGATAAAGTAGAATGAGAAACAGTAAAAATGTATAAAGAAAACTGAAGTAATCTTTTTTGTGACTTCATTAAACTAGCATTCAGGAAAATTGAATGTTTATATGCTTAAGCAATGTTTGAATGCATTCATGGTGGTACATGGCTCTGAACAAATCAATGAGAAATAAATTTTTTTTGTAGGAAGGAAAAATGTTTAAGCCAATAATTACACATAACAGGACAGCATTTTACTTAAAAATTTAAAAAATCTAAAAAAAAAAAAACCCAACTCTAAAGATAGGAACTGTCTGTTTTTAGGGAAAACAAGTTATATGAAGATTTGACAGTTTATCCAAGTTTATCCATTAGGATGTGTGTAGGAGTCTAACTTTCACTAGGCATGTAACATTCTGGGACACTTCAACTTTGCTGTTTATCAGTCACACTTTAAAATGTCTCCCCACAAGAAACTCACATATCTCAAATAAATCTGTTATTCTTTCATAGTTACTTCTGATTTTTAGAATTTATAGTTTTAAATTAGTTCCTACATATGAATTTAACAGACCCACCACCTAAACTGCAAACCCTAGGGAAATTTAAAGTTTGTGGTTTGTATTGTAGCTTTCAGGAAGATAGCATGAAGATGCGTAATATCTTTGTATTGTCATATGGTTTTATCACTAATGGATAGAGTGATCTATTTTCTCATAGCTTGAATCTATAATTACAGGCATTTAAAAACAAATCATGTCATGACTGGTCCAGGAATTTCAACCATAAAATTGTCAAGTATCAATTATAAAATTCAAAGCATTATATAGATATTAGCAGTATTGTTTTGTTCTCAGAACATCAGCAATTATGCACAACAATTATTGCCATGCCACATATATTTTTAAATCCCTTTAGTAAGATAATGCCTGCCTTTACTGATAATAGTATTTTACCTATCCTTTGTTCTTTCTGTCCAAGGTATTAAGTTACCAGCTCTCAGAGTGTTTCTCCCCCTGTGATTTTTTTGTTAAAAAAAAAAAAAGTTAACATGCAAAAAAAAAAGAAACCCACCAGAAACAAAACAATAAAACCTACAGATGTCTGCCATGATAAAGCAGAATTCAAAAAAAAAAAAAAAAAAAAGCTAGTAACAGACTATAAATTGTTAGTTAGAGAGTGTCCATGAACTAGGATAATGTTAGTGAGATATTTCAATGCCAAGAACATCAAAAGAATTACAGTGACTCTCGGGCTTTTCTTCACATAGGATTTCCAGGTCATTTCTTTTAATATACACATTAAAAACAAAACAAAAAAACCCCTCTGATACTATGTAAGACGAAATCCAGAAAGTGAAAATTTGAAAAGAAAATGCAAAAAATAAAAAGTTCAAACTCTCATCAACCTGATATTTGAGACAAAAAAAAACCCTTTAAAATTATCATTATGGATGATTAGGTCATTGGAAAAATAACAAAGATGAGAACCCAATGTTCTAAAATTGATAGAGTTGCTTCAAAGCCAAACTGATATAATTGGTTCAAAGTCCTACATGATTCCATGATTAAACAATAATACAAAAATGAACTAACTCTTTAACATAGAATAATCCAGAAAAAATATAGTCACATTTATTTTTTTAATTTTTAATGTTTTATTTCTTTTTAAGAGAGAAAGAGACAGTGTGAGCAGGGGAGGGTCAGAGAGGGAGGGAGACACAGAATCAGAAGACAGGCTCCAGGCTCTGAGCTAGACGTCAACTTAGAGCCTGATGCGGGGCTTGAACCCACACCCACAAACCGTGAGATCATGACCTGAACTGAAGCTGGACACTCAACCGACTGAGCCACCCAGGTGCCCCTTTAAAGTGACATTTTAAAATAATGAGAGAAAAAAGAAGAAGGGAGAAAAGAGTAAAAAGGAAAGAAGGAATGAAAAAACAAGAAAATATAGTGGAACTACAAAGGAAACATGAGTTAATTCTTGGGGGAAAAATGGAATGTTAAATTTCTGGAAACTGTAATCATGAAATACAAATTTGTCATGAGAAAGGAGGAAATACAAAACTTATAAGTAGGATATTAAAATCATGAGATAATTCTGTATATTCCCTAATGCTAATATATCTCAAAATTTCTATGGAATAAATGATCTTGTGGACACTAATAAACTTCTAGAGTATGCCAAGAAATAGGAAGTAAAATAAAAATATATATTGAAAAATTATTTCCACATAAAACTCTAAATCATAACAGATGATTTATTACAGATTTACAAGGAACAGATTTCACATTTCCATGCCAAGTCGTGTGGCTTAGAGCACAGGAAAGGGTAGAAAATTATCCAATTTGGCCTTTGGAGGTAATATGGCCCTGAAAGGATAATCATCTTTATGATCGCAAATGTAAAAATTCAAAGTAAAATCCTAGAGCATTGTGTAAAATGTAATCCCTATTTTCACACAAAGATGGTTAACAATTAGCAATAGAAGATAGATATATCTCTGTGTAGGCATATACATAGATCTCTTTCTATACATATATTCAATAAGAAAAAAAGAGCTCACTTCGAGAGAGGATAAAAATGTGTTTGATAACTTTCAATACCTACTACTTGCTTTGTCTCTTAGAAAATGTTGTTTCCAGTCTTTCCTTCTGACCACCCACTCTGGTCGTTCCTCTCTGTTGTCTATTGTCACTAAGATCTCTATGTCAAACTTCCTGCTCTAGCCTGACTTTTTAGTTTTTTGGTTCCATTTTTCTACCAATATCTGGGACAACTCCTTGAATAGGACAATCCACTTATTCTACAACTACATCAATTTCGCTTCCTCTCCCCATCTTCACTTACCTTTAGCCTAGTGTAGATGGCACAGGAATCATCATGCTCTCCTGTAAACAGATTAATCTCCGTTATTACCCTCTTCATCCCTTGTAATAACTGTCATTTCATTTTGAGTCAACCGCAGTCCTCAAACACTCGCAAACCGTCTGACAGTCCTACTCAGTTTCCCATGATCAGAGAGGAGTATGTGACCCTCCATCTTCTTTCCACAAAATTCTCCCACCACCTCCAGAAAGACTCACCATCGAAAGATTTAGTTTCTAACTCACGGATTGATTAGACGCAGGCTATTTGAACTTCTACTCACCTAAAAAATATAAAAGCTGAGGGGCCTCAGTCAGTTAAGCCTCTGACTTTCAGCTCAGGTCATGATTTTGTGGTTCCTGTGGGCAAGCGGTACTGGCCGCTCAGAGCCTGGCGCCTGCCTCAGATTCTGTGTCTCCCTCTATCTCTGTCCCTCCCCCACTCACACTCTATCTCTTTCTCTCAAATACAAATTAACATTAAAAAATTTTTTCATATGAAACCTTACCTATTTTTGTAGACCTAAATCTGCAGTCTACCTGATAAAATGAGAGATGTGGGGGTGCCTGGGTGGCTCAGTCGGTTAAGCATCCGGCTTCTGCTCAGGTCATGATCTCATGGTTCATGCATTGGAGCCCCATGTCAGGCTCTGTGCTGACAGCTAGCTCAGAGCCTGGAGCCTGCTTCGGATTCTGTGTCTCCCTCTCTCTCTGACCCTCCCCTGCTCGTGCTGTCTCACTCTGTCTCTCAAAAATAAAATAAAAAACATAAAAAATAAAAAATGGGAGATGTGTCCTTATTTCAACCAGGCCAACATCTCTATCAGAGTTTTGTCCCCCTGGCACACAAAATTCTAACTTTCTTCCTTCTACTTGCTAAAACGAAATCATCCTGGCTCTGACCACAGGCAGCCTCCTCTGTTCACCTGAATTGAATCCCCTGGGTTTTCTCAGGGGCTCCTCTCCTGCCTGGGTGAAAAGCACCCTTTCTTCCCATCCAACTGCTTCATTCTGATGGAAATACAATAGACCCTTTAAAAACTCTGTGTTTTCAAAGAGCAACCAAGATCACAACAAAAACAAAACATTGACCCATATAAATCTAGTTTCTCTGTATCCTTCTCAACACTCATTAGCATCAAATCACTACTTCTCATTGATTTTTTTGTCCTTTCCAAAAATGTTTTTAATGTGATATTTTTGAGAAAGCAACGCATGACGATGCCACAAAATTCAAGTTGTACTAAAGGTTAAACAGTACAAAGTAAGCAATTTTTCTATCATTGATCTCCAATATTCAGGTCTTTCTTGAAGTGATTTTGTTTTTGTTGTTCTGCACAAAATATAGCACACTTTCCTTTTCCACTTAATAATTTATCAAGGAAGTCTTTCATGGAAGTACATAGGTAAGTCTCATTTCTTTTAAAAACCCCATGACTTGCTATGTCATAAACACCACTCTGAAAATCTTTGTATTTTTATGGTGTTTGTGTGTAGAATAAACTCTTAAAAATGGAGTTATCAAAAAAGCATATGTTTATTTACAGTTTTGATAGATGTGAAATTGCCTTGCAGAAGGTTGTACCAATGCATGCTCATACAGTGCTGTATGAGAGAGACTGTTTTCCCAGGCCCTCCCTATTTCAGTGTATCAGGGATTTTTGCTTTTTGCCAAAAGCATTAATTAAAAATTTGATAGCCAGATGTAATTTTTATTTTTATTTATTTTTATTTATTTTTAAAAATTTTTATGTTTTTTATTTATTTTTGAGAGACAGAGAGAGACAGCGTGAGCAGTGGAGGGTCAGAGAGAGAGGGAGATACAGAATCCCAAGACAGGCTCCAGGCTCTGAGCTGTCAGAACAGAACCTGAGCAGGGCTCGAACCAACAAACTGTGTGATGATGACCTGAGCTGAAGTTGGACACTTAACCAACAGAGCCACCCAAGTGCCCCCCAAATCACCTTTTAAAAGACAGTTTTTTAAAGACAGTTTTATTCAGGCATAACTGATATACAAAAAACTTCTCACAATTAATGTGTGTAATTTGGTGAGTTTGGACACATGCAGACACCTGGGGTCCATCATCACAATCAAGGTCGTAGACATAATCAACATCTCCCAAAGTTTCCATGTATCCATTCCCCTCTTTTCTGTGGTAATAACACTTAACATCAGACCTACCCTCTTAATAAGTGTTGAAGTGCACAATCCTGTACTTTTCACTGGAGACACCACGCAAAGCAGATGGGAGTTGTTCAATGGGTATAAAGTTTCAGTTATTCAGTCAGAGTGTAAATTCTAATTCAATTCATTTTATGATTGAAGTTGATATCTTCAACGTTTTATTTCTTATTTTCTGTGAATTCATGTGTGTGCCTTTTAAAAAACTGGCTTGCTGATAATTTTTTGACTGATCTGTATGGACAGTACACAAATTTAAAAGAATTAACTTATTAGCATATGTGTTACTAAAAAAAATCTAAGTTATTAAGTTTGTAATATTTTTTTCTCTTGCTATGGAAAAACTTTTGATTTAATGAACTCAAATTTATAAGTATTTTCTTAATAGATCCTGCACCATGCTTAGAAAAGTTTTGCTCCTTGCTTAGAAAGATGTCTTAAAATCAAGAATAAAAGAGAATTTTTCAGTGTTTTCCTTCTGTATTTTATGGTTTAAATATTTTACTTAAAATTTTTTTAATGTTTATTTTTAGTGTTGAGAAAGAGAGATTGAGAGAGAGAGAGCACAAGATAGTGAGGTCAGAGAGAGAGGGAGACACAGAATCTGAAGCAGGCTCCAGGCTCTGAGCTGTCAGCACAGAGCTTGAGACAGGGCTGGAAATCACAAACTGTGAGATCATGACCTGAGTTGAAGTCAGATGTTCAACCAACTGAACCACCCAGGTGCCCCTAAATGTTTTACTTATTAAAAAATTGGTTTTTCTGAAATTTATCTACTATAGAGATTTGAAGAAGGAATCTAGCTTATTTATTTTCTCCAGATTCTATCCAATTATCTAGCATCATTTAATCAATTCCTACTCTGTTCCCTTACCTTATTGATGTAGAATGCCACTTCTAGCAGTAGCCAACAATTCATATATATTTAAGACTACGTATGGTTTCTCTGTTACAGCAATTATTTGTGGTGTACCAATATGTCCTGCTGTTTTATAATGTGTTTTAATATCTCCTATTGCTACTCTGTGCTGATTATTCTTCTGTTCTGCCTCAGAATTCCCTGGATATTGTTGAAAGTTAAATTTTTTCTATATAGACATTAGAATTAACTTGCAAAATTTCTTGACAGATTGTGGAATGAATTTATTAGGACCAAGTTACATGACTGCATTATCTTAGGTAAAATGATATACTTATGATAAGTCATTTCATCAAAGAAAAAACACAGTAGGTCTCAGCTTGCTTCATTTCTCTTTTATATTTGCCTAGTTTTACTTAGCATTTCATTAATATAGATTTTGCAGACTTTTGGTTAGACTCATTCATAAGTTGAGGCTACCTGGAATTTTTAAGAATTATACTTTCCAGCTAATTATTATTCCAATCACTTTTTCACTCAAGTAGTTTTTGTCCCTCCCAATCACTGAAATGTTTCTTGTCACACTAACCCTGGCCTCTCTTTTGCACAACCCAGTAGTCATTTTCTCTTTCTTGATTTGATTTCTGACAGCATTTGACCATAAAACCAATGTATTCTCCTTAAAAACCTTCCCTTTGCATGTCCTCTTTGATGTCATATTCTTCAGAGTTCTAAAAAGCTAACTTACCAGAAACCTTTTCTGAGTCTACTTTGCTGCTTCTTCCTCTTTACCTAACTTACAAATGTCGTAGTGTCCTTGGGTCCTTTGCTCTCCTCTAGCTGTCTAGCTACATTCTCCCCTAAGTGATTTCACTGGGCCTTCCTCCTGCTCTTTTATCTATTGTATTCAGAATCATTGTTAGAGACTTTTAGATATTGAAGACTATTATCCCTTTAACAGATTATGTTTCCCTGGGGGGAAAATGCCCATAAACCTCTGAAAGAAGGTATAAACATGCTCTTTAAAAAAAAAAAAAACTCTCAGAAGGGGTAAATGGCCCCTTCAGACATATTACATGAGCTGCAGTGTTCTCATTTTAGATGATAAAACTGGCAAAATGGTGCACAATTTGATTTTGTTGCAAAAACTGAGTAATACAACTTCTACTCTGAAAGCTCTTCAAATTAGTCTAAATTCATTAGCAAGGGACAATTTGTGTCATCCTTACTTTTCTCTTAATTAACCAAGATTCACACCGCGGGAAAAACTCTTGCTGCATCTCTACACAAGAAAAACACATGAACCTATGACTAAACCAAGAAAAAAAGAGGTTACCTCACTTTTTAAAACAATGACAGGTGATTCTGTTCCCTGGGTTTTATAATCTAGAACCCAGATCTTAAGATTTCTGCCAAGGATCGATGATTATTTTTATCTGATAATTGCTTATGCTGCAGTTGGCAGGTGTATTCCGACCTGAGTTTCAAATGCTGCCATATAGGAAGTGTCGCATAAGAGTGTTCAGCAGCTCATCCTACAAGGAAAAGAGCAGGTGGGGCTCCTGGGTGGTTCAGTCACTTTTGCCTCTGACTTTGTCTCAGGGCTCAGTTCCGGAGTTTGAACCTTGATCTGCCTCTCTGCTGTCAGCCTGGAGCCTGCTTTGGAACCTCTGTCTCCTTTGCTCTCTGGCCCTGCCCTACTGATGTACATATGTGTGCGCTCTCTCTCTCTCTCTCTCTCTCTCTCTCTCTCTCTCTCTCTCTCTCTCTCTCTCCCTCCCCCTGCCCTACTGATGTACATATGTGTGCTCTCTCTCTCTCTCTCTCTCTCTCTCCCTCCCTCCCCCCTCTCTCTCAAAAATAAAAAATAAACATAAAAGGAAAAAAGCAGATGATTGATTCTAGTCCAATACGACTACGGACTAAGTTTTCCAGGGGAAGAAACCTTCATCAGAAAATCCTCAGTTAGCCTTAGAGGAAAAACTCAGACAGAGAGAGCAGCTCCTGGCTTCCGGGACTGGTCTGGTACCATCAGCTGGGCTAGGCTGCTGTCCTGAGCGGTTTTGACCCTTGGAATTAGGCCTGTGTTTTTCTTTTGATGAAAAACAATTTCATAGAACATCACTAGCAGGCAAAACCCCTCTGTGACCAGGATAAATCAGGGCAAAAGCAAGATCACTAGTAATAATATCCAAACATTGAAAAAACATAAACAAAATAGCGAACTACTCCCTTGTCCTGGCTACGATGAGTACCTGCTGCTTCTTCCCCACTTACAGATTCAGGTTCAGTCTAATGTTCCCTCCTGATAAGATGTATAAGATAAACAATCATATCTCAAAAAAAAAGATAAATAATCATAGAATTACTCCTGCTTCCTGTTAGCAGGTCTTCCTGTAGCAAAGACCAGTTCCTCATACTCTCCCCAAAATTATCTAAGATGGACTCAAATTCATTAATTTTGAGTTTTATGAATAAAAATTTAAAAGTAATAAGCTAGGGAACCATAAGGAGATAAAGATTCTTAATAAAAACTATGAAACCATAAGGAGTTTATAACTATGTACCTACTTATTAAGAAAAGTGAGTGCAATTGTCTCATGTTCAATAGAAGAGAGGAAAAAATGATAGCATTTTCAATGGAAATAGTCATAGTCAAGTGCTGAGATCTTGTACTGAATGAATAAACTAAGTATAGGTGAAAGATCAAATTGGTGCATGCCAAGGGTCCCAACTCGAGATTTCAGTAATAATTTTCAATAAGAAGAGAAATTCTATCACTTAGTGTTCTGCTTTATGACATTTTATGTTGGTGTTTGTAGTGTTATTTGATTTTTCACATGTTCATTTCTTTTCATACTAACTGTATTTATGCTATTGAAGTCTAGTACCTCATCATGTATTTTCCTTATCATGTTTTATACATAGCACAAGGATTTTTTTACATTGATTTATTTGAATATTATTTACTGATTCACTTTAGTACCTTTTCAAATTATGTTAAATTTTTTCAAGATTAGTAATCTTTTGCATGTGTTATGGGTCAAGTTGACACTATGATACCAACTGATCAAATTGGAAAAAAGCACTAACCTTGTTCTGTTAAATATTTAAAATGTATAAAATAACAGAAAGGAAATGTTCTTTGCAGCTGCACCAATTAACAGCCATTCTATTGTTAAGAATATTCTTTTATGCAAAGTGAAAATCCACCAGGGCTGAAAATAAATGTGTTTAAAAGTCCCTAATCCATTAAAAGACAAGTGCCTTTATCATTTTTAAGATTTAATGAAGACTGGCTTATTTGGTGTTGTCTTTTTCTTGGCTAACAAGCTACTTGCTTGTCCACACTCATGCTGTTTTAATTAATCTTACCAGTTGCAATAGCTTGATTTTCTGGAAAAAGAAATGAGCTGTTTTGTTCTGTAAACAGTTTCTGTGGGTGCTTGGACACATGAGGAGATGAATAAACAAATGATAGATCTTTCCTAACTCATACTACTTGTTTACCAAGTGCAAACAGAAGATGAAAGTACCTTTGTTTTAATTCCTATCTTTTCTTCAGAGGAAATGTCCCACCATGACTGTTCATTGTTTATAAAAGTCTCAAGGAATTAGTTTTTTTCAGAGCTGATGATTGTTTTTTGAAAAGGAAATGTGAGGAAAAAAGAATGTAGCTAAGAGACAGAAATACCATTTGGGGGATGTTTTGTTGTATTTAATTCTACAAATCTCCAATACAGTTCCCTTCTTTATATTGCTTCTGGTAAAAACTTGGAAAATATTTCCCTCATCAGTTTTTGTCACAACTGTTTACTATGCTTTATTTTTTCTTTTTGTTTTTTAAATAGGTTTTCCTGTGATGCTAAGAAATATATTAGACTGACATTGTATATATTTTTAGTTTTCTGATTTTAAATTATTTGCTACAACTTCCAATTACAATTCTAATTTTGTATCAACACTGTCTAAGCATAGAATACTGGGCATTGAGTTGTTTTTGGTCAATAAATGGGAATATACTTCAAATGCAAAAATAATGATAATCTTGTATGCTGTATTAAGGCATTTTGACTGTATTCTGCAGATGAATGAAGATTTGCTATAGGTATTTAGGTAGCGGAGTAAAATCACGGTATCTGTGTTCACATTCTGATAACAATAAAATAGTTCTTTCAAGAGAACTGCTAGGAAGTCACTACAAAGTGACCATAGTTACTGTAGGTGACATATTTGGGTTTCTTTGAAGTGGGAAAAGATTCAAGAAATGTTTATAAAAGTAGCAGGGCTTAGTGATTGGTTATTTGAGAACATGAGGGGAAGAACCAGTCTCTGTGTTCTAATTTATCTCTTATTTAAGAAACTCCCAAACTAGTATATATTTTTTTCTTCTCTTGCAGATAAATGGAAAACCTGTAATGATGTTGGTGGGTTTTATTTTAAAATTTTACATATTTCTCAATTTCCAAAGGGACTAGCCAGTTCTAGGCCTCAAACATATCTACTTATATGGTAAATACCCCTGGTTCTCCTTTAATTTCTTAAATTTCAAGAAAACAAGCTACTGCATTGCCAGAGGTATCCAACAGGCACTAAGCAGAGTCAGTATTACACAGTCATAGTCAATATTAGAAGGGACATTATAAAACAAATAAAACTATTTTATTTGTTTAATTGACAATTTTAGCATTTGGCTACTCTTTGTGTTTTATTTTCCACAGAAATACCTGTGAAATTTGATGTTTTCTGAGATCTTAACCCACTAGAATAAATACTGACATAGTACTAAACAATGAGGACTTCCATTGCATTTTAACATGAATTTCAATATATAGAATGAGAATAGGGATATCACTCACAAGCAAAATTTGTTATAATTTCAGCATCCTCTTTTGATGTTAAAAGAGTTGGATGTTCATTTAAAAAATTTGTGAATATCTATATACAGCAAATTGGAAATTAAAAAAGAAAAAGGTAGGTTATTATTAGATTTTCCTATTACTGTATTTAAAAGATAAAACTACTTTAAAATATTTTCTATCACTAGCAATAGACACTAAAGTTTTAAGTTATTTTTTGCATTTATAAACATTTGTGTTTCTTAATGATCCAGAAGATGACTCCATTTCTAAAGAGATATAAATCTGTTGTTTTTAATGCTCTAGATAGGGAAACATCTGGTATTTCGGAGGAAGCAGAAATCCCACAGAAATTCTCCATTGACCTATTGCATAATTATTTCTTTAAAAAATTGGAACTACCATATTTTTGGGAAACGTACCCATAAAAGTATAGAATTTCACTTCTTGAGAATGCCTGAGTATGTTCATGGTTCACTGAAAGCCAAATCAGTCAACTTTCCAAAATATAACAAGGTAGTGCGTTTTTTTATTCCAAGATGATGCAAGACCAAGACTTTAAGATTCACAGAAGCATTTGGGTGAAGCTCTGGTCCTTTGCTATCTCTAGAACTTTCAGTCTGTTTCTATCCTGGAATAAGAATCAGCATTTGAATTCATGTCTTTTCTCTGATCTTTGCTGCCCTCTACTGTTTCATATTGCACGTCTTTTCTTTTTAAATCTGCTTAACCTATATTTAACTAATGCAATTATGTACTGAATTAAGTATTTATGGAAAACCAATGTGTTTTTTTGTTTTTTTTAATGTTTTTTTTAATGTCTTTATTTTATTTTGAGAGACAGAGCAGAGAGCGAGTAGGGGAGGGGCAAAGAGACAGAGAGACAGGGAGACACATAATCAGAGCAGGCTCCAGGCTCTGAGCTGTCAGCACAGAGCCCAACATGGGGCTCAAACCCACGGATTGTGAGATCATTACCTGAGCTGAAGTCGGATGCTTAACCGACTGAGCCACCCAGGCACCCCGGAAAACCAATGTTTAAAGATTTCCAATATACAGAAAAACATCTCTTTTGCCTTAAAGTTAATTCTACTGGTCTAAGAAATAAACTGGATGGATTACTCACTGTAAAAGACAAAATTGTTGAAAAGATAAATAATATTCCAATTTATTAAAATAGCAAAAGCATAGTTTGACCTACTATCTTAAGAGATGGAGGCAATACAAAAACACTTCATGGAGTCATACAAAATTGTTTACATCTGACACCAAATAATGCCATATTGGATACAATTATTACCTAAGAAAGTAATAAAAAGCATAAACAAAGACTAAATAGTTTTACAAGGATGATGATGACTTTGATATAAAAAAAACACACAAAATTACAAATTAAAGATGCATACTATGGCTGAAATTGAGAAGTCCTTATAAGTGTGTGTGTATATTTGTATGGATATCTCTATGTGTATATATACACACATAAAAAATTGTGTGTCATGTTGCCATTAAAAATTAAAAATACACAGATTTCATATGTAATCATGATATTTTCAGTTATATAAAATATCAATTTTGAAGTATAAAGCAAAGTAGTATGTAAAAATGAATAAAATAAAATTCAGAAAGGAGTTACCACTTATACATGAAATGTGAATTTGTATTTTTGTGTAACTGGTTTGTTTTTACCATGTGGATAAATAATTATGCATGAAAATAAATTAAAGAAAGTGGCATGTGCCTACATGATAGGGCTTAGTGAAATATTATCAAGTATTATTTTCATTTAACCTTGCTTGGGTCACAGGTAAGGCTTATGGATTTAGAGAGTTGGGCTTAATAGCCACCTGCTACTATGAAAAATTCATGGTCTTAGGCAAGATTTCAATCACTGCCGCATCTCTAAAGGTGATAAATAAAAAGCTTACTTTTATTCACACAGATGCCCCAAATGGTAACATTTATAATGTGATGCCTAAAGTGATTTAATAAAAAAGATAAAAAAAACCTTATCTTTGATGAATTCTATAGCTTTTATTTAATTTGGTCTACTACCAAAATTTTCCTACCATTTTAAGTCGGAGGTCATTTTTCAATTCATAACACCACCACTATGTGGTTTTTAAAACCACATAGATAAATAGCTGAAATTATTCTTCTGTTCTATTTTGTGTTTATTTATTTATTTATTTTTATCATTTTTTTAAACATTTATTTATTTTTGAGAGACAGAGTGTGAACAGGGGAGGGGCAGAGAGAATAAGAGACACAGAATCTGAAGCAGGCTCCAGGCTCTGAGCTAGCTGTCAGCACAGAACCCAATGCGGGGCTCAAACCCACAAATCATGAGATCTGACCTGAGCCGAAGTCTGATGCTCAACCAACCAACTCAGCCACAGGAGCCCCTGTTCTATTTTTTGAAACTTACACCTCCACGATTCTAGAATTTCCTCTTAGAAATATTCCTCTATGGTTCATTTATTACTTCCTTTTCTCTCCCCCTTAAAGTGGTCATTTCTTAAAATTTTGTCCTCCATCTTTCCATTTCTATCTCTCTGTTCTTATTAAGCCTCAGGAATGATCTCCTTGACTGCTTTTCTCATCCCCAATCTGCATCTCTAGTGGTTTCCTGCACACAGATCACTTGTTTCACTCTCCCTCCAACACACACGTGAAATTTAAGTTTCCTTCAAATAAATTGGAAGGATGGTAGCTATCACTGAGTTCAATGCCCTCCTTTTCAGAATAAAAAACTGAGGCTACAAAAGCTAATTTACTTGACCGAGCTCACACACTAATTGGGGGTGCAATAAGAATTAGAAATCATGTTGTCAAACCGCCAGTCAGTCTGGGATTCTTCCTTCCACACCAAACTCCTTGTTCTCTGGTTAATTTAAGATTTCCTCTCCTGCATGATCTTTCCAAAATTATCTTCAGTCATCCAAGTATAAAATCATGGTTTAAAACAAACTGCTCCAAAATCTGATCATTTTGTTTCCATTCCATTGATCCCTTTATTCTTTTTTAAAAGAACATCTGTACCTCTCAAAAATTTTTCAGTCAAATAAATTGATATCAAGAATTCCACAAGGCCTAAAACAAAAAATAATGGGCCGTATCTACATTTCTTTCCCATCCTTGATTTCTTTTCTAAGAGGCAGATAGTCTTGAATCTTTTACATATTTTTTCTGAGATTCACTTCCATATATCTTAAAAATGATTATATGCTATTATTTTGCAATTTTCTATTTAGTTAGGTAATAACTCTGTCCTTCCTTCCCTGAAAGATAAGAATTTATTTCTTTGAGGGGCGCCTGGGTGGCTCAGTCAGTTGAGTGTCCGGCTTCGGCTCAGGTCATGATCTCACAATTTGTGGATTCGGGCTCTGTGCTGACAGCTAGCTCAGAGCCTGGAGCCTGCTTTGGATTCTGTATCTCCCTCTCTCTGACCCTCCCCTGCTCGCACTGTCTCTCTCTGTCTCTCTCAAAAATAAATAATAAAACATAAAGTAAAAAAAGAATTTATTTCTCTGAAATACTAACAATCTTCCCTCCTCAGCCTTTCTGAACATCAGAATCCAATTATTTTTGTTTTGATTAAATTAACATTTGGTGTTTTCATTATTGGATCTAAATACATGTCATTCACACTTGAGTCACATAAGTGTGCTGTGATTATGACTTTATTCATGTGTAACTTTTGGTTTTCTCAGAAATTAGTAATCATTTTATTTTCATTTGTTAGGTTTTCTCTGTACCAATTACTGTGTTTCATTTACAAACACCTGGAGAGAAAAGTAATGGCTTCCTCCACACATGAAACCTATCAGATGAAAAATCAATTTTTTGTTTTATTCTTAGAACCTCCCTCCCTAGAACCCTCTGTAACAACTGATGTAGACAGATTGTTCTCTAGAATTGTTTAAGAGCTGTTCTCCTGGGATCTCTGTTCACCGTAGTTGTGGGAGTTTCTCATACTTCCCTCCTCTTTTATTTTATTTATTTCTTTAACAAAAATTTTTATGTTTATTTATTATTGAGACAGAGAGAAACAAAGCATGAGTAGGGGAGGGACAGAGAGAGACACACAGAATCCGAAGCAGGCTCCAGGCTCTGAGCTGTCAGCACAGAGCCTGACGCAGGGCTTGAACCCACAGGCCATGAGATCGTGATCTGAGCTGAAGTTGAACACTTAACCGACTGAGCCACCCAGGCGCCCCACTTCCCTCCTCTTTGAAACCTGCTGCTAGAATTCCAAGTTTGCTGCTTGGTTACTTCATTCTAATGAATCAATCTTGCTATACTTTCCTGAGAAGTGTATGGGAGATAATGTTTTTTTGAGCTTACCTGTATGGAAAGCTCTTATTCTACCTTTTCATTTGCCTGATCATTTATCAATCTAGATGAAGATCTAGATCGAAAATCATTTTTCACAGAGCATTGAAGGCATGATTCCATTTTCTTTTGGCTTTCAAGCTGCTGTTGAGAAGTCTAGGACCATTCAGATAGCCCGTTTTGCCTCTGCATCTCATTTTCCTGAAATTCTGCAATATTGTGCTTTGCTGTGAAAATCTTCTCATTCTTTGAGGTAGATACTAACCCAATTTACTTCAATTTGTAACAGTGTTTTCTTATTTCTTTCTATGAGATTTCTTTTCATTCAAATTTTCTTTTGTCTTGTCCTGGGATTCTATAATTTCACCATTTGAACTTTAAGATTAAGCTGCTAAAATTTTATGTCTTACCTATCTTCCCATTTTGCCTTTTGGTTACACTTTCTAGAGATTTCCTCATTTTTGTATTCCACCTTTTTAATTTAGTTTTTATTCTTTTACTGTGTTTTTAACTTCTAAGAGTTTGTTTTGCTTGAAATCTTTCCTCTTATTTTAAATAATCTCAGTATTATTATTTTATGGATATTATATTCTTATATATTATAAAGAAACCCTATAGCCCTAGGGTTTCTTTGACTGCTTCCTCCTATTTCTTGCATTGTTTTTTCTCTACTGCATTGCGTATTCTTTTGGGCTCTTTATTTCTAGTAAGTGGCATGGCTTTTCTAATTTTTGGCTGATATCTGATGGTTAAGAGTAGAGTCCTAAAACTAGATTGGAAACTTTGTGTACAATTTCAAGGCTTATTTTCCAGTGAGCTTTCCTGTAGGGTAATTACACAGGTACCCAGTTATTTTTTTTTTATCAAGGATGTTCCCTCTCCCCAGCTGTCAATTGCTTTTCCTTGAGCCAGTGAGATTCCAAAGAGACGAACCCTCTAGCCCTCCACCTGTGAGGGAGGCCTGGCACACAAAGCTGTGGAAAGTAAGGGACGTATTATATGAGTTCCATTGTTCAGTGTGTGGACCTTCATGGAATTCTCTTGATTTTGCTGTGGACTCCCACCCTTAACTTTCCAAGTCTCTTGAGAAAATTATCCTGCTTTCTGCTGGGTGGGGACAATTTCAGGATCTGATTTATTCTTATATAGAGTTTGATGGGAGAAAAGGTTTAAAGTCTTCTTATAGAGACCTTCAACCACTCTCTATGTTGTCTTCCTGTTCCACACGTCACCCTTCATAGGAGCCTGATGCTTCTAACTCGTGGATCTTACCTGGACTCCAGAGCATGAGTTCACTAGTATTTTCACTCCCCATTCTTGCACCTGGCAGGCACAATCACTCTTCTCCCTTTTGTCTTCATTACTGCTCTATATCTTTCCATTTTTCCTTTGCATCTCAATTTTGTTATTCTGTTTCTGGTTTTTCTTTGGCAGTTTTATGCATTAAAAAAAAATCTCTGCACTGGATTTTTGAGGCATTGTAAAAAGTGATTCTACATGATTCACCAGAATTCAGTAATTCCCTTTTTTTTTTATTGCCATTGCCCTAGATCACATGTTATACTTGATATGGGGATAATTAGATTGGTTCCTTAACTAGCTGGTTTTCCTGTCTTAAGCTTCTTCTTCAACTAATGAGTTTTGAGGAGTGCCCTCAAAGAATTTCTAAAAAAGTAAATTTCCAACTCATCCAAAATATACCCAAATTTCATATCTTCTCCACTGTTTCAATAGGAATACTTTTTATCATATAAATAACTTTACTCTTTGTCTCTAGAAAATGTGCATCCATTTTTACATGTTTTAGGAAAATCTATCCTTCCTCTTCATTTAATGTTATTTATTCTTCTCATTTCCTCCATGAAGTAGTCTTCGATCCTTCCAGCAGAAAGAAAAAAATCTTTAAGTCAGTTTACACTCGCTTCCTGTCATTACAGCATCTGTAGTTCTTAGTTTTTTAAAATTCTCATCTATCTCTACTATACTCGAAGTTGCACTGAAGGTATATTAATTTTGACATATTTATTATTGTATGTTCAATAATTCAATATTTCAATATTTTTAATGCGTATTTATTTATTTCGAGAGAGAGAGAGAGAGATAAAGAGAGAGAGAATCCCAAGCAGGCACTACTCTTAGTACAGAGCCTGACATGGGGCTCGACCTCACCAACCTCGAGATCATGACCTGAGCTGAAACCAAGAGTTGAACATTTACCCAACTGAGCCACCCAGGTATCCCTCTTTTTGATAATTACTTAATGCTTACTTGTGCCAAGTCCTGTGCTAAAAGTTCTTCAGGCTTTTCTTAGGTAAAGACAAAGAGAGGGAGGCAGTAGTTTCCAGAAAGAGTAAAAGCTGAGGGAAAGGTTCCAGTGACCAGCAGGAGTTCAGAAAGCAGGTTCTAGTTTCTGAGAGGATGGAAAAAAGCAAGCCTCCTCTCCAGCCTACAGGAAATGAAAATAAGACAAGGATCCATTTCTGGGATTGGTATCCACAAGTGGGTGAAGAATAAATACGTTGTCTCCGTATTAGTCAAGGGATGAAAGGTCAGCCCAGAATGAAGAGCAAGATAACTTGGTATAGAATTCACTCAGGTTACTTAATGGACTCTTCACACCACTTTATCTCAGGCAGGGTTGGTCCCCAAGCTTACAGGGTTATTGAGCCTGCATGCCAAGTGGTCTAGCATTTGTAGAAAGGGGCTATTGAAAGTTAATAAAACACATGGATCTGGTGAAGACTAGGTTTCTCTCAACTTCACAGGAAGTTTTTTGACTGCAGGATATGAATGTCACTCTCATTTCAGGAAGAATTCCATACTCTTCTCTTAATGATTTTCAGGGACAGATTCCATATACTGAAGAAGGTTATTTTGCTATTTGTTAGCATTTAAGTTAAATTTATATGGTAAAGAAGTCCTTATATATGTCTAATCACAATAGTCTTGTTTCATATACTCTATGAAGGTCTTTAGATTTTTATATTCTTCAACCTCATATTGACTACGATTTTGCAAAATCATACTTCTATGAATAAAAAACTCCACGAATCTATAATCATTGGAGTGTAGGGACCATGGTTGCTCATCTTAGTACTCCACCATATTAGTTTATTGTAAATGCTAAGCTGAAGTACATATAGTGGAAAGGACAATACTTTTAGCATCAAAATATACAAGTTTGTGTATCAGCAATTCCATGTATAATTGTGTGACTTTGGTCAGTTCCTTAAACTCTTGGGGTCACACTTTTCTCACCTGTTGATACAAGATTATTTCCCCCCATATTAGATGAATGTGAGGATTAAATAAGAATTGTGTAAAAATGCTCTGTGATCACTAATGCACTTTAACCCCAGAGCCTTCAGGTGATAACTGAAAGGAACAAGTGAACAAATGCCTTCTGATGGACTCCTGTGGGCTCTAGTTTCTTTTGTCACTAAACAGAAGAGACTTCCCTGCCTTCTTCATGACATGCCGTGTGAGGTGATGGTTACAGAAGACCTGAAAGATGCTCCATCACACATTTTCCAGTCATCTCCCTGACAATATGTCCAAAATACTCCTAATTTCTATTTTTTGTACAGGGTTTTTAGTCTGAGGAGGCACCTGTCACCATAAAAAAAAAAAAAAAGGCAGCATAGGGGAAGTGACTTAATCATGCATGGCATTTACATATTTGTATAGATGAATACATCAGCAGAGAGTAGAACTTAAAGAAAAAAGTCCTAAGAAAGACATGAGAGTGAAAAGACCTAAGCTACTGTGGAATCAAAAGCTACAACGACTCTGAGGATATGCAGAAAATGGTACCGTGAACACATAGATGGCTCTTGCTCATTACTTTGCCTCATTTCTTTCCCAACTTCAATTTTAAGGAGTAACCAGGCATTCTCTCTCTCTCTCTCTCTCTCTCTCTCTCTCTCTGCATATTTTTGTTGAACTGACTGCTGTAGATCTGTACAACAGTCAAGGTTCCTTAGAAAATGTAAGAATAGTTATTTACTGCTTACCAATCTTTGGCAAGCCCTCAGAAGAGAACATTTGCAGGGGATGCCTGGGTGGCTCTGTCACTTCAGTGTCTGATCCTTGGTTTTGGTTCAGATCACAACCGTATGTTTCATAGGTTTGGTCCCATGTGGGGCTCCGTGCATCAGTGCGGGATTCTCTCTCTGCCCCTCCCCAACTAATGTGCTCTCACTCTCTCTTACACACATTCAATAAATAAACTTAAAAAGAGAAGAATAACATATTTGCTGTAGGTATTTTCCTAGTTTTACCACATAAGGATGTGCAATTATGATTAAATTGCCTCATAATGAATTAAACAGAAAAGTTTACCAAAATAGACAAAAATCTAGATAAACATGAATACAATTCATAATTCTATGTAGTTTATTATTTATGCTACATGTTTTATTATTTTTGAAAGATACCTATAACTCCCACAATTTTTAATGCTTTTAAGAGGTAGAGACCTAAGGAATAAAACTGTAATCATTCTTGGATTCTGACCTGCTACCTTGCTTACACTGTCAGCATGAATTCAGTTAAGGAAGTACATAGTATGTATCCTCCAGTACGTTGTTACTTTTAATACACAAGTCAACTATTATTCACAATACACCTATTAAATACAAAATACTCTTCTAGGAATCATTTGTGTAACTGTATGTATGTGCATGGGAGGCAGGTAAGAGTAAGAGAATGAATAGATTTGTTTTTCAAATATTTTTTTTGAGTGCACCCATGTACTTGACCTTCTGCTGGGTATGCAGGCCACCATTTAATACAATCTCTGCTCTGATGCAGCTCATATTATAGTAGAGAGACCAAGTATACCAGAATAGTAAATACAGCAGGCTAGATGGTAGAGTGCTATGGACAAAAATAATGCAGGCAAGGCAAGAAGATAGGCAGTCCAGTCAATTCCAAATAAAGTAAACAAGAAAGGTTTCTTTGAAAAGGTGACATAGGATTAAAAATCTATGAGGTTAACAAGCCAGCTATGAAAATATTCGAAGGAAGATCATTTCAGGCAGAGTAGATAGCAAGTGCAAAGATCCTGAGGCCAAAGAATGCCCAAGATTCAGGATCTAGCAAAGTTGCCAAGGCAACTGAAGCAGAGTTAGAGAGAAGGAGAGTACTAGGATAATATCAAAGAGAAAAGGGGAAATTAGAACATATAAACCACTGAAAGACCTTACACTTTAGTTCTGGATGATATGGAAAGTCATTGAGAGTTTTAAGCAGTGGAGTGACATAATATGGCTATTGTCTCTTTTTTAATGGCTACTTTCTAATAAGAAAAATAAAGTAGGAGTTTGTGAATGTTTTCTTCTAAATGACTCACCTGAAGTTTTTAAAAAGATAAAGAATAAGAAAATGTAGAAGCTGGAGGTGGTTATTTGTGCAGCTGTCCATATTGTTCAGTCAAGAGTTCACACTGACTTTTGGTAGGGGTGAAGATGATAAGGTATTGTCAGACATTGTAATAGATGAGGATACATCTCATAAAATTTTCTATTGAAATAGTGTGGCATGCGAAAGAGGGAATTTAAAAATAAGTCTAGACTTTAGAACCTGAGCAACTCTAAGGATGATGTAGCCATTAACATTAACGAAGAAGGAGTGAGTACACCAAGCTTTAGGAAAGATTAGGAGGTTGACTTTGAACACGTTGAGATGATGAGGTTTCCAACTGGAATGTAGCAGAGGCAGTTAGATATATTAACCTGGAATTGAGGAGAGAGGTCTGAGCTAGAATTATCCTGGAAGTACAGTATTTGGGAATTGCACATTTATACAGTAGTTAAGACTGCATGAAATCACCAACGGAAGGAGTATATTGAGAAGAGAAAAAGCTTAAGGTTGTGGAGAGGTAGAGAAAGTAGCACAAGAGGCTGAGATGCAGAATTCAGTGTGGGAGGAGGAAACCCAGAGTGACATCCTGGAGGTGTTTCTATGATGAGGACTCGTCAACTCTGCCAAATGCTTTTGACGGATTGTGTAAGATGCACACTGAGTATCAACCTCTGCATTTTGCAATGTGAAGATCTCTGGTAACATTTTCAACAATTATTTTGACCAAGAGGATAAGAGTCTTGTTGGCATGGGTTCAAGAGAGGATAAGAAAGGAGTCATTTGGAGGAAGCAAACGCATGTTTTTATGCTGATGAAAATGATCCAGCAGAAGGAGAAAAAAGGCTAAAATAGGGGAGAAAATTGCTGACGTCACATCCTTCAGTCCGAGCATCTTGGGCACAATGCAGGATTTAGTATGCATAAATGGCATAGACAATTCTTCCCTCAGGATAGGTGACATGTCTCATTGAAATTCCACAAAAAGGTGAGGGGATGGGAGCTTGTGGAAACTCTCTTCTGCCTGCTTCTATTTTCTCCGTAAAATAAGAAGCATGGTAGCAGCATTATGCTCTTAAGGAGTTTAAAATATAGTGGAAAAGACAGAAGAACATACTAAATCAAGGCTGAATATGATCAGGGCTAAAGCAGATGTATCTGTTGTGTTGAACAAACAGAACTCATGGCATGCTATCATAGAAGTTTTTCTTTTTCTTTACATTTATTCCAAGGGGCCTATCTAATTTGAAAATTAAGTCAAGTCTCCATTTTTCCCAGTAATTTACACTAATAGGAATTGCTCAATAAGTAACCAATATGCCCATATTATTAATTAATAATCATACGTTTAAACTTTGTTTCAAGATAAAATGACACCACTTTACCAGTTCAGGCCTATTATAGGTTGGCTTCCTTTAGGGAGAAAAAGGTCGTATTGGGCTTCTTTTCTATCTTCAATCCTTCCCCCACAAACCCCTTAGACGCACAGTGCCATTTCTAACCCTTCTGGTGTTTGACATTGGGTAGGGATAGTATGGAAGACAGAAGAAAGAGTAGAAAGGTTCTTACTTAGTTACCACTATCATAAGCTGGCATTGTGTAGTATGGGCCTGTGAGATGTTTGAAGCCCCTTCTGTTTCTCTTAGGGGAACTTTTAGCTTACTGTTGTGTGTGATGCGTTCTATCTGGCTGACTACTGGCATCTCATAAGGAAAGTAGAAAACAATTGTCTTGTGCCTTCAGTTGAAGCTGCAACTAAATTACTTCCATTACAGTATTCTGTTGCATAAATGGCAAATCCAATGTTATTGTGTTTAAATGAGAAAGAGAGGAAGTTGGTTTTTACTTAGGAGCATGAGGGCAAAAGGAAGAATCTTTGAGTTGGGTGATAGAATTTGTACTGATATTCATAGCAATTGGCACTCAATGTCTTATAGCTTTGAGTAAATAGCAGCTAATGACTTCCCATGGCTTACCATGTGCTCTACCATCTAACTACCGTGGGTACACATGACTGAGCCAGAGATAGGTTTTGAAATAAAGGCCATTACTGATGAGGTTGATGTTTGCAAGTCCTCTGTCCACTATAGGTTCTTTATATAGGATTCTACCACCAATCAAAGAATTAAAATAGGAACTTTCAGAATGAGTCAACAAACAGTATGGGAAGAAGAGATGAGACAGAAAGGTATTGAGGAGAAGCCAAGGGACAAAATAAACCCTGAGCAATCAGGTATCAGAACAGATCAGAAAGATGTTGAAGTAAGCTCATTGAAAGCAATGTAACAACAGAAGATGCAGAGTTGCTGAATCATCAAAATCATGAAACACAAGATTCTAGAATTATTTTTTCAAGGTGATCATGGGTTTATTGCTGCACAGAGACCTTCCTGATGGCTAGTAGAAGCTCAAGTTAAACACACTGTTGTTCAAGATAACCACATAGCCAAAGCTAGGTGCACGTCCTCTCATTTCCCATCCCACATTGGGCTCCTCCATCATTTTTCCCATCCCAGGTAAAGGCACTACCAACTACCAGTTCCCTAATCTAAACTTAGGGACTCACTCTTTTTTCATCTTTCTCCTATCCCATCTAATTCACCAGAGCTCACTCACCATAAGTCTCAAATAGAGCCCCTTCTCTTCTCCTCCACTACTACCACTCTTTTAAACCACACCAATTTTCCACCTGTAGCATTACAGTAGAACCTCTGCTTCTATTCTCCCCACCCCTTACCTCTCAATTCAATCTCCATTTAGCAGCCAAGGGATCTTTATGCAAATGTAAATTAGATTATTTTGTTTATTTTACAAAACCTTCTTCCAATCATACTTAAACAAAACCGATGCTTCTTGCCCACACCGCAAAGCTTTGGCCCATCGTAATCTAGGAACTTGATGGCAACCACAATGTCCTACGTCCTGTCTCTTTAATTTGCCAAAAATATTTCTGCTACCACGTCTTTATACACCCATTCCCTTTATCTGGGTTGCTTTCTCTTTTAGTTTTAGCATGACTGGATTCTTCTTGACACTTAATTTTCAACTTAAATGTCACCCCTTAGAGATTCCTTCACTCACACCTAATCTTACATCACTATCCATTCACTCTCTGGCATATTTTCTACCATATTGTTAGGGTACATTTATTCAAAGAATGAAGAGGTCCAGATCTATGCCAGGTGGATAGCATTGAAGTATTGTGGAAGGTAGAGTGGGTAACCAGTCTCTAAGAAAGCAAAAATGTGATGAAAGAGGTGGAGATTTGAAATCACTGAAAGAATGTGTTACAGTATTATATGCCAGTTCCAAAGTTTCCACCCACCTCACAAATAATACAAACAGACAAAACAAAAATTCAAAACGATGACTCTTATCTAGCAGACAAAATGATTATTGGTCATTGATCACTGATGAAACTATTAGATAAGCCAAACCAAATTAATGCCAATACTACTATTATGAGTAGTATTATTTGCACCTAAGATTAATTGGATTTATGTTTTATATTACTGGTTATTTCTGTAGTATATAAGTAGTTCAGAACTTCTAGGCGCCATGGTTTATACCTTATCCTCTCTCATTCTCCTGGTCCTTGAAGGCTTTGAGGAGCTTCCATGGCCAAACACATAAAGGACTCCTTCCTTTTTCCAACATTGACCTGTAGATCTGATAACTAAATTACTTTGGCATTTTCTTCTAGAGCCAGAAGAGACCCTGCCCACCTCTTGCTCCTTTTGCTCTGTTTCTCTTTTCCCTGTGGAGGGTGTGAGGGCTGGTCAGCCCGAAGCCTGGGTCTCTGCTGACATACTTCTCTGATGCTGAAGCACTCTGTCTCCACTGGGCTTTGGATTGCAGCCTATACCTGGATGGATTTCCAGTGCTTATGCTAATATCAGCTAGTTGGGAAATTCTATTTCATCTTGCTTAATTACCCTGAGGCTGGGTATTATTCAAGAACAGGCTTGGCTGCAAGTCACTAGAACGTCTCCTTACAGTGGATTAAATAGAAATAATTTTAATTTTTCCCCCAAATAACATAAATCCTGGAGATAGACAGGGCCTGATTCTGCTTCAGCACTCAGTGTGTCAGAGCCAGTATTTCTGGGTCTTTCCATCAGAGTTGCAAAATGGTTGCCTCATTTCTAAATGTATCAAAGGCTGGAAGAAAGATTTTGGTGTTTGCAAATAATTATTGCTTTACTTGGTTGCCACCTGTTGTCTGTACTACTTTATAGTTTGGAAAGCTGAATATATATATAATGTTTAAATACAAGTGGATAGTTGTACATTAAGTCAAAGTTTATTAGATAGCTGCTTGCATATAAATGTATTATTTTTTTAACATAATGCTATAAAATGTGCTCTCGTTTACAGATTAGACAGCTGTTGTTTTCATTTAGTCTCTGAGAATGGATTTTTCAGACCAGCAGAAAGTTGATCTTAAAAACTCTTTGCAACGGGTAAGAGTATACTTAGCCTAGGAACAATTTGTTCTGATGACAAACTGACATCAGATGAGACATAAAACTTGAGAGACATCTTAAATTTATGTCCCTTTTGGTTAAAAAAATCAGTCCTGACACTTACTCAATATTGGCACACTCGCCATTCTTTCCATTAATTTATTTATTGGAATTATAAAGAGTTTTCTCCTCTACAAACTCAATTTAATTTCATCCAGCTTTGTGGCTGTCATAGTTCATGTTTGTCTATCTAAAGGCATCCAAGTTGGTCAGGTTTGGTTTGGTCAAGAACATAATTCCCTATTTTCCCCACTCATACAAATATCAGTAACTCAGAGATAATGAAGAGTTAATGTATTTTTAAGTCATTCTGAACCCATATTCAAACACCTTTACATTACATGATTAATCGTTCCCAACAGCAAGGTCTCTGAATAGCTTTGGATTGTAAACTTAAAGCAGTGAGGCTCCTGATTTGCATTTTCTTCTTTTTCTTTTCTATTAAATCTGCTTAAAGTAGCGAATGTCATCGCTCCACATACATTCTGACAAAAATCTGCGAGGCAAAATGCCAGATTCACTAATTGGTGGTTTACATTCTCTTCATAGTTAAAAACAAAAAAGTATGCTTTATATTCTCTGAAGGGAAGGGATGGTATTTGATTCTGTGGCCTAAATAGAGGAACCTGAGGCAGCTGATGCCTAGTTCTTCATGGCTCAAGTGAATAGTGCAGGGACTCCAGAAGTTTCCAGTTAAGAATAGAAGGATGGCGTGTACCGAAAGAGTGAATGAGGAGAGAGTCTGTGTGGAATGACGTAATGTCTGGGGACTTTATCATTAGAAGCAGAGAGCTGGAACTGTGGGGTCTAATGGTAGGTGCCACCTGGTCATTTCAGGAAGCCAGGAAGGACCCACACCTTCTAGTTTAGATCACATATGCTATTCTGCAGCAAAGACAAGATAGATTCTGTTGAAAACGTGGGTTTCTAGTTTCCAGTGAAGATGGCTTCTCAGTAAACACTTCAGAGTTTATAAAAAATGTGGCCTTCTCATCGGTGGGGTAATGATAGCGGTGGTTGAGAACATCATAAAAGGTATGACTATCTAAGAAACAAAAAATTTAGTTTCTATTATTCAAATGTTGCCCTGAACTCTTAGTTATTGGGGAACACTCAATTTCTGGGAGCAAGTGACACAGTGCTGAGAGCTGGTCCTGCTTTCTCATGTAAATGTAAATTCAGGTCAACTGAATTTAGAAAGATCTGTGCAAGGTTGCCTGGATAGCTCATTTGCTTAAATCTCTGAGTCTTGGTTCTGGCTCAGGTCATGATCTCACCGTTTGTGAGTTTAAGCACCTCATCTTTCTCCCTTTCTCTCTGCCCTTTCCCCTCTTGCTCGTGCTCTCTCTCTCTCTCTCTCTCAAAAATAAATAAATAAACTTTAAAAAATCTTATTATAAAGGTCAGTGAAATTACAGAAACCCAAACAGCCTATAAAGTCATTGTGCTTGCCCCTGTCTATTTTTCTAACACTTACCTTTCAGACATGTCTGCCACAAATAGGGGCATGGAGATGGACATCTGTATTGCTTATAATGGAGCACTGATTTTTATAGACGAAAGTTTATAGTGCTTATAATAAGTTAGTGATTTATGTGACGGATTGTTAAAATGTCAATGCCAGGGTCCTTTATCCTGGTGTAGAGAAATGTTTTGGAAATCAACACTTAAATATAGAACAAAGAAACATAAATTAAATGACCTGTGGTTGGTGACAGTTTGCTAATTTGTTTTTCTCTTTGTCTTAGTATTTCTGCTACTTGTCCTTAGTGTCCAGAGGGTAAAAAAGGGAAAACACTATGTTTGCTCTTAGGTAACTTAAGCAGTAAGTTTTGAGATTTGATAATCAGGGTGATCATATAATTTTTTATACAAATCAATTCATTTTAAAAACAAAATAAAGTGTTTTAAAAATTGCAACATAGCAGAGGATTAAAATGAATTTCTCTTTGGTAAATGAGATGTATTTTTACTCTTTAACCTTCTGGTTACTTTTATGGAAATAATCAGAATGCAAATAAGAGTTTCTTATAGAGGGATGACTCTGTCTTTAAAATTTTACTCAGGGCCCTGCATTGTCAGACTTTGTCTAACCTAATGTTTAGATTTAATATGCCCATTGAAGTTTTTGTGAGGAAGAATTTTAAGTTACTGCAAGTAATTTTATGACTAATTATGATTTTAATTACAAGTCTTCTTTCACTAAATAAAATTATGTTGACAGAGAGGGCTGAGGAGAGAGGCAAGATGGAAGAAAAATGGCAAATAGTTATGAATAAGACATGTAATAAAAGAATAAAAATGCTCTTAAATGATTCAGACAAAAAACATACAAAATTTGGGTAAATACAGAGATCATGTTTTCTTATGGTGAGACAAAATCACCGAGATAACTCCGCAGGAATATTCCTTGTCTCTTAGTGAAGCATAAAATGGTGTCTTGCTCTCCAGATGGTGGGAACCTCCAGATATTTGGTTCTTCGCCACCAGGGGGCAGTGGAGTACTGGGTAGAAAACTGTCCTAACAAAGAACATTCTCTCACCCACTCCCTCCCATCCAAAAAAGCCACACACCATTAAAGTAAGGAAGGAAAGAGGAAGCCATAGAGGGAATCAGATGGAAGAAAACATGTTGTAATTCAAAGACATTTTATTTAAGTATTGAAGGGAGGGAAAAAAGGAAGGATTATTTCAATATATCCTGAAAAGAATTGAAACAGGCATTCTCACATTTTTATAGAATGAATTACAGGGACTATAAAAATTTATTTAGGTTGAGAATTAGAAGGGTCTCTTCTTTTTTGAGCAAAGACCACCTATACGAAGTGGATTTTTGAAAGTCTAAGAAAATGCTGGAAAAATACAGTAAAAAGAGGTGCGATCGTGCATTTGCAACCACAGACCTCCTGCTTCTGAACTCTTTCTTCTGCTGCTCTTTGTTAATAAAAGTCCAGGTACAGGTATTACATAGTTGAAACATAAAAAAATTTTTTTTTACCTTTTAGCCCTAGTGAGTAGTTCAAAGACCTAATTATTTTACTCTAGGTTGAACAGGTCACCAATAACTGAGTGTCTATTGTTTTAAGTAATTTAAATTCACCACATAAAATGAGATTATATATCTTAACAAAATGGTTAATTCCCCTTTTTTTGTTTTTAAGATACAAGTCATTTTTGTGACTGATACGTTCTACTGTATCATCCTTAAGATTCAGAAATATCTGTTTCGGAATGTATTTTTAGTATCAAGGCATCTGTTTTTTGTTTTTTTTTTTGGTACGGCATATGTTTGAGAGAATTATAAAGATGGCATTTTGTTAGGGTTTAGAAAGGAATCTGGTGAAAAAGCTTGCACTGTTAGAGAGAAATAGCAGCTCCCATCTTTAAGATTTAAACTATTTATATGTTTGCACTCTGATTCAGCCATTACTCAAAAATTAAGATGCTGCTGGGCACTCTTAAAAAAACAGATGTTAATCGATTTTTTCAGAGTCTGTTTCAAATTCAGGAAGAATTTAGCTATATGCATTCCTTGTTTTAAGCAGAAGCAATCTTCTTCCAAAGATGGCTGTCAAATGATTTTCTAAATGGAATCATAGTTTTTATTGACATATAAAAATTTCAGAGATGCCTTATTTTTATTATTTGTCAGTGATTTGTTTTAAACTTTTAAAAAAGCAACTTCTCCTGAGACAAAGAAGGACGAATTTCAAGTCTCTTGGACAAAACAGGAGTGCTTGGTGTCTAGATATTTGGTGAGGTTGTCTCTCCAAAGAATTTGCAATGTGTAAACACCTGATATGACAAATTAATTGGAATATAGAAAAGAAATAAGTCACATATATAATTAGATAAAATTGCCTCAAATTTACAGCTTCAACAATTTTCAAGTGTCAATGTAATATTTTTTTTGAAAAATGAAACTAAAATTTTATGAATTTAAAAGTGCAGCTTTGTAGCTCATGCATATAATATTCAGAGCAGAGCTGTCACATATGGGATAAAGTCATTGTGGTATTAAGGCTGAACCAATTATAATTCAGAAGACTTCTTGCTCCCTTTATAGAGGGGGTCTTAAAGATGGTGTGTGTGTGTGTGTGTGTGTGTGTGTGTGTGTGTGTGTGAGAGGTGGGATTCCTTACAACATTAACTCAAAGTAAAGCAAGTAATAAAGTATGTACTCATGTGATAAGACAATCGTTAGGTATTTTGCCACTCTGCTGATGTTATTTCTGCAAGTAAAAATCATACAGCACGTAAGCTACAATCTTGTATTTATGTAATTCAAGGAGTTTTAATTATGCTGCTTCTTTGTGCTGAAGGGGTACAAACATTTAAAAATATATCGGTGCAATGTTTCAGTTTTGTTGGGAATATGCAATACAGGCAAGCTACGAGAAAAGACAAGTCAATAGAAATAATCATTACATCTATTGAACTTTATAAGTGCTAACTTCTTTAATAGCTTTATATGGTACGAATAGGAGAGCTGAGGAACAGAAAGATTGGCTAAATTATCCAAGATAACACAGCTAATTGAGCCAGAGGTCAAAACTAGATCCAGGGGCTTGGTTCAACTAGATCCAGGGGCTTGGTTCAAAGTAGAAGTAGTAAGGCTCATTACCAGAATCGTTAACAACTGCTTTAGGATTTGGGTGAACAATTCACATTGCCTTCCTTTTATGCTAATCTCCTGCCCATATTTTAATTGGTATTAAATTAAATTAATTGTTCAGTGTTTATGTTTCTTTTTCTTTGAATCTAATAAATAATTCTGAAATTTCTCACATCTATCTATTTTGAGAAGGACCTGATGCTGTTTGGCATTTTAACTGGATATATTACAAACATAATTTTTATTATACTTATAAAAATGAAGGAAAGCTTTTTAGCTTTTACTGACTGGAAAATCTTGAAGAAAAATGTATTTATTTATGTGCAAACATTAATCAAAAAGAAAGGTAAGGCTAGAACTCTTCTGATTATTTAAGTCACTGACTGTCTTGCGATAACATGATAGTGAACTTTTTTATTGCTTAATTGAATTTTGTGGATCTCAAAGGTCACCATGAGGAAATCACTCATTTGGAAACTTCTACGAATGATACAAATTATTATTTGGTATAGTTTTTTGATATAGTTATATAAAAGGAAAATTTGGTATAGTTGTTTGCATGCATTGTTTTTATGTTAAAGTTAAATTTGTGCAGTAATTGTCAATTTACTTTGGTTTTATGTTGATTAATTGGATGAAAAATAGGAATAATAGAAGCAGTTGTAGGTAAATAAATAAAGCTGTGGGTAAATTTATTTTTTTCTCATTCTGTGCCATGAATATTTTACATAAAATTAAGTATTTGAAGGGCACTTTTCTCTTACAAATTATGTTTATTTCTTGAAAGTCTAGGTTGTGTGTTTGTTTATTAGTTTTGTGTGGGAAGCTGCAAAGATTCAGCTGCTTGGCCATTTACTAGCCGGAAATGTCACTCCCTGAAGGGAGTTACAAAAATAGGCAGGGAAGCACCACTCCCTGTCAGAGGAGAAGCCAGAAAAACAAAGATCAATCGCCTACAGGCAGGCTGGTATGGCCCTTCGGTGCTGTGCTAAAAACCTTAGTTTGGTTCCTCTTTTACTCTAGCCTAAATCCCTTAACCCTGTTTCCTAGCAACCGACCTAGGTCAGCTGCCTTGTTTTCCAGCCTCCAAACCTTTATAAGATACAGTGTTTTCCGAATAAAAGAGAAGAGGCTTGATCAGATACCGTGTGCTGTCTCCACTCTCTGCGTCTCCCTCCTGCCCTATCTCTCTCTCCCTCCCTCAGGAACGAACCCGCAAGGATTTACCGCCCTGCCGGCTGGGGCGGGACCGGACAACTGGCCCCCAACATGGGGTCAGTGACGGGAACACGACAGTTTTGCTGTTCGGAAGTGTAGAGACATGTTTATCGCAACCATGGAAGCCATAGAGGATTGCAAATTACTTTCCCTCCTGCTCTCTGTCCTGACCTTCTGTATCTTATTTAACATGTCTGTTGATCTTTTTTCTTTCATTCTTTCTTTTTCTCTGACAGGTATATTTTCTAGGCTTCACAAAATGTACATATAGTCAGAGTACCAGCAGTGATAAATACAATACTTAGCCCACTCACTGATTCTTTTAATGCTCTGACTTAAAGCTCTAATTTAAGCTCTCTTCTTGGGACTTAATGATTAGAAAAGACATAAGCCTTGAGGTGATACAAAAACATAGTTTGTATATTTTCTTTATCCCTTAGTGTCTCTTAATTCCTTAGGCCATAACAAAGTCATAGTTAAGAATCTGATTCTTTCCTAAATATTTTAATCTTCAAGTCAGTTAGGAAATCTGATTATTTCCTGAAATATTTTTAATATGTGCAGTGGAAAGAGTTGAAACAAATGAGTCTCAAAGTGTCTCTTTGGAAAATTAAAATTTTAACTCCCATGTTGTGACTCACCTTCCCCTACTAACCTTGGAGACTCTAGGTGTGATTTTATGAGAACTTTTCACTGTCACTCATTCACTTCCCTTGAATCTGAGTCCCAAGCTACAGGTGACACTGATGCCTCAGTGGCAGTTTGTGGTGTTTGCTGTTCGTGAGCTCTGCCATGAGTACACCACCATTATGTTCTATTTAACTGACTTTTATCCAGGTCTTGAGACCAATGTTTTGAAAAGGCTTGATTCAGTGGAATCCCGACCAATGCACTGGGCTGCCGTGGGCCATCATCATGGCACCAACGTTTACCCAAGTAATAGTCTTCTCTTCTCCAATTTCCCCATAATATAAACATTTAGTAACCTATTTGTTATTATTATATGCCAGCAACTCTACCGTATTTCATGAACTATCATGTTCCATTGGAATCTTGAATGGCAGTCATGCACACACACACACTTAATGGTTATGTTGAAGGCAGAAAATAAAAAATTAGGCAAATAAGTAATTAAGGTAATGAGCAGTTTTAAAAAGTGATAGGAAATAGACTTACAATTTTCATTCTTATAGAGAATAACTGGAGGATGGAGGTGGATAAGTAACCTGGGGAGGTGAGATGTTGAGAATATACCCAACCTGAGACCTGTCCAATGTATATATTTCTATATTATTATTATTTGGCTGCATAATAGCATTCTAATGAATTAAATACTTTTATGAAAGAGGCAGGGCATTAATAATAAGTAGCAGAAATTGATAGCTACCAAATCAGTAACATAGATATAAAAGAGTATAAGGTTTGAGACTATAAAAGGAAACTCAACTTGTAAATTTGTTTCTACTTCAGTATAGATAAGCCCGATTATATGACCAGCAGGTGCCTGGTATTGAAATCCAACAAATCCTATATCTAGAGTATTTACTCATAGTAAATCTTCTAGAGTTTCACTGATCTATATAAATAAAGAGCAATCGCAGTAAACTATGAAATGGAGCACAGGGGATTTGTGCAAGTTCAATCCAAATACCAACAAATATACTTGGAACAATGTTAGGATTTTAGGTGAAGGATGTATATTGAATGTGCTTTAGGAACATTAGGCAGGAAAAAAAATTCCCAGTGGATTACTGTTGCTACAGTACAATGACTTACCAGCCTTCTTCATGCTCAATTAGAATTTTCTGGAGCACAGAAGTTATCAAATCTACCACAAAGGCTGAAAAAGAGAGCAAAGAACACAGAGTCGAACTTCTACCATGTTTGGCTAAGTTACTAATTTTAGCTGCATTGCAATCTGAGGTCTGTTATAAAAAGACTGAAGAAGTCAGAGAGAAGCAGTCAAATAGTATGAACTAGTTAGAAAATAGGATTTCTGTGATGCATAGTGGGCTAACTAGAGTGAATACAGTTCAGTAAATCTCGGCTGCTTCTGGGGAAAAAACACAAACATGTTTTGGTAGTGTATTATATATGATGAACAATATTGAATAATAAAATAACTAACTTTATAAAATAAATAACCTCATATAATTAGATGCATACCTGAATTATGTTGCAGTGTAAAGAAGAAATTTCAAGTCATGGAATTAACTCAAAGCCATTATTAATCATCAAGAAAATATGATTTATATAGGATAGTACCTCCATTCAAAAAAACTTTCCAATTTGCTTCATAGAAAATCTGTAAAAGTAGAGGGGAAAAGCATACCACCAATCCATTTCATATTCAATTACGTTTTGTCCTTAAGTTCTCTGACAACTAAGTAATTGCTTATATCTTTTTTTATCCAGGTGTTCAAAGGTCCTACTGATATCTGGAAAAATAATTTATTAACAATCATGATTTTTAAAATGGCAATCCAGGGGCGCCTGGATGGCTCAGTTGGTTGAACGTCCAGCTTTGGTTCAGGTCATGATCTCACAGTTCATGGGTTTGAGCCCCACGTCGGGCTCTGTGCTGACAGCTAGCTCAGAGCCTGGAGCCTGTCTTCAGATTCTGTGTCTCCCTCTCTCTCTGACCCTCCTCTGCTTTCTCTCTCTCTCTCTCAAAAAGAAATAAAACATTAAAAAAATAAAATGGCAATCCACTAAAATGCAATCTCACAAATGGTTAAGAAAAAGGAATAATCTTACTATTCGTCACATAAAAATGTGTAAAATAATAACTGATAATACCCATCTGATTGAGAGAGAGAAAAAAAGATGAAGGTAAGTTATTCATTTGGTAGCCAGCTGAGCACATTGTCCAATGGGTTAATATAACCCCAAGGTGAGATTGGTTCTGGGTAAAATTGTAAGATAAACTACGTGAGTATTTCTCTGTATTAGTTATCTATTGTAGCATACGAAACTACCAGAAACATACTGGTTAAAAGCTACACACCTTTATTAACTTACAGTTTCTGTGGGTTAGGAATCTGGGCATGGGTCTCCTGTTTCAGGGTGTCTCATGATCAAGGCGTTGCCCAGTTATAGAGGTCTCATATGAAGAATTGACTGAGGAAGGAACTGCTGCTGAGTTTATCTTTATGGTTGTTAATAAGATTTAGTTTCTGGAGGATAGTGAAGCTGAGGGCTTGAATTCCTGATGGCTGTTAGCTGGGGAAAATCTTCAGTTCCTTGCTAAGTGGGCCTCTCCAACAAGGTAACTTACAAATAACCAATAAAAGAAAGAGCCTGCTAGCAAACAGAAGTCATTATCTTGTGTAACTTAATCAGAGACATGATATCTTGCTATCTTTGCCATATATTATTGGTATTAAGTCCCATTCAAGTGGAAGACATCACACAAGGCCATAAATGGCAGGCAGTGAAGGGTAGCATTGGAGGCCATTTTGGAAGCCATATTCTCCAAGTGCCTTTCCTGCATTCACCACTCTTCTGCTTCCTGATTTCTTTACATGTTGGGTCCTTATGAGAAAACAAAAACAAAAACAGAAACAAACAAACAAAAACCACAAATAAAACCCAAAAACAAAAACTAAAACCCCAAGCCAAAAACAAATGAAGCATATAACTGGACACATAATTTCTATTAAGAAATGAATAATTTTATTTTGTCTCCTTTTTAAAAATGTATAATGCCTCATTCCACAGAAAATAGGAGGTGACTAGTAGTACATGCAGTGAAAAACATTACAGAAAACATAGTAGAATAGATTGTCAAGATGACATGGAAGAAAAATGAAATGCATTTTTATTCAATACATAAAGTTTTATACAGGTGTTATTGCTGCCCTGAGAATTTGGCTTTGATTCTCTCAGAAGCTTTAAAGTAGTAAGAAAGAAATGACTATTTACATAGTTCTCCATGTCCTTGAATAAAATGTGTATCATTTTTCAAGGGACACAAAGCCTTTCCTAGTACTTATTCCAAAATAAGGTGGCTTTGTTTGGTTTAGCTTTTAATGGAATTAAGTGAAGTAAACCTAGAGAAGTCATCCAAATGTTTTCAACAAATGAAGATACCAGTTCTGATAAACTATTTTGGGTGTTTTTTCCCATATAAATCTAGAACTTACTTTAAATACATACCTTACTGGGGAGTAATTCCATAGAGGCTGACATAACAGTCCAGTTAAGCACGTTTCTCGTGGCTCTTTTCTGAGACATGAAAATAGTTGTTGACTATGTAGATTGTGATTCTTCTAAAAAAACCTCCAATACATATCAGTTTTGTAAGCCGGCTTTTGAGAACATTTCAGCAGTGGACCCTCAGATGTTTTACTCTTTAACTTCGGCTTGGTGGACAGGTCTCCAATGTGAATTCATTTGTTTTAGGGATCACAGGAAGGTGGCTAAATTGACCTTTTTTGATAAAATAGAAAAAATGATAATATGACCTAATTTTTCCCCCCTAATAGGGAATGCCTGGAAAAGGCAATGGATGAGCTAAATCAATTAATCCACAATGATAACATTTTAGGTATAATAACACTTGACTGGAATCTGTTATTTTGAGACTATATATGGAAGAGATGAGAAATCTGGTGCCTTTCCAGCCATAAAGATTTTTCATGAAGGCTTATCCACTCACTTTTTTTTTTTTTTTTGCTTGAGGAGGATTTGACAGAATCAACTACTTTCTAATCTTATATTTGTAGGCCTAAGGGAAACAGAGGGAGAAGGAAAAAAACATAAAGCAGTATCTGTCTCTTAGACATTAAAAATATTGATAGTAATAGTATAAGAGAAATGCTGGAAGCCATTTCTGAACTCACAAAGTTGAGAAAATCCCCTAGTGAGGTAAGGCAGGTTTGCAAGGCCTCCCGCCATCTGATGGCAACCAATGGCTACCCCCCATTCAATGATTTTTGCTTGAGCACCAACCCCCAAGGCACCTTGTTGACTGGTATCAGGAGTGACTTGTCTCCTTATTCTGGCCCTGAAATGCTGATTGCACCTTCTAGGAACTTCTTCTTTTGTGTTTATGGGAGCAAATATTACATTTCCTAAGAAACCTGTTTTTCTTCCCTCAAGAAAACAGGTTATTGACCCCTGCTCACAAAGAACTAACTTTTGCCATGCTATGCTAAAAACACTGTCTTGTGTTTGAATGCTAGAGATACCTTCCTTCCCCATATGATAAACATCTAAGTCACCTACATCAGTCACTACTGATAAAGATTATGCATGAGTCTTCTACCAATCTATGTTCTGGGAAATTTTTACATACCAAAGAATTTGTCATCAGAAATTATTGTCTAAGGCAAATGCCACTTCTGTTTGGTGTCCCATACATTTTTTCCATAAATAAAGCTGACTCTCCAGTCAGTGCAGAGATGCCTGCCTGATAATCAGAAAGAAGCTGAGGCGCTCTCATTCCCTTCTGCTGACACCGTCTATCCTTCAGGGAGCCCTCGATCTGCTGGAGCTGGACTCTGGCAGAGAAAGTTTATATAGTAGCTGATATTTGAGTCTGCATTCCAGAAGTGAAATAAATTTTAATATAATCAATAAGTATTTTTGATTTAGATTCTTTTGGTTTATGTTACTGGAGGCAGAAAGCTCAGAATGATGTGGTCTTCTAAAAGACCAGTAGATAGGGTGACATTATGTATCTTCTTTTACTATTAATTAAGGGGAATCAGTAACTGGATTTTCAAGGAGGTTGAAATGTGCATGTGGTATTTTTAACTTTAATTTTAATTTAAACAGAAAATGGATGGACTACACTAGTTTGTTTATTTATTGGTGGAATTAGTATATTTCGTTTTGTTTTTGAACATATTATCGGCATCATGAATTTTACCAACAAATGTTTGCTGAGTATCTCCTATGTGAAGATAACTAATATAAATCCCAGAATCTATTATTAGTTCAACAAACATAATTTAGCTAGACAATCAGGCTATTAATATATATTATATATTTATTATATACATTTAATATACAAGCATATACATTAGTAAGTAATAAATGTGAAGTAAATTATGATGTGGTAAGTGCTGTCGAATGTAATGATAAGAATTGAATGGAAGTAAAGTCACTGTGGACTGATGTGGCCAGGGTCTCATAGTTCTCTGAAAAGCTATCTAGACACAATGCATATCATAAATATAATAGGCCATTAAAATTACATGAAAAATAGGATGATACTTAGGAAGAAATAGATTCCATAAATCCTGTTTTTCTACCTGTTCTCTATAGCCAAAAATTATGGAATAATATTGGAGTGAGAGCTTTAGTTATCTGAATGGCATAATATGATGTGATTTAAGAACATTCTTCTCATGGGGTGCATGGGTGGCTCAGTCTGTTGAGCTTCTGACTCTTGGTTTCAGCTCTGGTCATGATCTCACTGTTTGTGAGATTAAGCCCTGCATTGGACCTCTGTGCTAACAGCACAAAGTCTGCTGGGCATTCTCTCTCTCTCTCTCTCTCTCTCTCTCTCTCTCCATTTGCCCCTTCTGTTTGCATTCTCTCTCTCTCTCTCTTAAAATAAATAAATAAACATTAGAAAAAGAAAATTACAAAAAATGGTCTTCTTATTACTAACAGCTACTTATAATATGAAAGGTGTCTTTTTGTAAGAAGAAACATATCACTGCTGTAGAAACAAAGTGTACTCGCTCTTGCTATGAACCAAGACTGCACAAATTGAAACCCTTGGTGTATCAGTGATGAAGAAGTGGACCATCATTTATAGCTTAGTTATATTTTTGCTACACTGTTTAGATTTTGAAGTAAAGATATATATTAAAGAAGCCTGTGGTGCAGCAGCTTTTAACAGCAGAAGGTAAATTGATTCTCTGCCTACTCTTCAGTCAAATGATAGAGGGGTCAATATTTCTCGATTTTGAGCAGTTTTTACGTGGCCTGGGAACCCAGAACAGAGGAAGCAATATAAACACATTTACAGGGATAGCCAAGTAGGAATCTTTCTAGCTGTTTTTAACAAATATCACTAGGGAATGGCTGATTTTTTACAAACAAGGAACAGGAGGGTCGCCTGCATGTCTCAGTCTGTTGAATGTCCGATTTAGGCTCAGGTCATGATCTCACAGCTCCTGGGTTTGAGCCCCTCATCAGGCTCTGTGCTGACAGCCCAGAGCCTGAAGCCTACATCAGATTCTGTGTTTCCCTTTCTCTATCTGCCCCTCCCCTTCTCATGCTTTCTCTCTCTCTCTCTCTCTCTCTCTCTCTCAAAAATAAGTAAAAACATTAAAAAAGGAAAAAAATAACAAGGAACAGGAAGACTTTCAGGAAAGCATCCATATTGGACCCACTGCCCCCAAACCATTTGAAAATATATCAACTGCCTACTGTGTTCATTGTGTTGACAAAAAGCTTCTATTATCATATTCCTAATAGCATTAATTTAGTCTTTGTGTAGGACTTTCACATTTTATCTTACTTAATTCTCACAAGAATCCTCTGAAGTTGGTGTGCTTTCTTGGATCATCATTATCATTTTAAAAATGACATAAATAAGTAATGAAAGTAAAAGTGGGATGAGATATTGGCAAATGCTTTTCTCTGTTAGGAAAGTTATGTGTTGTGCTTCCTCCCCTTTGTTTCTGGAAGGAAATCGGCTTACTTTTGTTATTTTGGGGTGGCTGTGTGGGTGAGAAATTCTTGTTTGCTTATTGCTCCCCAAGGTATTCTTCTCTCATCCACCCAATTCTTGGCTCATCAGGGAATGTCAGGCTGATTTCACTTGACTGAAACGTGTTGATGAGCAAGACTTCATCATCTCATTTCGTTTCCAGTGAAATTGGTTTGCTTGGGAGGTAAGTAGCCACTGTCAGCCCCCTGTCAGGATAAGAGAGAATAAAACATTAGAGCTGTTTACCGACTACCATTCTGGACCCAACAGGAAGAATAAAAATAAATGTTCTCATTTTAAATTGCCTCAGGCAAGAGCCCAGAGCGTTATTAACCTGGTATTATATTTTCATGCAGTCACTACCGTTAAAACCTCAGGTCCCTGCAAAACATGATTCAGTAGCTTATGTTAGTTTCTCATAGAAATAGTGTCAAAGTATAAAACTTCAGGATGGCCTCAATATTCTTTAATAAATTGAACACTGCTATTGATGTTATAAAGAGATGAAAATGACTAGTGTATGAGAAAATGGCAGCAAAATCTAAAATGTAAAACCTGGTTAGGCAACAATTAAAAGCAAAATATACTTTATTCAACTTTACAGGCTTTTGCATCACTTTACCTTGCAGAGAATGAGAGAAATGATATACATTTGCAATTATTGTAAAAAATATGTGTAATGGCAATGAGAAGAAAATAAAAAAATGGAAGACGGAGGCATGTCAAGTTTATGCTGGAATATTTTGAATGTTCACTAAATAATTTAGTAGATTCATTAAATTATGTGTAGCATGTATGACTTTGAGGAGAATAAAAGTCTGATGCGAGGTGAAGTAAAATATCTACAAGCAGTGAGTTTTACCAATTCTCTAACAAATCTCATCCTTCTTGATCACAAATGTTTCATTAGTGCAGGTGAAACTATAGACTTGATTTCAGGAATTCTGAATACCTTTTCTGTTGTGTCCTTTCTGCTTTAGGGGAGGATTTTCCTCTTCTATCTCAATTTATGTATTGTTTTTGAGTAGATAAAACTCTTCCATGTTGCCAATTAACTTTTGAGATCATCATGAATACAGTTTTCAATCATTCAAGAAAATACTTAAGTTGCTTATTATGTAATAAAATGGATAGAACTCATTTTGCTTTCTAAATCAGATCCTGTGTTGTTCAGCTGCACTGACAGGATCCCTCCTGCTTCTTTTTGCTTTTGGCTTTCTTTGGATATACTCAGGAAGTGGAATTTAATATTTTAAAATTCAAATGGCGGATTCTGATGTTTAGTTCACATTTCGATGAGAAAATAATGAGGGGAAAACAGCCACTCTGGCTCTTGTTCCCATAGCAGAAGAAGAGGAGAGGAAAGTACCTGTGCATACACACTTCCACCTTATTTCTGCCTAGATGTTATTAAATATTCATGCTATTTGTTGCTGAATATGGACACCATAAAGAAGTCATTAGCAAGATTTAATTGAATGACACTACATACTGATTGGGGTGCCTGGGTGGCTCAGTTGGTTAAGTGTCCAATTCTTGATTTCGGCTCAGGTCATGATCTCATGGGTTCCTGAGTTCGAACCCCCCCCCCCCCCCACACACAACCCCACTGTCAATGCAGAGCCTGCTTGGGATTCTCTCTCTCTTCCTCTTTCTCTGCCCCTCCCTCACGCATACATGCATTCACTCTCTTCAAAAATAAATAAACTTAAAAAAAAGAGCATACATTTAAAAAAATAAATAATGCTACACGGATCAAAAACATTAATCCAGATTTAGGCCTGAATAGTTAGAAATTACATGTAATATGAAAGAATATTTTCCCCAGAACTTTAAAAATTGCATTGAAAATCAGTGATAAAATTATGGTACATGTCATGAAGAGAGAGAAGCTGGTGAATTCTTTTTGCTAATTATCCCAAAAGTGATAGACTTTGGCCTATGGAGCTCAGTTTAAAAGTCATTGATTTTGGGATGCCTGGGTGGCTCAGTCGGTTGAGCATCCGACTTTGGCTCAAGTCATGATCTCTCGGTTCATGAGTTTGAGCCCTGCCTCGAGCTCTGTGCTTATAGCCAGCTCGGAGCCTGTCTCTCTGTCTCTCTCTCTGTCCCTTCCCTGCTTGCACTCTCTTTCTGTCTCTCAAAAAAGAAATAAAACATAAAAAAATTTTAAAAAGTAATTGATTTAGTTGCTCAGCTGAGCTTTTGTGCTCATTAGGACTTAATTTTGACAATGCATCTATGAGTGAATTCTACGGTTCCAACCCTCAAGACCTTGACACTTGAAATTCCTCTTTTCACGCTCACCACAATGCTGTTCTCTGGAAGGGTAGTGTTTGCCAGTGGAAGACACCTGGCAGATGGAATAATGGAGTGTGGTTTCAAAACTTGTTATAAGCTGCCAAATCTGTGCCCTGAATGAAGGCCAAGTTTTCTGTAGATGAAAAGAAAGTCAGTGTTGGCTCTCATCTTACTTCCCCTCAGGCAAAAACTGCCAATTGAACTGTTTTGGTTTAAAATGGATGTCAAACTAATTTTATCCTTCCTCCTCCTCCTCCTCCTCCTCCTCCTCCTCCTCCTCTTCCTCCTCCTCCTCTTCTTCTTCTTCTTCTTCTTCTTCTTCTTCTTCTTCTTCTTCTCTTTCTCCTCCTCCTCCTCCTTTTAGTTGTGCTAATTCTTTGTCCAGTTCAGCAGTCTCATGTTCCTATTTCTGCATAAGACTGCAGTTTCAAGTGAGGAAATGATGGTCTTATCAAGAGGGCAAAACATTCACTTGGAAATATGGGAAAAGTCCTTCCACTCTAGTTGTCTTCCCATAGCTCTTGTTTACTTCCATAGAAATAAAAATTTTAGCAGAGTGTTGGCTCTCCAGAATAAAACTACATCTTCCATCCTCTTGCCACTTAGGTGAGGCCTGATGACTGGGTTCTAGTCAAGGGAGTTAGAATGGAAGCAATCTCCTGCAGCTTCTAGGAGCATCCCCTTTTGTTGCCCTTTGTCTCTTCTTTTTCTATTCTGTGATTTGGAAAGTGGGGTTTATGAGCAAAGAGCCCCCCAAAATGGCACTTTGGGATTTGGTTATCTTAAGCTGAAAATAACTGGGGCCCAATAGAGTAAAGAAGAGCTTTTTATCTCCCCCTTCACTGCCTAAAATAATTTAGACAGGTGGCCTATATGCTGGGAGAGATCTATTACCAAAGATAACTTTTTTATATCAAAAAACTTGATCTGCATGGTCTGGCAAACATTTATTTAGCCGACATTTGCTCTTCTCGCCCTCCTGTGAATTGTCTTCCTCCTCTTTGAAGTCACAGAACACAAAGCCCAATTTTTCTTAGCTCAGGAGGACTTATAAGCCTCAGTTGCCTAAGTGCCTGGGAGTCTCATGTCTTTCTGGGGTTCTTGTATATACATCATGTCTTTTTCTCTTGTGAATATGTATTGTGTCAATTTAATTATTTAGTCAGCCAAAGAACCTAGAAGAGAAAGGAAAATTTTTTTCTGTCCAACAGGAACATGGATATGATGCTGGACCTCTATTTTGGACTATGGCTATGAAGGCTACACCTAGAAATGGGGAAGAGAAAGGAGTCTAAATGTCTGAGGTCTTTGTGGAAATTTTTTGTCAGCTTTGCATGACTACAAATAACTTTGTAGATAACCTCAGCTGTCCTAAAATTGTGAAAATCCAGACTTATGCATGAGGGAGAATTAAATTTCTGGCTCATCTGGGGCACCTGGTGCCTCAGTGGGTTAAGCGACCGACTTTGGCTCAGTTCATGATCTCACAGTTGGTGGGTTCAACTCCTGCATCAGGCTCTGTGCTAACAGCTCAGAGCCTGGAGCCTGCTTCTGATTCTGTGTCTCCCTCTGTCTCTGACCCTCCCCTGCTCATGCTCTGTGTCTCTCTCTCTCTTTCAAAAATAAATAAACATTAAAAAAAATTTCTGGCTCATTAAGGCTATTGTATTTTGAACTTTCTGTTGTTATTCACAACTGAAATAAATCCTAGTACTTAAAAATGGTTTTGTTTTGTTTAAAAATTGTTTTGTTAAAAAAATTTTATTTTAAAGTAATTAATACCTAAAAAAGTTAAAAGTTTTGGTTTTTATTTGTGTATTCCAATTGATTAGGCATGATTAAATTAAGCATATCATAGATACACATAGACTTTTTAAAATTAGTTTGAAAGCCTAGTATAAAGACATTATGGAACTTTAAGAAATGTTCTTAAACGCATATATTTTCAAAGGCAGAATTTTTTATATATGACCCAAATCTAGTTTCTGTGTAATAGCTTAATGCAATTGTACCTGCCTGAAGATGATCTCCATAAAATCATTAGCAATAAGAATTTAAGTAATACTACTTAATTCAAGTAAACGTTTTTGTTGAAGGTAAAGATTTTTACTTGGAAGCCTAATATGTCTCTGCTATGGTTAGCAACCCTTGCACCAGTAGTGGCCAAATAAAAGTTGTAAACAGTTGGCATGAACTATAAAATTTGCATGAAATGTAAAATGAAAAAGTTAGATTTTAGGGTGCTGGTTTCACTAATTTAATTTTAATCAATAAGCACCGCTCTCAGGGAACATAGGTGGGTGTATGAACAGAATATTTGTGTCCCCCTAAAATTTTACTCCTCAGTATTATGGTATTTTGAGATGGGTCCTTTCAGAGGCATTTAATGTTAGAGTAGGTATCGTATGAGGTCTGCATGATGAGATCAGTGGCTGTATAAGAAGAGGTAGAGAGACCTCCCTGTTTTCACATACATGTACCCAGGGGAAAGGCCACGTGAGGACCCAGCAAGAAAGGGAAAGTCTGCAAACCAGAGGAGAGTTCGCACCAGAAGCCAACCTTGCTCCTTGCTGGCACCCTGATCTCAGACTTCTATCTTCCAACACTGTGAGAAAATTAATGTCTGTTGCCTAAGGCACCGATTCATGGCATATTGTTATGGTAGCCGAGCTGACTGAGACAGTGGGCTATTTGATAATAACACACATGCCATTACATGTTCATGTGAATGATGAATCAGCTCACTGGGATGCTTGTCTTTGATCTGCCATTACTTGTTGGCACACTGAGTCTACACTACTTACTGAATTGCTCTCTTTCCACCGTCAGGATTTGCAGGCCATCATTGGGTCATATGCAATACCATTATTATCAAGTACCTTGTTTTAGATGGCCTTCTCAGATGTTGACTTTTCTGTGATGTCTGAATTGCTACGATATCATTTCTCTAAAAATTCTTCTAAGTTCTTTCCCCCATAACTTAGGTGTGTCTGCCTTAGCCACCCGAGATGTCTGTAATTCTTCAGCCAATCTCTCCAGCCTCTCCAGGGTATGTCTGTTACTCTCTCCTGCCTCCCTCCAACTCTTCCCTTAACTTTGGAGTACTTTCTAGGATTCAGTAAAAAAGAATGTAACCCTCACCTCCTTCAAAACAGTCTTCATTTAAACCTCTGTAAAAATGAATGCTCTGAGTCTTTGATAACCTTTTATGGCTGTGATCTAAAAACTCCAATGAAATGTCAACCAGGAAAGAAAGGTGAAAATATCATAAGGGATCATGTTCCTAATATTGCTTAATTGTGATGTTTTATTCATTGGATCAATTTACCTGGCATATACTTATACCTTAATATGGGGCTAATATTTAAAAATAAGCTGATTATACCAATCTTAGTTTTCAGAATTAAAGATCATTGTTACAAGTTGGTGACTTTGACGTTTTGTAGACTTGTTTTCCAAATGGTAACAAACCACCAGAGGGTCATGGAATATGAGTGGATTATGACAAAGAGAATTCAGTCAGAGTCTCATGAGTATTCTTATTTTTGGCCACAATATCAAGATGTTGTTAATGAGATGTACTATTCAAACTTGCACATGCTTCGCTGACTATATTGCTTTAGGCATGAATTCAATTTTTAAAAGATAGCATAATACAGGAGTCATGTTACCCTGCTGTGATTTTTGACAACTCTTAAGTCAGCTGAACAAACCAACCAAAAATGATTGTGTTGCATTTTACATGAATTTCAGAGTATATTTAGAGCAGGCAAGTTAAAATGTCAGTTTTCTTGTCTACTTTCCTTTTGATAAAATGTTTTTTGACAAACTATCATATACTCTCCTCAGTATGACTTTTACAATTTTCGGCAGCTCTTGGACCTGGCTCTCTTAATGTGAGAATGGTGTGGTAAGTGTGTTTGTGAGTCTTGAAAACAATGTAACTAGATTAACACTTTCTGAATGTCTTACAAAGGAAACTTTAAGTTCTTTGCAGATTCAAGTTAATAGTCTTTTACATTAAAATATTTTCATGTTAAATGAATTGTGTTTAAATGAAATCAGTTTCTATGAGTGTCTGAATTCAGTATTATTTCTAAAAATTCTGATTCTTTGATTTCACATGGATGTACTTTCTAATAGTTTGTTAAAGATACAGATTTTGTATTATGGGAGACATTTGCATTGTTGGTGATTAGCTAGTCTTACAGTTTGGCATGAAAGATAAATAGAAGGAAACAGAAAAATTGGGATTTTTTTGGAAGATGATTTTCTGCTTTTCAAACCAAGTTTATATTTATATTCAAGGCCCAGATAATTAGTCTATTTTTACTTTTAGTCATGACATACCATGAGTCAAATGATAACTTTGCACTAGCCAACATGACATAGCCAGGTCATGGGCTTGTTTTCTTCAGTAGAAGCAAAGTCGAACCAAAAGTAATTACATATAACCCCTTGCTGCCCACACCACACACACTCATATCCCACACATACCTCCTCTGCTTGGTTCTAAGGAGGCTTTAAGCAAAGGAAAGATAAGCTTGCAGCCTGGAAAGGACTACTGTAGAGTAAAAGGGACCTAAGAAGGGAGAAGCTGACTTTTCTCTGGACAGGAGCTCCATCTTAATAAAAGATCTGAGCCTTAAAGTCAGATTGGGGTTGGTCTTCTTGGTATGTTATACACATCCTGTTAGGACAATGCCTGATGCCCCAGTGCTGTTCCTCTGTGCACCTTATACCAGGAATGATGACTTGGGTAGGAGTGTGATGTCTGGGAGGAACAGAAACACTGACTTTTTAGTCAAATCTATCTTAATGGGAAGAATGCTTAGGCATATGAAAATTTTGTATCCTGGCTGGCTCAGTGTTTTCCCAGTTTTATATTTTCCTTTTTATCTATACATTGAGCATGTGAGTCACTTCATATTTTAGACCCATATGTTACGTACTGCATGATTCTATTGAACCATACAAACGAATGAGGTTTGATTCAGACTCAATGAACATCAAAATCCACATAAAAATCTATCCAAGTAATTACATTAAAGCCCCTTTGTGCTTATTTCTATGTTAGCAGAATAGGAAGCATTTTTGTAAAATATCCTTGATGATCTTTCTTTTCAGGTGAAAAAGTTTGAGACAAAAGGGGCAGCGTGTTGAGACAGCCTGGATGATTTTCCTACCTCCACTATTTTATGTTAACTGTGACAACCTCCTTTAGTTTGAATCTTGGCGAAGGTGACCATGCTTTCCACAGCTCATTATACACCGTTATGGTAGCACATAGTTGAAAATATGTTTCTAGTCCTTAAAAATCTTATTAACAATTCCTTTTAATAGTCAAGTTCTATTCATATAAATATAAAACCTCATTTTCTAAGCAAATATTATGAATTAGACAACTCTGTTTCTTAAAGTACAGTTTTCTATGATCTAATAAACTAGATTCCGAGAAAGGTTAAAAGGGACATTTTCCAGCATTCATTTTTATACTTTGGGGAAAAAAAATCAAACAAATTGCCTACCAATATTTCAGATTATATTTACTTTGCATTTCTTAGACACAAATCCATGTGTATATAACTGAAAGAAACATTGGTTTTGTTATGGTTGATTGCTGGTTATTTAAATGGCCAATTTGAGTTAGCAAGTAGTTTATTCAATATGCCGTAAAATTATCCATGACACGAGTTTCTAAATACATTTTGCAGTAGTTAATTTGTTTGGAATGACTGACAATAACGTAATTGAAAATTCGGCAGATAACCAGGAAAATAATCATGGTTAAGTAGACTGAAAAGAAAAATTCACATGAAATATTATGAAGCATGACCTTTTTTTCGTATGTGAACATATTTTTCTAAATGTAAGAGCAGGTAAGGTATATTAAACTCCACATGGGTATATTAAACTAAACATAGGCACATTAAACTCCACATCATAAAATATAGTATGGAATCATATTTTTACAAAAGAGAAAACGAACATAGTCTTTATTTAACTCAGGGATCAACAAACTCTTCTAGGTAAGGACCATACAGCAAATAATTTTGACTTCATGGAAAACAGAGTCTCTGTCACAACTATTCAACACTGTCCGTTTAGCTTAAAAGCAGCCATAAACAATAACTAAATGAATTAGTGTTGCTGTGTTCCAATAAAACTTCATTTTTGAATACTGAAACTTATTTTGTATAATTTTCACATATAACAAAATAATATTGTTTTGATTTTTTTCAACTATTTAAAAATGCAAAATCCATTTTTAGCTCATGAGCCATATAAAAACAGACAGTAGGGGGATTTGACCCACAAGCCACATTTTACTGACTCCTGATGTAAACTATATTCTTGTTTTTATCATTCTTTTCTTACAGTAGTAATCTCTGTAGAAATTTGCTAATTTTCTTTTAACTTTTTCCAAAGCCACATGATTGATTTCATATCATATTAAAAAACAGACACATGATATATTATAAAAAAGCCATGCAATATAAAAGTTTTACAAAGCATCTTATTTGCTTTTGTGATATAAAAGGACTGTACATATTTCTAATGGTATTCCTTTTTCATAGCACTATTTTTGAAATTAGGTGGGGGCCTGGATGATTTGGCACCACGGTGATGTATGAAAAGTTTTAAGTTTGAAGAGATTAATGAGACACATGAATCAGGGAGTAGACATTAAAAGATAAGCATTGCATAACAATTAAAAAAAGAATGTTGGTTTCCCCGCTTAAAGAAACCAACAAATTATAATTAAATTACCTGAAAATTAGTTTTCTATGTTTTACAACTTTTTAAATAAGACGTGATACCAAAAGTTTCTAAAGTGAAATTTGTATCTCACCATATGGCTGAGATAAAAGAGGTAGTATATTTATTGGAAATAAAAAATAGAACCTTCAAATGCTAATGCACAAAATAGTTCACCAGTATTGTTGGGAAATTTAATATCCCCAATAGAAGTCTCTGAGGATAAACTACTGGTATTTACTTAGCTTCCATTAGTTTTTTTCTTATTCATGGGGGGATATGTTCCAAGACTTCAGGTGGATGCCTGGACCATAAATAATATGAACTTTACCCTATACAGTCTGTCTTTTCCTATAGACACCTGTAATAAAGTTTAATTTATAAATTAGGCTTAGTAAGAGATTAATAACAATAACTAAAAATAAAATTGAACAATTATCACAATATACTGTAATAGATGATATGAGAATGTGGTTTCCCACTCTCTCTCTACAAAATATCTTCTGGCCCTATCCTCACTTGTCTCTGTGATGATGTGAGGTGACAAAATGCCCACGAGATGAGACGAGGTGAAGTGAATGACGCAGGCGCTGTGACGTAGCGTTAGGATGCGGCTGACCTTCTGACGACACATCAGAGGGAGAATCATCTGTTTCCAGGCCACGGGGACAGCAGGTAATTGAAGCTGCGGAAAGGGAAAGCGTGGCTGAAGCAGGCTATTACTATATTTCTTCTTTTTTCCATTCACATAACTCAGGGTGGGAGGAGAGCCCTCCAAGCAAGATGAATATAATTCAGATAGAATGTAATCTTGAACAGGCTACAAACTTGGTTCCTCCGGCAGTTTCTATAGATTTTCACCTGGTGAAAAATCTATTCAGGCATTTGTTCCTGCACAAAGCCATAAATTGTAAACAATTTATGCTACACATTACTTTAGATTATTTTCATATAATTCTAGAAATTATAATCTCATAATTCTTAGTGCTAAATGACACAAACAGGTAAAATATTCGTGTGGCTGGCTGAAAATAAGCAGCAATATATTCTTTAATTTACTGAACGGATTGTTGATCCAGATTATCCTCTATCATTAAGAAGTCTTTAGACAGAGACACACATTCACACACATGACAGCTTATGTTCATAGAGCAAATGAATGAAACCACACCAGGTTCAGCTCGGTCACCTGTTATGGACTGAATTGTTCCTCTTTCACATTTACATGTAGAAGCTTTAATTCCCAGTGTTATGGTATTTGGAGATGTAGACTTTGGGAGGTAATTAGATTTGAAATTTATTTATTTATTTTGAGAGAGAGAGAGCATGAACAAGGTAGGGGCAGAGAGAAGCAGGAGAGAGAGAATCTTAAGCAGGCTCCACACTGTCAGTGCAGATCCCAATGCGGGGTGAGGGAGGGGGCTCGAACTCATGAACTGTGAAGTCCTGACTTGAGCCGAAATAAAAAATTGGATGTTTAACTAACTAAGCCACCCAGAAGGTCCTGGTAGGTAATTTGATTAGATGATATCATGAAGGTGAGATCCTTATGGTGGAATTGGTGTCCTATAAAGAGAGACCCCAGAGAGATTGCTGTCTCCCTCTCTTTGCCATGTGAGGACACAGCAAGAAGGTAGTCATCTGCAAGCCAGGAAGAGACCAACTATCCTGGTCCCCTGGTCTTGGCCTCCCAGACTTCAGAACTGTGAAGAAAATACATTGCTGTGCGTAAGCCATCCAGTCTATATTATCTTGTTACGGTAGCTTGAGTAGACGAACACATCATGTCTTTCAGATTTTACGTATCATGGTTTGATCAACTGTCAAAACTTTAAGTTTACTTTGTTCCTGTTAAAAAATAGAGTATTTATTTCTAACTATGCCAGTGCTAAAAAAGCATGAATACTTAAATAGATATGAATTTCCTTTCATTACAAGAGAATGTACAATCCTACGATGCTTTTCATGTCTTTTGAACACCTTACATATTAAAAAATGATTTTAGCCATTTTACAGAGCAAGATTAAAGAGATGTTTGTTGTGTAAAAAATTAATAGAATAAAGTGAACAATGTATTTCAGCAAATATATAATGAATTTGGTAACAATCAAGAAGAATCAACAAAATTAGCCACTTGAAATCAGAATTGAATGTCTAACAAAACATTTAAAAATTGTTATTATTATTGAAAAGACCCAAGCTATGCATTTTAAGCTATAAAATGGTTTGAATACTTGCATTTAAAAAACCCACTTTTAGATAAAAAGATGGTAAAGAAATTACTTTTTCAGTTATAGACATCCTGGTAGAAAATTATGAGGAAATGCCTACAAAGAATTTTACAAAAATTGGAGATCTTTAAGCCACCAGACATTTGCCTTTAGAATACAAAATTTTGGGGGCCCCTCAGTGGCTCAGTTAGTTGAAAGTCCAACTTTGGTTCAGGTCATAATCTCACAGTCTGTGGGTTCAAGACCTGCACTGGGCTCTGTGGACAGCTCAGAGCCTGAAGCCTGCTTCAGATTCTGTTTCCCTCTCTCTCTGCCCCTCTCCTGCTTGCTCTCTGTCTCTGTCTCTAAAAAATAAAATAAGGACATAAACAATTTAGAATATAAAATTTTTCTATTAATATCAAATGTTTCCATCCTTAGCAAAAAATTTTAAGTAATTTTCTTTACTTTTAGATGATTTGCATGCCATGAAACATTGCCTGATTAATACTTTGGACTCATTTTGTTTCAAAAGACTTTTTAAAAAAATTTTTTTTTAAATTTTATTTTTGAGAGATAGTGTGAGCAGGGGAGGGTCAGAAAGAGAAGGAGACGCAGAATCTGAATGAAGCAGGTTCCAGGCTCTGAGCTGTCAGCACAGAGCCCGACACGGGGCTCACACCCACGAACAGTGAGATCACGACCTGAGCCAAAGTCGGACACTGAGCCCCACTGAGCCACCCAGGCGCCTCTCAAAAGACTTTCAAATTTACAAAGAAATGCTATCAATGTGTGGCCTAAAACATTAAACTATGGCATAGATATTTAAAATCCTACATATTTGTCAAAGAAAAATTTTCTGCTAGTATGAAATGCTTCAATCATGCTAGGTGGATTGTAGCTATATTAGGTAAAAAATCAAATTTGAAACTAAACAATTGATTCTTCCTCTATTGTTTGGTTCAGTGGCATGATATAAATTGAAAATATTTGTGAAAAAAAATTGTTCCTTGTTTCCTGAAACAGATTCTATAAAGGATGTCACAGATAGAGATGTTGGAATCATTCATTACATAGAAAATGTTGAAAGAAATAGACAATGGATATAATGATCTTGTGTTCTTGCTAATGTTTGTTGGTTTGATTATGAAAGAATTTACAAAGCTGTACTCTATCGTCACTCCAGTTCAGAATTTTCCTAAACAGAAGGAATGTTTACCAAATGTTCAGTAATCAAGGACAGGCTGAGAGTGTGATTTTCATTTTTTCACCAATATACACTGCATTTGAATGAGATCAGTTTGAAAGCCTAAAGGGAGAGAAAAGCTTATTTGGGATTTTGCTTGACAGGGATGAGACTTCAGTTCAAATAGAAACTTTCCATAATACAAATCAGAAATAATTATATTACACATTTTTTCTAACATGAGTCCAAACATTTTTATTGTAATTCATAGTATTTTAAAAATAATTTTTATTTATTTTTGAGGCAGAGAGAGACAGAGCATGAGCGGGGAGGGGCAGAGAGAGAGGGAGACCAGAATCAGAAGCAGGCTCCAGGTTCTGACTGTCAGCACAGAGCCTGACGTGGGGCTTGAACCCACAAACGTGAGTTCTTGACCTGAGCTGAAGTCGGAGGCTTAACTGACTGAGCCACCCAGGTACCCCTTGTAATTCATAAATTTCCAAACACTGCAAGAGACATTAGAAGAAATTTAATTGATATTAATAAATTTAGAGTTGCTTTTCAATTTATGTAATTCTTATTTGGTTTCTATGTTAATAATACTGCTTGACCCAAGAATTAATTAATACACTTATACAGACTGATTTGAAAGCTAAAGTGCTTTCACTTCAGTTAAATCAGTTCTAAAAAAGACAAACCAGTTTTGTCAATATGGAGGGCAATAGTAAATGAAAACGCATTGTACTCAATTCAGTGTTAGAAAAACATGAAAATGATGAAGAATATCACAACTATTAGAAAAACTGTGAAAATATTATGTTACTTTTATATATGTTTGGAATGTATTGAGGATCTGCATCTATTTTCCAACAGTGAATGTTAGAAAGTCTAAATGCAGATCAGTGGTTTCAGTAAAAATTTAGCACCTGAATGTGCTGTAAATGTAAAGTGCATATAAGACTTTGAAGCCTTAGTATGAATTGTAGGATGCAAAATATCTTGTTAATAATTTTTATATTGATTAAATATTGAACTGAGAATATTCTAGATATATGGGATTCAATGAAATGTATTATTAAAAGTCATTTATCTTTTTTACCCCTTTTTAAAATGTGGCTATCAGAAAATGTAAAATTACTACTGTGGCTTACATAGGTTTCTATTGGACAGAACTAGACTCTTAACCATCACAAATAAAATGTGCTATGGGAAAATGTATCTAGGATTTCAGATTCTTGTGTTAAGAACTTTTCCTTTCTTTGTTTGGTCAAAAACTCTTCAAGGGCATGATCTATGTGTTCACTTCTGCACTTTCAGTTTCTAGTAAAGTATCTAATATATGATATATAAGCAATAAATATTTTTAAGTGAATGAATAAATGCATGAATGAACAGTCAGGGAAAAACGTGATTTCTGTAGTTGCAATCTAAAAGACTAAATCTCTCTGTCTGGTGCCGTAGATTGGGAACTTGTTTTCCTTCAGCTCTTCCACCTGTCAGTGTAAGTTCCCAAGGGCAAACGTTCTGACTACGTGGACCATATGTCCCTGTTTGCTTAGGAGATTTCTACTATAGATATGTTTTTCTCTGTTCATTATAAATAGCTCCTATTCAACTATTGGCGAGAGGATTATTATTACCTTGCGCCCATGGGGAGGGCCAAACACATGACACCTAACATTAAGCAGACAAGATTGATAGCAATTTGTTGGTTACGTATGCTCACAGCCCAGGGCAAGGGAATATTACATTGAGCACAAGCCCTTATAGGATGGAACTTGGAAGCAGAGTAAACAACCAGGGGCTGTGTGAAGCAGTCTGTGTAGTATCTAGAACTAGAACGGTTCCAGTGATTGACTGTATAATCCTATGGACTTTCAGGGAACTGAATTCTGCTATTCAGGCCTAGGCAGACTTTACCTGTTTCCCCTAAGAAGGAGAGTTGTTTGGCTAGGACACTTCCTCCACAGGAGCAGAGTGGGAGGAAACAGGTAGGCAACTCAAAAACCCTCTGGTTTTACCAAAAGTCAAGGCAGCATATAATTTGGAACCTTAGTACCACAGCCTCCCCCATCAAAAATGTCCTGTTTTGCATTAAAAATTATATGGTTTTCCTAGTTATTTATGACTGACATTGATTTCTTGGGACAAGGTGGGACAAAATGATATCCCTTTATGTCTAGCCTTCTGTAGTTTCTAAATCAAGTATATAAGAACATATATGTTTTGGAGTATTTACTCTTTCACAATTAATAAAAATAATTAATTAAACATTTCTCTCCTCCATTCTTGCCTTTTGATGTTTATCCATTTTCTTCCTAATACATACCATTTCTTTTCCTCTTAAGCATTAGCAAAAAGGTAAAAATGCACTTAACTGATAATAGTATCCTTTATAGACATAAGTATCTATAATAAGGCTCATTTTTACTTCAATGGCAAATTGTTATTTAAATAATCACTTGGGCATTTTGTCTTTAGAGTTTAAAATGGGGCCATGAATTATCTTCCAGAAAGAGATGAAGAAGATAGGAAGAACATGAGTGGGCAGCGTTGGGGGCTGGAGAGGAATGCAGACCTATGCCCACCATCTTTTCCCTTTTGTCAGTAGGGATCACACTCTATCAAGTAGGAAGATATGACAATCCAAACTACTCTGAAGTAAATGTGACATAAAATGAAAGAAATAGAAAACGATATTGCTTCAAGAGGGTCTTGGTAGTAGATGTCAAGAAGAAGTAAAAAGTCTTGAAATATAGAAAATGTAAGAGAACTGGAACTTTTATGTGGGTGTCCATAGAGTATAAGAGACTATGTAAACTAATTGTATATAAACTGGCAAGTTACCAACCTGAAAAATGTCTTAGGTTCTATAAATGACATGATTACAAAGATTATTTTTTTTAAGTTTATTAATTTATTTTTAAGAGATACAGAGAGAAAATGAGAGTGAGTGGGAGGGGGGCGGGGGAGAAAGGACAGAGAGAGAGAGGGAAGGAAAGAATCCTAAGCAGGCTCCCATGATGGCAATGCAGAGCCTTATGTGGGGCTCTATCCTATGAGCCGTAAGATCATGACTTGAGCCAAAATCAAAAGTTGGGTGCATAACCAGCTGATGCCACTGAGGCATCCTTAATTATAAGGATTCTTTAAGAATTTTTTTTCTGTGTTAGTAAAAAGGTAATAGTATGTGTAGTTTTAGAATATTTGAATATGAAGTTATACAGAACTTTATATTAAAATAACTTTTCCTAGGATTTTGTGTATTACCATTTTCTATAAAATTAATGTATAATTTTAGTGTATTTAGAAAAGAAAAAAAACCTAGAAATAGCAGTCTGCTAAATATTTTAAGTAGTATCTTAACCATAGAAAGCAATTAAGACTTCCTCTACCACTGAAATACTCACTTGACAAATTCCCAAGTGTGAGAAGCCCAATTCGCTTTTTAATTTTTTAAATGTATTTACTTATTTTTGAAAAAGAGACACAACATGAGAGAGAGAGAGGGAGACATAGAATCTGAAGCAGGCTCCAGGCTCTGAGCTGTCAGCACCGAGCCTGACGCAGGGCTCAAACTCATGAACTGACCCCAAGTAGGATGCTCAACTGACTGAACCACCCAAGTGCCCTGGATAAGTCCAATTCTTAGTAAGGCCACGCTTGTGCTTACAGCCACATATATATGGTAGATTGTATTCTATGTGAAAACTGCAAGATATAACAGCTTATTATGGTTGCAAAAAAATAAGAAGGATTAAGATGTCTTTTCAATTTAGTAGTAACTTGAATGCTTCAAGCTCAGGTGGTTTGAAAGATAAAAGATACCTTTGAAAACTGAAGGGAGCAGGATCTGAAATAAGTTTGAAAAAAAATTAAGATTGATTTCAAACAACTTATTTAATTCATGCTAGATATCAAATACCATTATGCACACTATATTTGTTAACTCATCTAATCCTTAAAAAAATCCAATAGAGCGAGTACCATTGTTATTCTTCTTTACAGTTGAGGAACTGCAGTTAGGTTGGAAAATAGAGTTCCAATAGGGTGGGTATTTGTGTGATTACAGAGAATGGCTAGCTCAATGTATGCTCTAGAAGATTAATTTTACTTTAGATTTCAACTATAAGCCTATTTAAAAATAACTTTTATTTCAGATAATAGACTATTTCCTCTTACTTGGTATTCTTTTGAAATGTATGGACCGATTTTTTATGAAATACTAACTAATGTGTAGAAAATGTTAACAATATTACAGAGACACTAATGCAAAGTGCTGCTTTCCACTTGACTTGAGAAATCTACTGCAGCTTCTTCATCCAAATCATGAATTTGGACAAGAGCAGTTTAAAATGATCAAACCAATGTTAATTTAGTATAGCAAGCTGAAAGGAGAGTTAACAAATAACGTTTTCAAATGTATGTGATTAGAGAACGTTTTCTAGGCCTACATGAGTACCCTGGCAATAAAGAGTTTGACTAGAAATATTTCATTTAATTTCATTTTATTATTTTATTTTATTTTTATTTTTTTAACATTTATTTATTATTGAGAGACAGAGAGAAACAGAGCACGAGCATGGGAGGGGCAGAGAGAGGGGGAGATACAGAATCAGAAGCAGGCTCCAGGCTCTGAGCTGTCAGCACAGAGCCCGACATGGGGCTCGAATTCACAAACTGTGAGATCATGACCTGAGCCAAAGTTGGACACCTAACCGACTGAGCCACCCAGGCGCCCCGGACTTGAAATATTTTAATAAAGTTACTTACCTATTTTGTTTTTGGTCTATTCACCTCATAAAGAAAACTGAGGATATCCTTAATACATTAAATTATTTCATTTTTTTATTTTGTAAACTCTTCTCATAGCCTTTTTAGGAGGTGCATTAGAAGATACATTTCTTGATTAAGAAAGTACATGCTATTAATATTGCATATATGACTTTGGCTACATAATTTTGTTAGCATTCATGCAAATCTATAGAAATATTTGGAGCAAAATATTATGTATTATGTAGACCGACCATGTACTCTAGTGTTTGTTGTTTGAATTGCCATTTATATCAATTATATTTAAAGGAAATTAATTGCCTAGTTTATTGCACAAGTTAATATGGAGACAGTTTTACTAGCAAAGCTAAGGATTTGTAGCACCCATGGCAACCAGATTAGATGGAGGGAGGGAAGGAAAGAGAAAGCTGCTTAGGAAGTTAGAGAAGGTGAGAAAACACCTGGCAGGAAAACCCAAGAACCCGGGTGTTTCGTTAAAATTGCATGCTGGAGAGGCATTTACAGTAATTCAATCTGGCCCCAAACAGTTTATCTTCAGAACGGGTGTAGAGGAACATGAGATGATGTGATAAAGAAAAGGCTGAGTCAGGATTTCTTTCTCCCCCAACATATTTAAAATCTGTGGAAATTCCCTCCAAATCCAATTGTGTGTCATCAAGACCAGAAATTAAAGCAGGTTTGATTTATTATCTAATCTCCAAATACACAGTACCTTCCAGATGAAAAGAGATCTATTAATCAGTTTCCGAAGGGCAGCTCATCTTTTTTGATAAAAGGGATTTAGTGTGAATTTTTTGTGTTATTAGGTCTGTGCAATCACATGAATGGTTTAGAGACACTATGTAATTTTCTTCTGAATTGTCAAATATTAACAAAGTGAAATCTCTTAAGATTGTTTGCAAAATTCCTGACCCTCTGCAAATGCCAATCAATTTGTATTTGTGCAGGTAGGGCAATAAATCAACTAGATTCAGGTAACATGAATGAAAGTAAATTCAGTTGGTATGCTTTGATCTTCTTGAAATAATTTATCATTCTTTTCTATTTTTGATATAGGAAATGTATGGAGCATGAAAGAGAATTGGATTTTTAAAATTTTATATTCAAACCTATACATATTTATAATTATAACACAATTTTCACATTTAGCAATTCATTTTAAGTATATTATTCTCTTTTTATTTTTTTAATTAAAAAATTATTTATTTATTTTTCTAACCTAATGCAGGACTCAAACTCATGAACTGCAAGATCATGACCTGAGCTGAAGTTGGACGTTTAACCAACTGAGCCACCAAGGCACTCCTGTACTTTTTTTTTTTTTATTGATTAACTATTAAGTCATTCCCCTAACATTCTCCCAGTTAAACTTGCATGGCACATTTTACATACCCCTGTAACTAACTCATTTGTGTTTAAAACCAAACCAAATGTAACCAACAACAACAACAACAACAAAAAAAAACCACCTGACAACTTTAATTTAGTTCATTTCATCATTATATTGCATCATATTTTTGTGAATATAATATAGTGCACCAATTTTTCTCTTCTGGTCTTGGCCAATGCCTGTATGTTAGTACATCCATTTCCTGATCAATATAATCACCTCTATCACTGCCTCATCAGGGCAAATTCTGATTGATGTTAGGATCTAAGGGTTGGGTTCTCGATAAAGTATGCTTTGTCTCTTGTAGGCTTTCCTGAAAACTTCATTTTTTTAGTTCTTTCAATTCATTCCCTTTTCATTTTCTTAGAACTACAGTGTAATTTGGAGGTATTTAAAATCGAAATTTGGGTCAGATAACCTTCAAACACAAAAGAGATATAAACAATATTTATCAACTATCATTTACTTAACTTGAATTATTTTCCATGCAATAAATAAATTATAATAACTTTAGAAAATGTAGCATAAGCAAAAAAATATTCAACACTTGGTGACATAGCTGTCCTCATGTCTGTAGATCTTGGGCTGGTCATCCACTGCAATAATAGTAATTGGCATAATTTTCTCCCCTTTCAAAGACTTCTTTAATTAAAGACATTGTACATGGCAACTACTATTCTGACTACTAACTAGACTTGAGCTTGGTGCTCAGGGAGATCCACATCTCCTATATTCTCCTTTTATCTGGATGGTCACCTTGACTTACTGCCTTTCTTCTTTCCCATTGTTTGCTTTGTTTCATTTCACCCCAGCATATAAACCCATCTACTGAATCCACAACTGCACAGCTATCTGTGATGAAATTATTCAGTTGCATATGGTTTTCTCAGCTCTCTGTGTATCAGAGCTGAGTAATTTTTCCCCTAAACCATAGTAAATCAAATGATCTCTCTATCTTCATGTATATACAAATGTAAAAACTTGAAATTTTACTTCTAACATATGTGTTTTGGTTATACAGGTGTTTATTTAATTCTCATTTCACATTAGAATGCTTTGTTAGAGTAAATGAAAAAGAAATTTCCAAATTGCAAATTTAAAATGAAATCTCAGCAATGAGAAGAATGAAAATCTCATTACCTTAGAAATAGTGAATACAAAGTACACTAGCCAAGTTAATTAAACTCCAAACAAAATAAACACTCAAAGGACACATGCAGTGGTTGCCTAGCAGGTTGTAGGGAAGATAACCAGTAAGAAAGGGGAAAAATATGGTAGAGGGATTTTTTAAAACCATGTACCTGATTATGTTTTCTGGATTTGAAACCATATAAATGTGCTAGCCATTCACAAACTTTAAAAGAAATACGGGAAAGCCAGACTGTCTGACAAGACATGACCTTTTCTTTCCTTATGCCACTGTTCTTTCTATTGGCAAGTTCATTATTGTGAAGACACCGGGTTCTTGGTTTCTGCATGTTGATCAATGGTGGAAGGGACCATTCATTCTAAGTCATAGACTGGGCCATATTAGAAATGTGTCAATATTCCCTAAAACAGAAAGATATGTTGGCTGTTCAGAGACAGCAGCCTCAAGTCAGGGCAGTAAAAATAAAAAGTCAAGAAAGTGGTGAAACAGTCTCTGATGGCTTTGAGTTCTAGAGACAGAGGAGGGAACCAAAAAAAAGTGCCTAATAATATATATAAAAGCTTCCAGAACTTGGATTTTAAATGTTGGATCCATTCCTGCAACTAGCCCCCACTAGGCATTTACTCTCCCACACTTACCTCTAGTGCTTTAACATGAGTCTGTGGTTAATGAGCCTAATCTGGCCTGCTGCCTGTTTTTTTTTTTTTTAGGTTTATTTATCTATTTTGAGAGAGACAGAGACAGCAAGAATGGGATAGGGAAAAAGAGAGGGGGAGAGAGAGAGAAAATTTCAAGCAGGCTCCTTGCTGCCAGATCAGAGCCCAATGTGGGGCTCAAACCCACCAAAAACATAAGATCATGACCTGAACAGAAACCAAGAGTTGGATTCTCAACCAAATGAGTCACCCAGGTACTTCTGGTCTGCTACTTGTTTTTATAGACAGACCTTGACTGTAACACAGCCAGGCTTATTTGTTTGCATATCATCAATGGCTGCTTTTGGACTAACATGGCAGAATTGAGTAATTGAAATAAAGACTACTTGGTACACAAAACCTAACATATTATTATTACCTGGGCCTTTGCAGAAAAAACAATGCACCCAGTTCTGTTCTGAAAGAGTAAAATTTTTCTCCATAGCATGACCTCACCAAGTGATTGATGTCAGTAGTTGCTAGATACAGACTAAACATTTCCCAGTAGTCTTCCACTCCTCAGTGTCTACAGATCCTGCCCCATACAGAAAAGGAAGAAAAGAAAGAAGTAAGGGAGGGAGAAATGGAGGGATGGAGGGAAAGAGAATAGAAGAGCATTGTGTTGGTTCATGTTAAACAAGAAACAGACGGTGATGGTTTGTTTGCTGGGAGTTCACTGAGGAGTGCGGCCAGCAACAGTGGTGAGGAAGTGAGAGGTGTAAGACTGAGTTCAACTTCTACCTCCATTGGTTGAACTCACTGCACACCCTCCATTCCTGCCACCATGGCTACTCCCTAATATGCCTCTTGGGCTCACATTTGAGCTGCCATCATATAGGCAGGGTGATGGTGACTGTCTTGGTCATTCTGTTTACTTGGCGGTTTATACCTCTTCAGTCATAGATGCCTTCTGGTTGGTGATATAAGATCTTTACGTTCTGTGTCCATATACATACATAGGTCCATCCTTATGCATATTCCACAATTTCCGTTCCTTAATATTCTAATCTTCTACGAGGCCCACATCCAACTAGCCAGGCCATTAAACACTACCTTTGAGGGGCGCCTGGGTGGCTCAGTTGGTTAAGGCTTTGGCTCAGGTCAGATCTCACATTCGTGGGTTCGAGCCCCGCGTCAGGCTCTGTGCAGACAGCTAGCTCAGAGCCTGGAGCCTGCTTTCGGTTCTGTGTATCCTTCTCTCTCTGCCCCTCCCCCTCTCATGCTCTGTCTCTCTCTGTATCAAAAATAAATAAAACATTTAAAATTTTTTTTAAAAAACACTACCTTTGAGTCAAAATATATTTTTCCTTCAGGCTATTTTTTCATTCTACAAAGGAAGTGACCACACGAAATGATAAAAGCCCCTCCCATTGGGAGGATTTCTTTTCACTGTTGCCTTTCAGGGTCACCTTGGGGGAAGGAGACCATGGTGCAGCCAGTCCATTTTTGATTTGTACTAACATGCCAAACCAACTCATTCCTTAATCCCACTCAAGCTGGTAGGTCCTCATTATTTGTTTTTATGGACATTCCATATGGCCTTTAGTGTGACCTGACAGGGAGACACTGCCTTTTCACTGGTGCAATGAATGGCAGTTAGAGAGGATTTGAGCTACTTGCTCATGGAGCTTTCTTATGCTTTATGTCTTGTGCCTGATCCCATGTGTACAACCCTTATCTCGTGATGAACTGCTGCTGGCTCTGTCTGACCTTATGATTTTGTAAGTTTGGCAGAACCTGGTTTCTAGGGGCAGTTTTGGCTACATGGTTTCTTAATAGATCAGGGTCAGGAGTCTCAGTTCTAGCCAGACCCAGAATTTCTCTATTGTAGACCACCTGGTCTTGCTAGAAAATCCGAGGCATCTGCATTGTGATTCTCCTATTAGGGTTTGCTGTAACCTCCATGGGACACTGTTTTCCATCACAGATACCTGAAAATATGTCTTCTACTAGTTCCTCTGGTGAAGCAGCAGGACAGCTTGATCCACAGCCTGGTTCTGTCAAGGGCCTTCTCCTTTCTGAGCTTGCTAAAAGACAGCCATCTTCCATGTAAGAGTGAATGGGCCAGAATCTAAAGAAAATCATCAGGCATTGCACTTTCTTTCTCAAGGGAGAAGGGAGATATTCAATAATTTTATTTTATTTTGTATTGACTGTCTAGGTATGTCCCATATCACTGGAGCCGCTAAAACTACACTGATGTGATGAGTCCTTGGATTGCCATGCATTTTATCTCCCAGTCTCTGGAGCCATATATCTCTTTTCAAGGCATATTATTAATGTTTAGCATCTTTTGGCTCATACAATCTTATTAGCCTAACATCATTGATATTGTAGGACAATCTAATGTTCTGAAGAGTGCCCAGATATATGGCAGGATGTGCTTTCATTGTATTTTTTTCACTCAAATAATATATATTTCTTAATTTGTAAAGTAAGTAAAATTTATAAAAATGACAGTTGTTTTAATACATTTTCTGTAGTGTAGTTGAATCTCATACATCTATATCTATATCATCTATATCTATATTTTTTTTTGCATAGAGCCTATTGAATCCAATAGGAATGGTAGTTAAACAGTACCAACCTTAGACTCTGTAAAAGGGCCTCTTCCCTGAGCCCCACAGTTTGGAGGCCCACTGGTTACAAACTACTCTGGAGGCTGAGGAGTCTGTGTGACCATGGGGAGCACCTACACTGGTATGGCCTTTCCCTGTCCTCTGGACATCCACTCCAGGTTCTGTGATCTTGGAATTTCTTACCCAAACAACCCGGAGCACATTTCAAGACACTTTGTGTGTCCCTGCCCTGGGTCTGTCTGCCTAGTCCTCAATCTTCATTGTCCTTTGAGAAGATTAAAGATCGGGTATTTTGCTCAAAATAGAATTGTTCAAAACAAAACAGTTGAAGGGAGAGAAAATTCGTGTATATGAAACTGTAGTGGAGGAGCCTACTCCAATTTTTCAATTTCAGAGGATATGTCCCCTTCTCTTGCTCAGAAAGAAAATGACTTTCAGAGCTTGGCCGTGCATCTGGGTTCCAGATGTCCTTGCATACTCAACTTTTTCTCAGAGAAAGGAAACACCTATTCCACCCCTGCCCCTATGAAACATAGAAAGAAACATATCAGGGTCAATGTGTGTTGATTGATATTATTGTCATATAAATAATATATAGCATGCATTATGTAACTATGTTAAATAATTTATATAAATTGTGGTCATTCTCATGATTTAGAAATGTAAATATTAAGTTTTTTAAATGTTTATTTTTGAGAGAGAGAGAGAGTAGGGGAAGGTCAGAGAAAGAGGGAGACGGAGAATCGGAAGCAGGCTCCGGGCTCTGAGCTGTCAGCACAGAGCCCAACATAGGGTGGAGCTCATCAATGGTGAGATCATGACCTGAGCCAAAGTCAGACACTCAACCAACTGAGCCACGCAGGTGACCCTAAATATTAAGTTTTATAATTATATGACAATTTTTAAATACTGAGAGATCTTATTTGGTTTGCTTTGAATAGTTTCTCTCACAGAAACATGTGCAAGAACGTTAATAAATAAACTTCAATGTTGATAATGATAACGCTGATTGAGGAAGATATGCCTCAGTATTTTTTGCAACACTCTTCTAGAAGGTGTAATTATAGTAGACAAAGAGCTCTATTTGAAAGAATGTGATGTGTTCCTTGTAACTTGCAACAAAACTCTGTAATTATTCTCACAGTTATTTAAATTTAAGGATTTGTTCCCTTGAAGCCTGAAAACCCATCTGTGTCTGAGTCTCATTTCCCTGATGTTAAATGCCATAGCACTCAATATTGGCATCTTTTAAACTGCAGAAGCCATATTCAAATTATAGCAGTTTGCATTAGCTGCAAACTTAAAGCCATCATGTATATTCCTTGAGTTTTTCTTAGCTTGTTTCCCAAATCTCACAGTATATCCTGCACACTCACTTTGTCTCTTTTGTGAAACTGTCTTTCTGATTTCCTGATTCATTTCATTCCCTGAGATCTAGCTCCTAAAAATAACTGGAGACCAATTGGTGTGAGTTGTAAGCAGAAGGTAAACAACATCAAGACATGATGTGACAGCCATACTTTATTCATTTTCTTCATGTCAGAACAATTTGTAAAATTGCGGCCCAAACCAAAACAAACCAAACAAAAACTCCAAAACCAAAAATGACTAGCCTCATGATAAGGCACGTCAGGACAGATGTTTTTCATAAAAGAAAATGAAGCCCTACGTTCCTCCTTTATTCTAAAGTTTCTTTATCAGTGAGTTAGAGCTAAGGCTACTGATAATAATATATGGCTACATGAGGGTCCAAGTGAGGTAACGGGGAAAAATTAAAATGACCGTCTATGCGTGCTGTTTTTAATTTCCTTCCTTTTCCTTATCCTCTGTATCCAAAATATATGTTTCTACTATTACTTGGAAAGAAAACAGCAGCTACTCCATTAGAATATTTGTATTTTCTCAAGATTCCCCATTCTTCCTTCCTTCCTCCCAATTCTATATGATCAGGTTTTTAGAATATGTTCATTTCTTACATCTCCTACCCTCCCTGCCCTTTCTCCCAAGAAGAACTTTGGAAAGTTACTATATCTGCCCCCATAAATCCCAGGCCTTTATCTTCTTAAATGATTCTCTACTGTCAGTTTTAGAATATTATTAGAATTTCTACTCTATTATATTTCAACTGTTTTAAGGATTTTATTTAAATTTGTGTTGTCCATTCCAAAATAGTCTTTTTCTGTCCTTTTAGACTTAATTATTTGTATTTATTCCTTATAAGTAAAAGTTGTGAGAGGCTTTGAAATGTAGAAGGTACTCTGATAAGCATTTTCCATCTGGATAATCTCTGTCTTTGTCTTTGAGGAGGCTGTTGTGTAACTCTACAGAGATAGATGTTAATTTATAGAAAACTGGAAGTAACGCAAAAAAAATTCTATCCATAGAAATGCAAATTGTGTCTGATGGAATGTAATTAATTATTGCCCTGAGAATATTGACTAGTTTGCCAGTTTCTCATTTCTTTGTTAAATTTATTTCAGTATTCCTTATGACTATAAATATGTGCTGCTTAGAGTTCTATTTTAAACCACATGATATTTTTATGTTTTTCTTATTAACTCAAAAGTAATAGTGATTAATTAAATATAACTTTTAACACATGCTTATTTGAAATGGATATGAGATTCATGATTTTGCCTTTTAGCCTTCAGACTGGTTCTGTAGAATTTTACCCAGCCCATCAAGAAGAACTAATCCAGTCCACTCTACTGGAATCTACCAGAGGCCCTGTCTTTTCTTGCACTCAGCTGCTCATACATCCCCTTTGCAGCTTTAATCACGAGTAATGGACAGTCTAGACTTGGGGGTCAGGAGAAGGAAGCTATCTTCAGCTTGCCTGTATCCCAAAACCCTCGCCTCTTTCACTAGGTTTTAGTAGGTGCTCCTGGGTCCTCAATTATTTGTGTTTCAAAGGCAGATGATTAATAATCTCACAAGGAAAGTGTATCTCTAATATCTTTAATAACTGTTGACTCATCCTTATATTACACGAAAATGGAATCAATTGTGATGGGGAACATGCACACAGAACATGAAGCTATAGATATCTTGAGAGATTATACAGTCAGGTATAATCTTTTACTCACTGGAGATATTTATGTGTCTTGAGTAAAAATCAGTAAGTCATCAGTTGATGGACATTTGGGTTCTTTCCATAATCTGGTTATTGTTGAAAATGTTGCTATAAACATTGGGGTACATGTGCCCCTATGAATCAGCACTCTTGTATCCTTTGGATAAATTCCTAGTAGTACTATTGCTGGATTGTAGGGTAGTTCTGTTTTTAATTTTTTGAGGAACTTCCACACTGTTTTCCAGAGTTGCTGCAGCAATTTGCATTGCCACCAACAGTGCAAGAGGGTTCCCGTTCCTCCACATCCCATTCCTCCCTAGCATGTGTTGTTTCCTGAATTGTTAATTTTATCCACTCTGACTGGTGTGAACTGATGAATGATAAAGAAGATGTGGTGTATATATACAAAGTAGGAAACAACCTCCTAGACCTCCACCGCAGCAATTTCCTACTCAACACATCCCCAAAGGCAAGGGAAATGAAAGCAAAACTGAATTCTTGGGACTTCATCAAGATAAAAAGCTTCTGCACTGCAAAGGAAACAATCAAGAAAACTAATAGCAACTGACAGAATGGGAAAAGATAGTTGCAAATGACATATCAGATAAAGGGCTAGTATCTAAAATATACAAGGAACTCATCAAACTTCACACCCATAAAAACATTTTTATGGCTGCCTGAACAACTCAGTCAGTTAAAGCATCTGATCTTTGGTTTTGGTCAGTTTGTGGGAGACAAGCTGCACTGGGCATGGAGCCTGCTTGTGATTCTCTCTCTCTCCTCTGTCTCTTGCTCTCAAAAGCCCACATATTTTCAGAAATAGTAATGTAAGTTATCTAAAAAGTCCTATATCAATTAATGCTTATTTGTCATATTTTATTTTTTTACTCACTTATATTTCAAAAAAGTTTTAAAAAGCTACTTAATATTTCCAGCAAATCACACTCTATTTCAGATTTTCTTTCATAACCTTGAAAGAAGAAAGCACTCATAGACTCAAGATTTCTGACACTAAACTTCTAAGTGTATCAAAGCAAACTTTACATAGGTTTAAGTTTTCTGCCATGTATCACTGTCTTTGATCTCACTATATCTTATTGCCTCTTCCAGGCTGTAAATTTAGTGGAGGCAAATTCTATCCTTTTTTATACTTTTTTAGAATCATACAGAGGGACAGGGTTTGATAGCTGCCTTTATGGCATAAGAACTATATCCTCTGTCCTGTGAACAAGGGCAAGGAATGCAACCTTTTGAAGTATATGATATGGGTAAGAATAAGTGGATTGTATAACTGCTGTAAAAATTTAAAAAAAAGTACAATGTCTGGCATTAATGTTGGCTCTCAGTACTATATTGACTCACATGGTAAGTGTTAAAGCAAAGATGGAATGATTAAATACTGGACTGGCATCTAAAATGATGTGAATTGATATTTGAAACTACATTGTTCCTTGTCTTCAATTCTCATTAGAGTAACTCAGAGGCACATCAACTTGAAATCATTTCAAGTACACAGTACTTGTGACTACCCACCTGAGCCAATAAAAATGAGACACTGTTGCTTATGAGTCTTTGAGACTTTTATGACACTACATTGGTTGGGTTCCACAATTTTAAAACCATATTTATGATTAAATAATCCACAATATTGTATCTGAATATCATTACAAAACTGAGAAAATCTACAATTTGTAGGTTATTGGTTGGAATAATCTTTCTTATGCAATTTTAAATATCCCATATGAAATTTCTCTTGAAAACAAGAGAAGTTTTATTTAGTTTGTATTTTCTGCACGACTAGTTCTATACTCAATATCCTTTGCCCTACTTTTTCATAGAAACCAGATTTTATTCAGTATAGTAATATACAGAGTTTAAAAAAGTAAGAAAGCCACTTCCACTAAATCTTGGTAATATGTTGCTAAAACAAAATGTTCTGCATAAAGTTTACTACATTTTAAAACCTAACCAGTATCCTAACTGTAATCAAGACACCATAAAATGTGTATACATACATATATGTTTATGAAAGCACATGAAAAAACTACCATGTTAGGATGTAAAATGTTTGGAACATCACATCCTTTTTAAAGGTGCTGTTAAGGAACAGCTTTAAGAAAATGCATTAACAGGGGATCTTTTGGATCAATAATATATGAAATACGTCTTTTAAATTATAGAATTCTTTTATTAATTTTCATTGTGCTCATTAAGATGTCTACACACTATTTCTATAGTTCCCAAGTTATGTTTGGATCCTAACTCAAAATGCCTCACATTTATACAGTACCACATAAACATTTTTGGTATATATACTTAAATATACATACTTTTGCTTAAAAATATATTGAAAGATGCATATATCCAATAGACTTTACATATTAAAGTCCTTAGGGCTTTGTAACAGAAGTGATACATGTTAAAATGTTAACAAAGCTCATATTCTCCAGGACATCCCTGTAGTTACTTCGTTAGTTTCTTTTGAAGCTAGGAGTAGTCACATGACTCAGTCCTAGCTAATGTGATATAAACAGAAGTTTACCAGGTAATTTTCCAAAAAAAGTTATTATTGTCATCAAGATAAAAACATAAAATCAGTGAGGACACGCCAAAAGTCTCTCATCTTTTTTCTTCTTTTTTCTTTGGAATGCCCTTATATCTGTCTGTGGAGCAATCACGCAGCAATCACAAGACAAAGCTGACAAAGCAAGAGGAGAGACAGTTCTCTGGCCTTTGATGACTTCCTTGGGAAGCTATACTATTTTGGCATATCTCTGAATGTCTTTATACATAAAGTCGTAATAACTGTTTATGGCATGAGTTATAGGCTATTACATGTAGTCAAATGAAATTCCAGGTAACAGGACTACTTTCTCCCATTCCATACCATTATTTCATGTGATTTGTAGCCTTGGAAGATCTAACAGGGGATCTTAATTCTACCTATATTCAGCACCAATGTTTTTCCATATGAGAAAACATCTTCAACACCTGGTTAGCAGGTGACTTATCTCCATTTAGTGATTTATAGAGATGCTTCTTTCATCTAATGGCCTCACTTTTCCATACCTCCTTGATGTCATACGCCTCCAGAGCCAAAAGGAAGGAAGGAAGGAAGGAAGGAAGGAAGAAAGAAAGAAAGAAAGAAAGAAAGAAAGAAAGAAAGAAAGAAAGAAAAGAATAGACAAGAAAAGAGAGAAAAGGAAAGGAAAGAAAAGAAAAGAGAAAAGAAAGAGAGCATGAAGAAAAAATATTTGTTTCTTTCCATTTAGGGAAAGGAGGTGATACACTTAACCCCCAATCACATTCTATTGGCAGCAGTAAGTCATATGTGAGAGCACATAGAAGCAAGGGTGCTGGGAAGTATAGTTCCTAGCTTGAGAGCTAATTTTCAAGCAAAACTTCTGTACCATCAAAGGGAAGTGTAAGTGGTAGTAGACAGCTAGAAGAATGTAATACAGTCAAAATTAACTGTGGTCAGCAATATTAGACCAAAATTTCCTTTACATTTGTCCTTTAAATTATGGTTATCCAATTTTCAGGTAAAAATAAATGTCAACAATAAGAATGAGTTCCATGTATATAACTTTCTACTGTATGTTCATAATAAATTACTGATCTAAGAATGATTGTTTTATTTGTCCGTTCATGATATTTTCCTCACAACTTTTATGCAGCAAAAACACAGAGGTTCACAAACAGGTAAATAAATGACTGAAAGAAAGTTGGCCCATTTCCTAATTAAGTTTAAGCAATTAAGCAATTAAGGTATAAGCAACTTTGGTTTTATTCTTCGGGTGGTTGAGTATATGGATCTAAAAAAGTAATTAAATTTCACATTCATGTTATAAAAATAAGCCTTTTAAATAAATGTCAAGATCTGAAAGGGGGCAATATTCAATGATTGTCAGTTTCTATTGATGCTGATTTTCATGCATAAATAACGTACTGCAAGTCTCATAATTTCAACAAATGTCACAATATTGCATAAGGAGCACCATGAGTTAATTGGCAATTTTTGTGTGAATAAAGTTTTTATTTCTTCTTTAAGAAATAGCTCTTTCCAGGGCCACAGAGGGTATGTCTTCTTAACATGTCAATTTTTCTGGCCTTGATGGAATTTTAAAATGCTGAGAAAATTGAAAAATTGTATTTGGAACAACTGCATCCATGTTAAAACTCTTAAACACAGATGAGAACACACTTCTTTTTTCTCCCTTATGCCCCCTATGATCCCTAAATTCATTATTTAATTCTAATTCTAATTTGTGTTCTTATAAAATTTGTGATAATATCCTGTCTCTGGATAGTCAGCTTCTTATCTTGCTATTAAGTTAATCAATTGATTGCAAGAATCTAAAAGGGAAATGCATTATTTCCTTATGATAAATGAAAAGCAATTTTGATTTTTTAAGAGTTTTAAATCTCCCTTATTAATATGTTAATCTTCCTGTCCATCTCTAATACTAGAAGAATATTTTGTTGTTCTAGTAAAAACACATGTATATATTGTGATTATTGAACTTGAGTCAAACAGTAAACTAAAAAATATATGCAATTGAGATTTTAAAACAGTTGGGAATTTGTAGCATGCTATCCTTTGAGCTTTACTGAATTTAAGGACCTTAAGTTTACACATAAAGAGGATGACAACAGAATAATCCTCAAAATATTTTGTACTCAGTGAAATCTGTATGTGAGGACATAAAAACCAACAACATGAAGGTTATATGAATGATTTTGATGCCCTTGACATTTTGCCAAATACCAAGAGGATCAAGAACATTAGACCAAATGTTGTTCTTGCTTTTGGAGTTTAACAATATAATTGAAGCAGTAGTGTGACTCTGAATTTGAGACTAAAGACAATTTTTTTTTCAAGTAAACTCTTTATTAACAGGAACTACTGGATGAGGCCATGATTTTTTGTTAGAAGTTTCTTTCCATTTGAAGTCACCAAACACTACGTTAGGCTACTTAAGACCTACAAAACAGTATATGCCCTTAAATTAAAGTACCATTAAAAAAATCAAATGTAGGAAAGGAAATATATTGAGATACTGTATGAAACATCAGGTTTACTGTGTTCTCTGTGGAGAGATAATAGGCCTTTGCAAAATTGCAAATCATTTGAAATATGCATAGAATATCAACCCAGGTTCTTCTTCATGTGAGGATACTTAGCCTTTTAGAATCTTGTGTGGTATCAGTTTAAAAAAGTGACAAAGGGATAGGTACTTTTTTTTGTTTGTTTTCATATTTATTCTCTAATGAGAAAGATTTCATTAGCCTCTGTTTTTCAAATGAGAGAATTAAGGCATGGAAAGTTTTGGTAAATTGTGAAAGGACACTGAGCTAGAAGGTGATAGATCTTTAGATATGAGACTACCTAAACTCCAGGTCCTATCTGAGCCTTTGAGGTGAAGCTATATGCTTTACTACCTGGAAGATAAATTCAGGATGCATAAGAACTGATCAACACTTTCTTTTCATCTATGGTGCCAATTCAAATTTTCTAATAATTTTATTTTTTTAATTTTTATTTTTAAGTACTTATTTATTTTGAGAGAGATAGAGACTACAAGCAGGGGAGTGGCAGAGTGAGGGAGAAAGAGAGAGAATCCCAAGCAGGCCAGACTCACCATCCGTGAGATCATGAGCTGAGCTGAAGTCAAGAGTCAGATGCTCAACTGACTGAGCCAACAAGGAGTTCCTGAATTTCTTTTAATTTAAAAAATGCAGATCATCTACTTTCAGTTTATATTGGTACTCCAACTGGATATTGGTGCTTCAAGTGTGAATGACTTAAACCTAGAGTTGTAAAATCTTAGATAATAATTCTCATCTGATACCTTTTATTTAGTATAACAGCACCCCCTATAACTTCCTTGATTATTCTGACTCTTTTATACTTCCAGAAATATCTACACTACCTAGAAGTCTTTTCTGACTTCATTTTAGAAAGTAATTTCTTTACCTGGAGCCAATTCTGCTTTCTCATAAAATCCCCCTGTTGTTTTTAGGTAAATCAATTAAATGAGTAATATAAGGAATAAAACTTGTGGGGCAGATGGCCATAAACTTCCCTCCTAACTTGCCAACTACTTGCAGAAAATTAAAATTAATATTCGTAGAATCAATTGTCCAAAAAGTCCTCCTTCAAAAATCCAGACTGAGGAGACTTAATCATCTTTCCCACATCCAGGACCACTGTGAGGTTCTCCATTCTTCCTATCAGCCAGAAGCTGAGAAAATCATGATCATAAAAGAGCATGTATAGGATATTTTTGCTAGTCATGCCCAAAAGTAGGGTGTGAAACTTTCAGTAAAAGTTCATTGGTTAGAACTTTTCATCACATGGGTATGTCTAATAACAGAAGAAGCTGGGAAATAGAATCTAAATTTTTGAACAGAAAAAAAGAAAAGAATATTGAGTTTGGTAGTAAGATAGCAGTAGCTATCATAAATAAATGCTGTTTATTTATTTTTAGTTATACATTTAATAAAAAATGTAGTCTCCTCATGAATAATCAAAGCATTACAGTTAAATGTTGAAGTTCTCTTTGATCATTACCACAATTTCTCTAGTCTTTCCCCAGGCATAGCTGCAGTATGAAGTTTATTATCAATTCTTGCAGATTCAATTCTCTTTAATATGAGACACAATCATTCCGAGAATCTAGGTCAAAGGATACATGAAGTAGATTGTGTAATAAAAGCAATTACATAGTGCTTACTGTGTGCATCCACTCTTCTAAGAACTTGGCACATATTGACTCATTTAATCATAGCAATGAATCCATGAAGTAGGCACCATTATTACCATCCTTATTTTATGGGTGAGCAAACTGAGGCACAGAAAACTTAATAAATTGTTTAAACTCACATAATTCATACCTTGTAGATCTAATATTGGACCGTGTGCCACTTTCTTCCAGGGGGCATGTGTTTTAGGAATACACGCCACAGCCTCTGAGATGAAATGATTCAGGATGAGTTCCAGTCATGAGGGAATAATAAAGGCTTGGATTGTCCTCACACTGACAACAAACAGAAAACTGTAGAAATGTGGAATAATGGTTTTCAGACATGGGGCAACAGGCAGTGCATCCCGGAAGCCCTAGGAGAATGGAAACAATTGAATTATTAAATCTTATAAATGCCAAAGCTGGAGGAAAGCTTTGAACTGGGACACAGAGAAAGGAATCCAGATAAAGACCAAATTTTGCATGAATTGTATGAGACATAGATCAGAGTTCAAGGAGACTGAAACAGCTAGACTTTTTGAGGACAGAATACTGAGAAGAGAAATCTTTCGACAGAAAGAGTTCCAAAACTCTGCATAGAAATTTCTGCTGAGTCATTGAATGCCATTCTACTGGTATGTAGAGTGCAGCTTCAAAAAATAGTTCTAGGGGCACCTGGGTGGCTTAGTTGGCTAAGCATTCGACTCCTGATTTTGGCTTAGGTCATGATCTCATGATTGGTGGGATTGAGCCCCATGTAGGGCTAAGCACTGACAGTGCAAAGCCTTCATGGGATTCTCTTTCTCTCTCCTTTTCCCTTCCCTCACTTGCATTCATGGACACTCTCTCACAAAGTAAAATAAACACTAGAAAAAATAGCCCCAGGGTGAAAAAAGTAATTTCAGGTGCCACTAAAGAGAAAATTATTCAGAGCTCTCACCAGAAGAAGAATCATTTCTGTTTTCATCAGCCAGAATGAGAGACACTGTTGGTGACAAACGGCGTTCAGCACAGAACTCCAAAAGCTCCTGCCTTAGTGGGGCTTACCAAACAAAACATATATTGAAGATGTGCCTTTTGGAAACTCTCAGAGAATTGGTTCAAAGGGAAACAAAGCATAACATATTGAATATATACCCAATGATAACAAATCTTTCATTAAATCTGAATAAATACTCCAATAAAGAGAAAAAATAAATGGCAAAAAAGCAAACCTCTTTATTGCTTGCCAGAGCAAAATCCAAAACCCTTTAAAAGAATAAAGAAGAGCTAGCACTCAGCAGCAGAAAATTTACAAAGTCAGTCACTCCATCTAAAAGTTACTAGACATGTAAAGAGAAAGAAATGTGACCCATAATTGTAAGAAAATATTCAATTGTAGAAACAGACATAGACATGACAGAGATGATGTATTTGTAATTAAGAACATTAAAACTGATGCTAGACACACACTATACACTTAAAGAAAAAAACCAGTAAGAATAAGAATAAAAATTTAAAAAGAAACAAATAAGAATTTTGAGTTAAAAATCAGTGTCTGAAATAAAAAAATTGACTGGATGAAATTAGTGGCTATTTGAATCCTACAGAAGAGTTGATTCTTGAATTTGAAAGCATAGTTATAGAAATCATCCAAAATTAGGAGATCATAGAAAAATAAAGACTGATAGCAAATTAATAGAGTCTAACTACTTTCTGGGAAAGAACAAAAAATATAAATCTCAAAAGGAAAAGGGGTAAGAAAGATTATTTAAAGAAATAATAAACATTATTTCTCGGCCTTTTGACTAAGATCAAATGAAAAAACATTAAACTAATGATTCCCAAGTGTTATGAAAACTATAAACTTACTGAGAAAAAAAGCTTGGTGAATAATGAGCAGATAAATACAAATAAAACAATACCAAAGAGTATAAAAATCAATTTTCTAAATATAAGTGATAAAGAAAATTCTTCAAGTTGCCAGAGAAAAAATGTTCTATTACTATAGAAGAGTAATATAAACATAACAGAATTCTCACTGTGCAGAAAACAAAGAAGATAAGTTTTTAAAGTACTCAAACCCCCCACCTGGCAACTTAGATATATACAGCAAAAATATTGTTCAAATTACTAAAAAGAAATAAAGATTTTTTCAAAGAAGTTTTTTTCAGAGAAATAAAAGCTAAAAGTATTCTTTATTAGCACATCCTTTAGCATTATAAGAAATGTTAAGGCAAGTTCTTCTGTCATAAAGAATATTATACCAGATAGAAATTTGGAGCTACAAAAAGAAATGTAGGACTCCAAAAATAGTTAAAATACAGATGAATATAAAATGCATTTTTATTATTTTTATATGGTTATAAAGACAGTTGAATGTCAAAAGCAAAAATAGTAACCATGAATTTTGAGGTTGTAGTGTACATACAAGTAAAATTTATAACTAAAATAACATAGAATGTAAGTTAAAACCACGTTTCACACTCACTGGAATAGCCAAATTTAAAAATACTGACTGAAGAATGCATCAGAGATGATGGGATGTATGGGATTACCTCTACAGGATCATGTGATTATATTACATAAGACTATAGAGCCACTTTAAGCCATGCCTGGACTACTGACTTGCAGAAAGAAAGAAACTAACTGTGTGCTATTTTAAAGTGCTAAATTTGTAGTCATATTATTCCATAGCAATAGGTAATTAATACAAACCTGGGACCAAGAAGCAAGTGACAGATCATGTCCCACTCTACTAGAGCCATCATAAATTTTTTGTGAGAATATAAAATGATACAACTTGGGGAAAATTCTGCTCTTAATCATTTTCCCAAGAAAAATGAAAGAAATATATCCACACACAGTCTTAATTTAATTTAATTTAATTTTATCTTTTCGAGAGCATGAGCAAGGCAGAGGCAGAGAGACAGGGAGACACAGAATCTGAAAAAGGCTTCAGGTTCCGAGCAGCCAGCACAGAGCCCCAAACGGGGCTTGAATCCATGAACCCTGAGATTATGACCTAAGCCAAAGTTAGACGCTTAATTGACTGAGCCACCCAGGAGCCCCTCCACACAAAGTTTTGTGTATAACCAACCCAAAACCAAAGTTTTGTATATTAACAGTTGAAAAATGCACAAACTATGGCATATCCTGTGGAATACTGCTCAGCATAAAATGGAATAATCTACCGATACATGCAATATAAATATTATAATGAATGAAAGAAGCCAGTCACAAAAGAGCACATAGTGAATGATTCCACTTACATAAAGCTCTAGAAAAAAAAATAATCTTTTATACCAGAACATAGTTCAGTGGCTGCCTAAAGCCTGAAGGAGAGAGTGTCAAAATTTATCAAACTACACTCTAAACTTAGGTTTATTTCATTTGTGTAAATAACAGTAGTTGCCCCTTCTCCATGGTTTTGCTTCATGTGGTTTCAAGTTATCTAAGATCAACCACGAGTCCATCTGAAAGAAGATAACTCTCCTTGTGATGCAGGGTCAGAAGGCCAGTAGTAGCCTAACTCTATGTCACAATGCTTATGTAGTTCACCTCACTTCATCTCATCACGTAGGCATCTTCCCATCTCGCATCATCATAAGACTAAGAGTAACTACGGTAAGATATTTTGAAAGAAAGAGTGGCCACAATTATACAACTTTTATTAGAGTATATCGTTATAATTGTCTTACTTTAATATTAAAAACTATTCATCTTTTACTGTGCCTAATACATAAATTAAACTTCATCATATGTATGTATGGACAGGAAAAAGCACAGTATATGTAGGATTTGGTACTATCTGAGGTTTTAGGCATCCACTGAGGACCTGGGACATATTCCCTGTGCATAAGGGGGAACTACTGTACACATAAATAAAGTTTATATTAAAAAGAAAGAAAAAAAAACAGGTGTCTGATGGCTCAGTCATTTGAGCATCTGACTCCATTTTGGCTCGGGTCATGATCTTAGGGTCATGGAATTGAGCCCTGCTTAGCATGGAGCCTGCTAGAAATTCTTTCTTTGCCTCTCTCTCCACTTGCATTCTCTATCAAATTAAATTAAATTAAATTAACAAAAAATAAAAAGAAAAACTAGAAGAGGATTCAGAAGGCTTCTGTGATAGCTTTTGTGTTGCCATTTACACAAAGGATCACCTTAGGAAATTAAAAAAAGATGTTTTTATTTAAAGAGAGAGAAAGAGAAAGTGGAGGAGGGGCAGAGAGACAGAGACAGAGAATCCTAAGCAGGCTCCATGCTCAGACCAGAGCCTGATGCAAGGCTTGATTTCACAATGATGAGATCATGACCTGAGCTGAAACCAATAGAGAACCACTTAACAGATTGAGCCACCCAGATGCCCCATACCTTGGCGAATTTCTTGACCAGTAAGCCTCAGGTTCCTTGTCAATAGAATGAAGGTAATAAGAACTTTCTTGACCAGCACATAGGATTAATTAATATGCATTATCTGCATAATTTAAATTATAAATTTAATTTAAATTATAAATTTCTTCTTCTTCCATGTTCCTGGACCCAAAACTATTCTTATAACTTCTGAACCAAGTCAAGAACGTGTTCTATTAGAGAAAAAAACAAATTTGGTTTCTCTATATTTATTGGGTCCCTCCAAAAACAATTTTACTATACAGACAAACTCATGAAATTTGAGATTTATAAAAATCAGTTATATGTTTTGAGAATCAGGAACATGAACTTGAAGGTCATTTGATTTATTCAACTTTTGAAGTCTTATATATTGCAGCAATTTACAATGGATTTAAAAAAGAATGTTTAACATTATACCTGAGCATTTCTTTTCTCTTTTATTGTATAAGACAAGTTAAGAATTGCTAATCACTTTTTTCAAAAATATATAAATATCATGTTCAGAGATGCTAAAGGAAAAAAAGTGAAAATTAGGCTATAATAAAATCCAATCAGAGGCAAATGTGAAACTGTTTCTATTGCTTTGTTTTGTTTTAAATTTGTTCAAGTGGCGTGCAATGTGCTTTTCATTATCTGGATCCTGAAGGAGGAAACAACAGTCGGTTATTATGCATCTCTAAAGAAACAAGCTAGGTTCCTTTGCAACTGTCCTAGTATTTTGTTGCCAAAGATCAGCCTCATATATCATTTAGAAAGGGTCATTGTAGTCTTTTTATAGTTAAAAAAGGTAACAGTTGGTCAAAGACCTCTGGAACGTCTATTAAGTTTCCAGATGTCTTGGCAATAGCTTTCAAATAACCACAATTTTTGCTAACCTTAACCTAATTTTATTAGTCTTGACATTGAGATAAAATAGTATGATAGACTCTTCTAACCTGGTTCCTCTGTTCTATCAGGTGTGAATACACGATCTCTTCTTTGCCAGTTTTTGCATGTGGTGGTTTCCAGGAACTACGCCCTAAGAGTGAGGTCATGCCTGAAACAGCAACTGCCAGAAGACGGTGAGAGACATATGGTGGCCTGACAGTTATTCTTTCCAGTTCTATTAGGAAATTGCATAGAGAATGTCTGCATTTCTAAATATATGTCTAGGAAAATGAAGTTCGTGGACCTCTTTTATTCTTTCAAATGACCCATAATTAGAATTTTGTCAGGATATCAATAAGTCTAAAAATAAACATAGAACTCTTAACTAATTGCTTCATTCAATGTTACAGGAAAATTATTACAGCAAAGAAATTGTGGATATAGAGACAAGAGAAGTAGAATTTATAGTATGGGATTCAAAACAATAGATACTTCACAGCATTTCCTATGACGAACAGACAGAACTTAAAGCAATCATGCAGTCTAGGGGGTTGAAAATCTTTAATCTGTGTTCTTCTTGCAATTTATCCATTTCTTCTCTTTTTAAAAATTTTTTTCTGTTTTTTATTTATTTTTGAGAGACAGAGAGAGACAGCACGAGCAGAGGAGGGTCAGAGAGAGAGGGAGACACAGAATCTGAAGCAGGCTCCAGGCTCTGAGCTAGCTGTCAGCACAGAGCCCGACATGGGGCTTGAACCCACAAACCATGAGATCATGACCTGAGCCGAAGCCAGATGCTTAACTGACTGAGCCTCCCAGGTGCCCCTCCACTTCTTCTCTTAACGGTGCACACATTAAGTCTTCTCAATGAAAAAAGTCATGAGAGAGGACAATTAGAAATTCTGTTATACAGAAACCAAATTAGAAAAATGTGTGAAATAAATTACCTTGAAAGTTAGAGGAAGCAAAAAAACCTATGGAAGAAGAGACACATCTGGTTTCTAATTTTAAGTGTATAGTAACTAGCCCTCTGACATGTAGTTTGTGTTGATTTCTACCTCCAAAAGATAAGGATGATACAGCTTTGAAGCCTGTGATTATAAAGGTTTGTAAATGATAAACCTGCCTCTTTAAAAATATTTTGAGAAATAAGAACACATAATTGATATCAGAGAAATATCAAGCATTTATAAAAGTAAGCATTTTTTAAAACCCTGACAAATCTATAACTAAGCTTTGATTTCCTCTTTTGGTGAATGACTCTACCATACCAACCATCTAGTGATCTAAGGCAAAAATATGGAAATCCTACTCAGTTTCTTACCCACTTTTTAAAACCATGTTAATAGTATTTTGACAGGGCCATGTTGCCTGATAGGCCAGCGTGTGAAGTTAGGTAGCATTGTCTATTTTTAGAGCTTCTCAAGCTTTTTGGACCTACTAGTTTTGTTGTTGTTGTTGCTGTTGTTGTTGTTGTAGCTTATTAACTGAAATGGCATGAAAAGCAAAAGAAACTGAATCAATTCATTAATGTATTTGGGACTCAGAGCTTGATGAACAGTAATTTGAAGATGGTATCCTTTGGATACATAAGGTCCTAATGAAAGCTGAATTGAAGGGAGAAACAGACTCTCTGGGGGGTGGGAAACACACGAATAAGCTAAAACCTTGGTAATGTGTATTATAGTAAGAGGTACAGCCAGAATATTGCAAGGAAAGGTAGTCCCAGATATAATGTGAAATATACTTAATATATTTTCTGCTCATTCAACTTTCTCACTCCTTACAGGGGGCAGAATGTAGACTGCATAGAACTACAGTGTTTAATAATGCAGAAGGACATGACAACAAAAGACAGAAGATTTGGTTTAACTGAGATGCTGTTATCTTTAAGTCTCAACAGAAAAAAATGACTTCCATCTAAGATTCTAAAATTAACAGGTTAAATTTAACTTACATATTTAAACAGCTTTGGATTTGAACAGAGTCTATTGGGGAACACTACTTCAGGTGAGCCAAAAGAATCCCACACATTGGTCCTAATTGGCTAACGAGAACTAAGTTATAGCAATTGCATTTAAGTATCTCTTGATTACTCGCTCTCATTTTTTATCTCTGCTGGGATTGCTGTAGTTTGGACACTTATCTCAAATGAATTGTTTTTCCAGGACTCCTAACTGATAGACTATCCTTCAGTCCTGTCCATTCCAAGCCATTCTCTACTCTGCTGCCAGAGTAATTTTTATAACCTGAAAATCTGATCAGGTGGCTTTCATGCTTGAATTGCTTCACTGGTGCCCCAGACTTATAAAATTAAAAATGAGATTTCTTTCCAAAAGCCATAAAAACATGTCTAGCTGTGACTTTTGCAATTTTCTCTCATAAATGAAATGTGTATGTATAACATGTACTTGTGGGTGTATATAGTATATATACTTAACAGTATTTTCCAAACACTTTCTGAGTACCCATTGTTTGCATTTTTTTCATTAAAAGAGCTTACATTTCTACAAGCAGAGATGAATAATAAACAGATCCTCCCATCAAAGCAAATTATAAAATAATTAAAGGTAGTGATATGTTTAAAATAATTAAAGATAGAGAAAAATAAAAGAAAGGTATGAAATGGTGTGATGAACATGGGGAGATGGAAGGGGGGCTATTTCAGATAGGATGGTGAAGGGTGAGCTGCCAGAGGAAGTGGTGCCTGAGCTAAGACTTGGAGTAATGCATTTATACAAATAGCTGGAGTAAGAGAAGTTCCAGAACTTCAAGACCCTTAATACTGCAAAGTCCAGAGTTACTGGAATATAGCTGAAAGGGGATGGAGATTATTGGTTCAAGGTTAAATTGAAAAAGTCAGCAGGTCCAAATCGTGTACAATAATTATTCAATAAATAAGAAGAGCAATGACAATAATAATATCATATAACCCATGCAATATGGCAAGTGTTATTTCAAAGAAACATTTACTCATTTAATCTTAACACTATCTCTATGACAAAGGTATTGTTATTAATCACAGTTTTGCCAATGAAGAAACTGATTAAAGAGTAAACAAATGGCTTGTCCCAGATAACATAGAAAAAGTCACAACTAGTAAGTGGTGGAATCTGTTACTAACACAAGTAGTCGAGCTTTTAAATCTAATCAGCATTCTACAGTATATGTAGGAATTTGTCAGACCAAATAAGTATTTTAATTGCTTCTAAGTGAACTAAGAAGCTAATGAAAAGTATTAAACAAGGAGGGTAAGAGTTGCCCTTTAAAAGGTTTCCTCTGGCCATGTGTGTGTTTGTTTGAGAGGGAGTACTTCCAAAAATGGAAGCAAAAAGGATCAGTTAAAGAACAAATGCGATCATTCATTCATCCAACAGATAGCTATGATTTGGACTAAATGGTAGTCAGAGAACTAATGAGAATTCATCAGATTCCAAAGTATCTTGAAGGTAGAGATAAAAAATTTACTGATGAATAAGATTGATTATGAAATAAGACTATCAAGGAAGACTCTTAATTTTGACTCATTAAATATATAGATGGTAAGCCCACTAACATCAGAGGGGAGGGAAGCACATTGGAAAGAATAGGAAGTAGAGGATTTTTGCTTTGGAAATGTTGTTTGGCATGCCTATTGGATATCCAAGTGGAGACTAAGTAGAGAGTTGTAAATAAGTATTTGGTGCTTGGGGGAAGGTTGGAACTGAAGATATAAATTTGGGCATCATCAATATATGTGTAATATGTAAAGCTAAGGGGCCAAGTGAGTTTATGACCTTGAAAAAAAACATAGCCATCATTCTGATTTATTTGATATATCCCAAACTTTCCATGATCTCTCATGCCTTTGGATGTTTGCAGCCCTTTAGGCAATAATTTTCTCTGAAATTACATTTAATCTAACACATCTTTATCTCAAGACTTCCCTCTTTCATAAAGCTTTTCTTGATTACTTATAAAGAATTAAGGATTGATGAAAATAAAATATTTATTTTATCTACCCAGCCATCTATCCATTCATCCTCCATTCATCCATCCATCCATCCATCCATCCATCCATCCAAAAGGCTTATGCTGAATTATATTACCTAATGTATGCTGGAGAGTCTGCTAAGCATTTGGGGATGCGACAGTAACACAAAGTACCAAGGCCCCATATTTTAGGTTTCTTTGTCTACGTACATTGTCTAGGGCCATATTTTTTAACATTGAGTAGATCATTAAAAAAATAATAAGTCTTGGTCAGCATTAAAAATCAGAAATAGAAAAAATAAAATAGGAACTATCAGAGAGTATCATCATAACAGTAAGTATTGCTTTGTGACTCCTGTAATCCTTACATATGTATCTACTGGACTGAAACAATGAAATAATGAATTTATTTCTTTTATTATGGGCAATGTTTTAAAAAGTTTGAAAGACATTGTGCTAGACTACTCATCACCTTATATTTCTTTTCCTCATTTGACCTAACTCTGTGAGGAACTAGGTCATTTTATAAAATTTTTACACTTGGTTCCTCAAAACATAGCTTGTGATGTAGATCAGATAAGCCAATAAATGGTGGGGAAAGATGATTGGAGGGAGAAAAGTTATAGAAAATAGGAGCATTTGAAGAAGGCAGCACTAAATCATCAGTGAAAGTCAGCTTCTGCACTCCTGATTGGTTAGCCAAACACTAACTTCAAAAACGGACAGATCATAATAACTGATTGCACCACAGAATAAAAGAACACCAGGGTATCAAATAAAAAGAAAGTCTTTTAATGTCCTGTCCTTCATTGGTTATTATAAAAGACTGAATTTTTGTCTTATAATACCAATTCCATTTCTGTTCTGAAAAATAAATAAATATTAAATGGTTGTTACTTGCTCAGTCCCTAAATAATTGATGTGAAATGTTATCCTTTGGGCCAACGTGCATCCATGATTTGTAGATAACTTCTACCTCCTTAGTAATAATTAACTTTCTTAGCAGGAAGAAGGCTACATTTAAGTAGAATGCTTGACCTGAGAAAATAGAAGAGCATTCAAACTTCGGTTACTTGACGCCAAGGACATTCCACTGCCAGGAAGCATGGTAACAGCTTTTATCTTGACTTAGTCCTTGTTTTCAACTCTTTCCTTAAGTCCAAATTTCAAGTAATAGGCCATAAATATGTATTTTTAAAATTTAATCTTTTTCTTCATAAAATATTTATTTCATATGTCTTTTGAACTGGGACACTATTTGTTCATGTGAGTTTATATTTAAACACCATCTTGACCACAATCTGAAGTTATAGAAAAATATTTGTAGGCCACTTTGTTTTGCCTAGGAACTATTTTCCTGAGAGCTTTTATCACAGAATATACTTATTATTTTCACAGTATTCCTAGAAAAGAAAACCAGTGTGAAAATATTCAGCTCTGAATATATGAGGGACTTGAAAATGGGAAGAAGGAAAAAAGGGGAGGGAGAGACAGAGAATGAGACAGAAAAGAAACCAAGGAAGTAGGAGTTGGGGTGGGGAGCAGTGAAAAGCATATTTAATATCTACACCTTGTCACTTCTTCCCATTTATTCCAAAACAGTAGTCATAATAATAAAATTTTACCTAGAAACAGAAATAGGAAAGACCCTAAAATGGTTAAAATGCTTTAACACAGTCCATTCCTAAGAAGGCGTTCATATGAAATTGCAGCATATTAAAGCTTTTCTAACTATAGAACAAAATAATTATTCTTTGGAAATTGGATTATAGGTACCAGCAAGCATACCAGCAGTGACAATGAGGCATATCCACACTATGGGGGTATGGATGTTCTGGGGAAAGAAAACTGTGTTTCTGTGCATTCTTCTTTCCCAAAAGAAAACAATTTCCCATTGGCTATGAGTCCATAGGACTGGGGAGGAGATAAAGTGAACTGTAAGCCTCAGATGAAGTAGGGGTGGGATGTTTTAGGTATACAGAAGTTAACGTGACTGTTCCCTTCTCTACTCCCCCTGCCCACATGTATCTGTTTACATAGTTACATAACATGTTTGGCACGTTGATTGGTATATAGGTAGCACTCAATTAATGTTAGTTTCTTGAGTGGATTAAAATTGAGGGACTTGGTGCAACTCCATAGAAGATGGAGAGAGGTACAAGAATGAAATAGACACAATAATGGTCTCCCAAAGATGTCCACATCTTAATCCTCAGGATCTAAAATGTGTTTTGGTATCTGGCAAAGGGGAATTAAGGTTGCACATGGAGTTACGGTTGCTAATTACTTTATTTTTAAAAATAGAGATTATTCTGGATTAATTGTTGGGCCCATTGTAATAAAAAATATTTTAGAATGGAAGGAAGAGTAAGGAGAATCAGGGTAATGTGATTAGAAACAGATTCAGTGCACCTTTACTTGTTTTGCAGATGCAGGAAGGGGAGGGGATTCAAGGGATGTGGGTAGCTTCTAGAAGGTGGAAAAGCAAGCGGATGGATTCTTCCTTAGAGACTGCAGAAAGTAACACAGCTCCGTTGATGCCTTGATTTTAGTCCAGTGAGACTTTGTGGCAGGATTTTGCCTGGCAGAACTATAAGATAAGACATTTTGTGTAGAATTAAGCCACTAAATCTGTGCTAAATTATTACAGAAATAGTAGAAAACTAACACAATGAGTAAGTAAGCTTATAGAAGTCTACAGAAATGATTTTGCTATCTCAGAGGGGATGATAGGAATTTATTCAAAGTTTTATATTCTTTTTACTAAAATGTAATTCCAGTAGAGTTAACATACAGTATTATATTAGTTTCAAAATAGTGTTTCAACAATTCTATATATTACTCAGTACTCATCTGTGATAAGTGTATTCATTTTTTTAAATTTTTAAATGTTTTAAATTTATTTTTGAGAGACAGAGAGAGACAGTGCAAGCAGGGGAGGGTCAGAGAGAGAGAGGGAGACACAGAATCCGAAACAGGCTCCAGGCTTGAGCTAGCTGTCAGCACAGAGCCTGATGCGGGGCTCGAACCTACAAACTGATGAACCGTGAGATCATGACCTGAGCTGAAGCTGGACGCTCAACTGACAAAGTCACCCAGGCGCCCCCATAAGTGTATTCTTAATCCCCCCAGTAATCATTTGTTCTCTGTAGGTAAGAGTCTATCTTTGGTCTGTTTCTTCTTTTTTTTCTTCATTCGTTTTGTTTCTTAAATTTCACATATGAGTGAAATCATATGGTAATAATCTTTCTCTGACAATGTATTGCACTTAGCATTATAGTCTCCAGGTCCATTCATGTTGTTGCAAATGATAAGATTTCATTCTTTTTTTATACGTGAGTAAAATTCCATTGTATAGATAGTCTTTATTATGTTGGGGTATGTTCCCTCCAAACCTACTTTGTTGAGGGTTTTTATCATGTTGTACTTTGTCAAATACTTTTTCCATGTGTGTGTGTGTGTGTGTGTGTGTGTGTGCGCACGCGCGTGCTTGTGCTTCTTTATCCATTCATCTATTGATGAACATTTGGACTGCTTCCATGACTTGAATGTTGTAAATAATGCCAAAATAAACATAGGGGTGCATATATCTTTTTGAATTAATATTTTTGAATTCTTTGGGTAAATACCTAATGTAGAGATTACTGGATCATGTGGTCATTTTATTTTTTAATTTTTGAGGAACCTCCATATTGTTTTCACAGTGGCTGTACCAGTTTGCATTCCCACCAACAGTGCACAAGGGTTCCTTTTTCTCCACATCCTTGTCAACACTTGTTGTTTCCTGGGTTTTTATTTTAGCCATTCAGACAGGTGCATTTCCCTGATGATGAATGATATTGAGCATCTTTTAATGTGTTTGTTGGCCATTTGGATGCCTTCTTTGGAGAAATATCTATTCATGTCTTCTGCTCATTTTTAAATTGGATTTTTTGGTTTTGTGTGTATGTTGAATTGTGTAGGTTTTTATATATTTTGGATTCTAACACTTTATCTAATATGTCATTTGCAAATCTCTTCTCTGATTCAGTAGGTTGTCTTTAATTTTGTTTCCCTTGCTGTAAAGAAGTTTTTTATTTTAATGTAGACTCAATAGTTCATTGTTGCTTTTGTTTCCCTTGGCCCAGAAGAATTATTTAGAAAAATATTGTTATGACCAATGTCAGAAAAATTAATGCCTGTGCTCTCTTCTAGAATTTTTAGTTTCAGACCTCACATTTAGGTCTTTAATCCATTTTGAGTTAATTTTTGTAAACTTAATTGTTATTAAGATAGTGGTTCAGTTTCATTCTTTTGCATGTAGCTGTGCTATTTCCCCAACACAATTTGTTGAAGAGACTCTTTCCCATTGCATAGTCTACCCTCCTTTGTTGAAGATTAATTCACCATGTAATTGTAGCTTTATATCTGGGCTCTCTATTCTGTTACATTGACCTGTATATCTAGTTTGTGCCAGTACCATATTGTTTTGATAACTACAGCTTTGCGGTATATCTTGAAATCTAAGATTGTGGTACCTCCAGTTTTGTTCCACCGTATCATGATTGCTTAGCCTATTCAGAGTCTTTTATGGTTTCATACAAAATTTAAGACTATTTGTTTTAATTCTGTAAAAAATGCTGTTGGTATCTTGATAAAGATTGCATTAAATCAGTAGATTGCTTTGGGTGGTATAGACATTTTAACAATATTTGTTTCTTCAATCCATGAAATTGGAATGTCTTTCCATTTTTTTTGTGTGTGTCATCTTCAATTTCTTTTATCAGTGTTTCATAGTTTTCAGAATACAACTCTTTCACCTCTTTGGTTAAGCTTATTTTTAGGTATTTTATTATTTTTGATGCAATTACAGGTGGGAATTATTTTCTTAATTTCTCTTTCTGTTACTTCATTATTAGTGTAGGGAAATGCAACGGATCTGTGTATATTTATTTTGTATCTTATGACCTTAATGAATTTATTTATCAGTTCTAGGAGTTTTTGGTGGAGTCTTTTGGAGGTTTTCTATATGTAGTATCATGTTACCTATAAATAGTGGAAATATTACTTATTCCTTACCAATTTGGGTGCCTTGTATTCCTTTTCCTTATCTGATTACTATGGCTAGGACTTCTGGTACTTTGTTGAATAAAGGTGGTGGGTGTGGACGGATGTCTTGCTCCTGATCGTAGAGGGAGAGCGCTCAGCTTTTCACCATTGACTATGATGTTAGCTGTGAGTTTTTTATATACAGACTTTATTATGTTGAGGTATGTTTCCTCTAAACCTACTTTGTTGAGGGTTTTCATCATGAACAGATGTGGTACTTTGCCAAGTACTTTTTCTGTGACTATTAAAATGATCATATGGTTTTTATCCTTTCTCCTATTGATGTGATGTACTGCATTGATTGGTTTGTAAATATTGAACCCCCCCTTGCATCCAGAGAATAAATCCCACTTGACCATGATGAATAATTTTTAAAGGTATTATTGGATCTAGTTTATAATATTTTGTTGAGGATTTTTGCATCCTGCAGAGATATTAGCCTGGGTTCTCTTTTTGTAATATCTTTATCTGGTTTGAGTATCAGGGTAATTCTGGCATCATCGAATTAATTTGGAAGTTTCCCTTCCTCTTTTATTTATTGGAATAGTTTGAGAAGAATAGGTATTAATTCTTCTGTAAATAATTGGTATAATTCACTTCAGAAGATTTTTGGCCCTGGACTTTTGTTTACTTAAAACAAAGGGAGTTCTTTACTTACTAATTCAATTTCATTGCTAGTAATCAGTCTGTTCAAATTTCCCATTTCATCATGATTCAGTTTGGGGGGGTTATATGTCTCTAGGAATTTATCCGTTTCTTGTAGGTTGTCCAATTTGCTTGTTGTATATTTTTTCATAATGTTCTCTTGCAACCCTTTATATTTCTATGGTGTTGGCTGTTATTTCTCCTCTTTCATTTCTGATTTTGTTTATTTGAGAACTCTCATTTCTCTTTTTCTTTCTTCTTTTTTTCTAGTTTCTAATTTGTTTATTTCTGCTCTAATATTTATTATGTCCTTTCTTCTACTGGTTTTGTGTTGTATTTGTTTTTTTTTTTTTTTTGTTAGCTCTTTTTGGTACAACATTAAATGTTTTATTTGAGATTTTGTTACTTCTTGTGGTAGCTCTATACTGGTATAAACTTCACCCTTAGAACAGCTTTTGCTGCATCTCAAAGATTCTGGAACATTGTGTTTTCATTTTCATTTGTTTCCATGTATTTTTTTTATTTATTCTTTGACTTCTTGGTGATCCATTCATTGTTTTGTAGCTTGTTCATTAAACTTCATGTATTTGCATTTTTTTCTAGATTTTTTTCTTGTGTTGATTTCTAGTTTCATAGCATTGTGTTTGGGAAAGATGCATAGTATGACAGAGATATTTTTTAATTTGTTGGGACTTGATTTGTGGCCTAAAGTGATATATTCTGGAGACTATTTCATGGCACTAGAAAGGAATGTGTATTCTGCTATTTTAGGATGGAATATTCTGAATACATCTGTTAGATCCATCTGATCCGATGTGTAATTCAAAGCTACTGTTTCCTTTTTGATTTTCTGTTTAGATGATCTATCTATTGATGTAAGGGGGAGTGTTAAAGTTCCTTACTATTATTATTTTACTATTGATTACTGCCTTCTTAATTGTCATAGCTGATTTATATATTTGTTGGGTGCATTAATACTTACAATTGCTATATATTTTTATTGGATTCTTCCCTTTATGATTATATATTGTCCTTTTTTGTCTTTATTACAGTCTTTGTTTTAATGTCTATTTTGCCTGATATAAGTATTGCTGCCCTATTTTCTTTTCACCTCCATTTGTATAATAAGTGCTTTTCCATCCCTTCACTTTCAACCTGAATGTGTCTTTAAGTCTGAAATGAGTCTCTTGTAAGGAGCATATAGATGAGTCTTCCTTTTTTTGCCCATTGGGTTATCCTAGTTTCTTGATTGGAGTGTTTAGTCAATTTCCAGCCAAAGTAATTATTGATAGATGTGTACTTATTGCCAATTTGTTACTTTATTGTTGTTTTTGTAGATCTCTGTTACTTTCTTATCTTGCTCTTTTCTCTTTTCTCTCATAGTTTGCTGAGTTTCTTAGTGATATACTTGGATTCCTTTTTTTCTTTATTATTATTACTATTTTTGCATATCTATTACTGGTTTTTGACTGGTGGTTACAGTTATGTTTGTATATAACATCTTATGCAAGTAACAGTCTGTATTAAGTTGATGGTTGCTTAATTTTGAACCCATTCTTTACTCTTTTCCCACCCCACACCCTTATATTTGAGGTATTTGGTCTCATACTTTCCATGCCTTAATTTTGTGACTCCCTTGACTAATTTTCATACAGATACTTAATTTTGCTGCTTTTGAGCTTCCTACTTTTCTTACTTCTGCTTATGGTCTTTACTTTCCATAGGACTGTTTAAAAAAGTTTTTGTTTTAATGTTTATTTATTTTTGAGAGACAGAGACAGAGTGAGTGGGGAAGGGCAGAGAGAGAAGGAGGCAAAGAATCTGAAGCAGGTTCCAGGCTCTGAGCTGTTGGTACAGAGCCTGATTTGGGGCTCGAACTCATGAACCACAAGATCATGACCTGAGCTGAAGTCAGAAGCTTAAACGATTGCACCACCCAGGCACTCCCTGGAAGACTGTTTTAGTAGTCATAAATCCTTTAACTATTGTTTGTTCAGATAACGCTTTTTTCTCTCCTTCTTTTCTGAGTTATAGCCTGTCTGGAAGACAGTATCCCTTGACTGCAGGTTTTCTCTCTTTCAGCACTTTGAATATATTATGCCACTCCCTTCTGACCTGCTGTGTTTCTGTTGAAAAATTAACTGATAGGCTTATGGGTTTTCCCTTGCATGTAACTGCTTCCTTTTCTATTGCTCCTTTTAAAATTCTGAGTCATGGGGCACTTGAGTGGCTCAGTCAGTTAAGCATCTGACTTAGGCTCAGGTCATAATTTCATGGTTCCTGGGTTTGAGCCCCACATCAGGCAGTGTGCTGACAGATCAGAGCATGGAGCCTGCTTTGATTCTGTGCCTCCCTCTCTCTCTGCCCCTCCCCCACTCATGCTCTGTCTCTCAAAAATAAATCATAAACATAAAAAATTAAAATTCCAATTTTATCATGACTTTTTGCCATGTTAATTACTATGTATCTTGTATGGATCTCCTTGGATTGACTTTTGGGAAGCTGTCTGTGCTGCCTAGACCTGGATTTCTGTTTTGTTCCCCACAATCAGAAAGTTTTCAGCTATTATTTCTTTAAATAAAATTTCTGTCTTTCTTTCTTTCTCTTCTGTGATCCTTATAAAGCAAATTTTACTTGCTTGTAGGTGTCCCTGAGTCCCCTAAGTCTATTTTCATTTATTTATTTATTTATTTACTTATGTATTTATTTATTTATTTCTCTCTTATGTGCAGTTTAATTGCTTTCTATTACTTTGTTCTCCAGGGTGCTGAACCATTCTTCTGCTTCCTCTAGTCTACTATTTAGTCCATCGAAAAGTTATTCCATCTGAAATTTAATTTAAGTTATTGAATTCTTCATCTCTGATTTTTAAAAAATATTTTCTATCTCTTTTCTAAGGATCTCACCAAGGTCCTCAGAGGACCTTTTCTAAAGTCCTCTTTATGACCATTACTTAAAGTATCTTTAAGTAATAAAGTATCTTTATGACCATTACTTAAAATTCTCCATCTGGTATTTACTTATCTCCATTTCATTTACTTTTCTTGTTGTTATTTTGTCCTGTTCTTTCATCTGGGATACATTCCTCTATTTTCTCATTTTGTTCAGCTCTGTGTATCTGTTTCTGTGTGTTAGGAAAGAGTTATGGCTCCTGCTCTTGAAAGTAGTGGTCATATGAATAAAGTTTTATATTGGTAAAGGTATGATAAAACTTAAAATTCTTTAACTCATTTGTGTTCTATCTGTTGTAAGAGTTAATGGGTTAAAACTTGCTGCAATCTGTCATCAGCCCCTACTCTGTCCCCTCACTACCAGTATCACAGCTATGAATGCATGTGCATATACATACACATTTACCACACACACTTTAATTTTTTTTATATCTGATGACACTGGTGTCATAGTATAACATTAGCAAATTCTTTATTTCTTGAAATTCTTTTTTTTCTTTTGCATCAAAAATACTATGCATTCTATTTTTTTATTTTCCTCTCTCACCTCTCCTCAGATTTTAGTTTACCTTCTTTCAAATTTTTATTGTTGCAAGGAACAGAAACTCACTCACAGTTGTAAAATACTATGGGCAGAATATGCTTTAAATATATAGAAGTAAAGAAGAGAGATAGGAAATCATAGAAATACTAGAGCAGAAAGTGTAGGAATTCCAGGTCTAATGGACACTGAAACTAAACAATCTAGAACCTCAGAAGTAGAAATTTGTGAATCACTATTTTAAAGGTCCTCCATTTACAAACCAGGTACTCGCATTCCCTGATAATTATATAACTTTTTGTATATCTTCTAACTTCTCTTATGATCAGCTCTTTAAAATAGACTTTATTTTTAATTTTCTTTTTATTTTTTGAGTGAGAGAGAGAGAGAGAATGAGCAGTAGAGGGAAAGAAAGAGAATCTTAAGCAGACTCAATCTGATGACCCTGAAATCGTGACCTGAGCTGAAATCAGGAGTTGGATACTCAAAGACTGAGCCACCCAGGTGCCCCATATAGACTGTATTTTTTAGAGCAGTTTTAGGCCACAGCAAAATTGACCTGAAGATACAGATTTCCCACGTACTCCCTGCCTCCACATATGCATAGCCTCTTCTATTATCATTAGTCCCCAGCATGGCAGTACATTTGCTACAACTGATGAACCCACATATTTACATTATTATTATTTAGATACTACAGTTAACACTGAGGTTCACTGTTGATGTTCTACATTCTATAGGTCTGGAAAAATGCATAATAACATATGTCTACCATTATAATATAATATCATGTCTTTTGTAGAGTAGAAAATTTTTATTTTAAAAGGGGAGTTTATAAATTCTTTCTCTGATGGATTGTGCCTTTGTTATTATGTCTAAAAAATCATCCCAAACCTAAGTTCATCTAGGTTTTCTTCTCTATTACCTTCTAGGAATTATAGTTTTGAATTTTACATTTAGATTTATAATCCATTTTGAGTTAACTTCCGTGAATGGTGTATGGTCCGTGTCCAGATCTTTTCTTTTCTTTTTTCTCTTTTCTTGTCTTCTCTTGTCTTCTCTTGTCTTCTCTTGTCTTGTCTTGTCTTGTCTTGTCTTGTCTTGTCTTCTCTTCTCTCCTTTCCTTTTCTCTTTCTTTCTCTCTCTCTCTCTGTTTCTCTTTCTCTCTTTCTCTTTCTTTCATTCATTCATTCTTCACTCTTCCTTTTCCTTCCCTTCCCTCCACCCCTCTCTCTCTCTTTTTCTTTCTCTCTTTTTTTTGCATATATCTGTTTAATTATTCAAGCACCATTTGTTGAAAAACTTTTTTTGCTATATTTTATTGCTTTTACTCCTTTGTCAAAGATTAGTTAATTTTATTTATACAAGTGTATTTCTGGGCTCTATTCTGCTCTGTTCATTATAGATCTATTCTTCCACCAGTACTAAACTGTCTTTCTTATTGTGGCTTTGTAGTAAGTCATAAAGTCCAGTAATGTTAGTCCTTCAACTTTGCTCTACTCCAATATTATTATGTCTTCTAAAATTTACCTCTCCATATAAATTTTTTAATAAGTTATCAATATCTACAAAATAACTTACAGGAATTTTGATTGGGATTACACTGAATCTACAGATCAATTTAGGAATAACTGGCATCTTAATAGTATTTAGTCTTCCTGCTCAAGAACCTGTAATATCTCATCAGGCATTTTGTTCTTTTGTTTGTTTTTGTTCATCAGAGTTTTGTAGTTCTTCTCATATAGATCTTGTACATATTTTGTTAGATTTATACCTAATTATCTCATTGGGGGGTAAATAATATTGTTTTTTATTTCAATATCCATTTTTTGTTGCCAATATATGAAAAAGTGGTTGACTTTTGTATATTAACATTGAATCCTACAATCCTGCTATAACTTATTCATTCCAGAAATTTTTTTGTCTATTCTTTTCAATTCTCTCCATAGATGAGCCTGCCATTTGCATAAATAGTTTTATTTCTTCCTCCATAATCTATTTGCCTTTTGTCCCCTTTCTTGTTTTATTGTATTAGCCAGGAGTACCAGCACTGCTTTTACTGCATCACGCTAATTTTGATAAGTTATGTTTTCCTTTTCATTTAGTACAAATATTTAAGAATTTCTCTTGAGTTCTTTTTTCACTCATGTGTTACTTAGAAACATACTGATCAGCCTCCAACTATTTTGGGATTCTTCAGCTATTGGTTGTTACTGATTTCTACTTTAATTCCATTGTGGACTTACAGTAGACATTATATGATTTCTATCTTTTAAAGTTAGTTTATGGCCCAGAATGTGGTCTACCTTGGTGAATATTCCATATGAGCTTGAGAAAAATGTGTATTCTGCTATTGTTGGATGAGGTTGTCTATATTTGTCCATTATATCCAGTTGATTGATTGTGTCACTGAGTTCAACTATATCCTTGCTGGCTGTGTCCACTTCTAATAGAGAAGTGTTGAAGTTTCCAACTATAATAGTGGATTTATTGATTACAACTTGCAGTTCATTCAGTTTTGTCTTACATATTTTTATCCTCTGTTGTCAAGAAAATGTATGTTAAAGATTATTATGTCTCCTTAGAGAATTGACCCCTTTATCATTAAGCAATGCCACTCTTTATTCCCACTAACTTTCCTGGTCTGAGGTCAGCTATGTCTGAAATTAATACAGCTACTCGTACTATCTTTTGATTGGCATTAGCATGGTTTATCTTTCCACACCAATTGCCTTTAATATTTATATGACTTTATATCTAAAATGGGTTTCTTGTCAATGACAGATAGTTAAGTCTCGTTTTTTGACGCATTCTGACAATCTCATCTTTTTTAACTTTTTTTATGTTATTGATTATTATTTTTTAATGTTTTATTTATTTTTGATACAGAGACAGAGCATGAGAGGGGGAGGGGCAGAGAGAGGAGACACAGAACTGGAAGCAGACTTTAGGTTCTGAGCTAGCTGTCAGCACAGAGCCCTACGTGGGGCTAGAACCCACGAACGTGAGATCTGACCTGAGCTGAAGTCGAGGCTTAACCAGCTGAGCCACCCAGGCGCCTCTGTTTATTGATTATTGATACAGAGAGAAACAGAGCATGAGTTGGGGAGGAGCATAGAGAGGGAGACACAGAATCTGAAGCAGACTCCAGGCTCTGAGCTGTCAGCACAGAGCCTGAGGCGGGGCTCAACCCCACAAATGGTGAGATCATTACCTGAGCCAATGTGGGCCACTTAACTGACTGAGCCACCCAGGCGTCCCCTGACAATCCTTTTACTTGGTTTATTTAGACTATTGAGTTCAAAGTGATTATTCATATGTTGAATTGATGCCTGCTAAATTTGCTATTTGCTGTCCTTGTGCTTTGATTCTATTTTTGCTTTCCACTTATTTTCTATGATCCCTGCCATATCTAAGTCTGATTCTGATGGTTACTTTGTCATTTCAAACTGGGTTTTTTGCCTTTTACTATGTCTTGTAATTTTTCTTTGATTTCTAGACTTGATATACTGGGTAGAAGGAACCCACGTAAACAGGTTTTTAGTAATATGGTGGTAAGATGTAGGGAAGGAAAAGTGATCTACTGACCTATGATTAAGTATCAGGTTTTTAGTAGGTCTGCACTGTGAACTTCACAAATTAAGTATTCCCTGCTCCTCCTAGATCAGAAAGGGTGGTTAAAGCCAGCTTGACATGGGCATTTTACTTTTCCTGGATCAGTTAGGCTCTGATAAAAAACTCCAGCAGGTTAGGATCTGGATAATTAGTTTCTCCTGAGGGCTGATTTTAAGAGGAACAGAGTGCCTGGCATACTTCGAAATGGTTCCTTTTCTCTTCCACCTGAAGGAAGCCAACAAGATTTTCCTCCTAATATATACTGTGAGAATCTAGTTGCACTCCTGGAAGTAAAATTCACTAAATTATGGCCCCCACCCCCACCTCTGCACATTGACTGGGTACGCCTGGAATTTTTATCTCTCAAACTTGTCCAAATTGAGGCCTCCAGTATTTTATCAGTCACAATTCAAGCTTCCCTACTTTAGCATTGGTTCCCATGGAGATTTTTGCTCAAGGGTTTCTGCTCTGGTATGCTGCATTGCACTCTATTCTCTTGTTGATGCCTCCAATTTTAGAGGCAGCAATAAGGGCTTACTTCTTTGACAAATCTAAAAAAGAGTTGTTGACTTTTCAGTTTGTTTACTTTTTAATTGTTAGGACAGAGTAGTGACTTCTTTCAGTAGTGATGGATGAGAAACTGGAAATCCTCATGACTACTTTATCTAGTCTGCTTTCTCTATTATCTAGCACCTGATTACTTCTAAGTTTGACACATTTTAGTCTTTTTTTTTTAAATGTTTTATTTATTTTTGATACAGAGAGAGACAGAGCATGAGAGGGGGAGGGGCAGAGAGAGGACACATTTTAGTCTTAAGATCAGTCATGACCTCCTATTAATTTGAGAGTTATTTATTTACCATCTGCTTTATGTCAGGCATAGGAACTGAGGTAAAGTCTTTATTAGCAAAATGCAAAACATCAAACTTCGTAGAACTTAGTTTGTTAAGAATAATTCCAAAATAAAAACTAGCTACATATATTTAATGGTAATGATTTTGATGATGTTGCCATTAACTGAGCTAGCGGAGAATATTGGAGCTAGAAGTTTGAGGAAATGAAGAGTTTCATTTTTGACACATTAATTCTGAAATACCAATTTGACATGCAAGGGACCAGGTCAAATAGGCAGTTGGATACATGGATACCAGCTGCCTGTTTACTCTATATTTCTCAATTTAAATAGCCAAGCAAAATATTTTTTTCTTAAAACTTTTTACAGTCTCCTTATCTGTGTATATTCTAGTTTCCTTTGGGTAATTTCCTCAGCCATAACTAACATTGTCCCCACAGTTCTTGATTTCCCTACACAAAGCATAATATTATCTTTTAGGTAGACATATATGCGTTCTAGTACTGCTGCTCTCAGGAATTTAAAAGTATTTTTGATCTCTAAGCTCAATTTTCTCACATTTCAAGACATCTAATAATACAACTAGATTTTGTGAACATTAAATGTGATAAGTATATGAACTACCTAATCCATATAATAGAATTGTTTTCAAATTAAAAGACTAATTCAATTATACACATTATTATGTTTATTTTTTTACTCTTTGTATCTGTAACAAGAATCTCTTGTTCTAGCTGTAAGATTTTTGATTACCTAATATGTAAATAAACTTGGGGAGTCAAATGTGTTCTGAAATCCTAATAGAGTTGTATTTCTAACACAGAAGAAACAGTTCATGAACATGATTTTAAGATTATATTATAGGGGTGCCTGGGTGGCTCAGTTGATTAAGCACCTGACTTCAGCTTGGGTCTTGATCTCACAGTTTGTGACTCTGAGTCCCACATCTGGCTATGTGCTGACAGCTCAGAGCCTGGAGCCAGCTTCAGATTCTGTGTCTCCATCTCTCTCTCTCTACCCCTCCCCCACTTGTGCTTTGTCTGTCTCTCAAAAATAAATAAACATTAAAAGAATTTTAAAAAGATTATATTATATAATATAATACAGCCTCTGGTTAGGCCACTGTTCTTTTGGGAAACCCAATGGACTAGTAGCAGTAGTCATGGTCATAGAAGTAATAGTAGTAGCAATAGTGGCTGATCTTTCCCTTTGTCCTTTCTAAGTAGCTTTTAAATTTCATTTTGTATGGGACAAAAACAGACACATGGACTAATGGAATAGAATAGAGAGCCCAGACCTGGACCCACAAGTGTATGGCCAATTAATCTTTGACAAAACAGGAAAGAGTATCCAATGGAAAAAAGACAGCCTCTTCAACAGGTGGTGTTGGGAGGACTGGACAGCAACATGCAGAAGAATGAAATTAGACCACTTTCTTACACCACTCACAAAAATAAACTTAAAATGGATAAATGACCTGAATGTGAGATAGGAAACCATCAAAACCCTAGAGGAGAAAGCAGGAAATAGCCTCCTGGACCTCAATCGCAGCAGTTTTCCTCCTGGACACATCCCCAAGCACAAGAGAATCAAGAACAAAAATGAACTATTGGAAGCTCATCAAGATAAAAAGCTTCTGCAGTGCAAAGGAAACAAACAAAAAAACTAACAAGCAACCAATAGAATGTGAAAAGATAGTGGCAAATGGCATATCAGATAAAGGGCTAGTATCCAAAATCTACAAGGAACTCACTAAACTCCATACCTGAAAAACGAATAATCCAGTGAAGAAATGGGCAGAAGACCTGAACAAACACTTCTCCAAAGTGGACATCCAGATGGCCAACAGACACATGAAATGATGCTCAGTGTCAGTCATCATCAGGGAAATACAAATCAAAACTACATTGGGCTACCACCTCACACCAGCCAGAGTGGCTAAAATGAACAAATCAAGAGACTATAGATACTGGTGAGGGTGTAGAGAGATGGGCACCCTCTTACACTGTTGGTGACAATGTAAACTGGTGCAGCTGCTCTGGAAAACAGTATGGAGTCCGTTCCTCAAAAAACTATCAATAGAACTCCCCTACAGCCCAGCAATAGCACTGCTAGGGATTTACCCAAAGGATACAGAAATGCTGATACAAAGGAGCACATGTACCCCAATGTTCATAGCAGCACTTTCTACAATAGCCAAATCAGGGAAAGAGCCTAAATGTCCATCACTTGGTGAATGGATCAAGAAGATGTGGTATATATATACAATGTAGTAATACATGGCAATGAGAAAGAATGAAATATGGCCATTTGTAGCAAAGTGGATGAAGCTTGAGGGTGAGGTGGTAAGCGAAATAAGTCAAGCGGAGGACAGATACCATATGTTTGCACTCATAGGTCTAACAGGAGAAACCTAACCGAGGACCATAAAGAGGGGAAGGAGGAAAGAGAGTTGGGGAGAGAGAGGGATACAAATCATGAGAGACTATTGAATACTGAAAATGAACCGAGGACTGAAGGGGGAGGAGTGGAATGGGGGAAGGGGTGATGGTCATGGAGGGGGGCACTTGTGGGGAGAGGCACTGGGTGTTATATGGAAAACAATTTGACAATAAACTATTATAAATTAAAACATAAATTTCATTTTATGGATTTTCTTTTTCCCCTTTGGACCTATTTAGATGGCACTATAATCCAAAGTCATATCCCTTAACCTAGGAAATGAGACTTTCCCTTTATGGGATATTAATCTTAAACAGGTGATATATAGACTGAAAAACATTGGTGTTTAAATCAAAGGTTACATTTTCAATAGACTGTTCTTCCTAAAGCTTGAGTTTACTCTGTTGTGCTGTGGGCTCTCAGTATGCATCCCCAAAATTTCTTTTTGTATAAGCTAGTCAGATTAGTATCCTATGCTTATGGAGAATCATAACATAAAAATACCGTTGTACATATCTTAAGAGCGTGAGTCCTTTTGAGCCCTGAGTTTTGACAAAATGCAGATAGAGTTTCTTGGTGCTAAAAGATGGGACAGAAATTTCTTCTTTGAGCAGTGCCAGAATTCAAAGTATTGAGACTCAAATCTATGCCAGAAAGGCAAGGAAATGCAAGAAGGAAGTTCAAAAAGTCATCAAATTAAATTGGGACACAGGAAGATGTCAAAGCCATAAGTATGGCGGTGGGAATAATTGTCTAAGAAGAGTCAGGGCTAACAGAGTAGGCCTGAAGGACAGGGAAAGATAACACATAAATCCAAGAACATAGAAGTTTTTCTCAGGTTTCCTCTGAAGTTTTGCCAATTTATAGGGAAGGGAGCCAGGATAGCTTTACTTATCTTACAGAGCTTGGGGAAACAGTATCTGTTAAGTGAAACTAGATCTTTCTTTCATTCAAGTTTATCTATAGATAAATTCTCTCCCCTGTGCCTTTACCCTTGGAAATTCTTTGCTTAAAGACAAGTTGAGTTTACTTCTTACTTACGACAACTCTTCCTTCCCTCTGTCTCAAGGTATATATTTTGAGTTTTATTCACATTTTACTTCATTTTAATTCATATTATAATGCTTTTCATATCATAATGCCAGTTACCAATGCTACTTTCTGCTACAACTTTATTTCCATATGTAGCTAAAATGTTTTGACCAAAAAAGCATTTCCTTCTTAATGTAAGAGTTGCCATGGGAAAGCAACTGAGCAGCCACTTTGATGTGGAAAGCTGCGAACACTGACAACCCCCACTTGCAAACCTGGGATGACCTGAGCCATTTGGAAAGCACCAGCGGCCATATTATTGCAGACCAGATAACAGATCCAGGCGCCACCAGGACTGACGACCCCCACTCTCAATCTGGACTATCTCAAACTGGAATGCCTCACCATGGAATTCCAGCATCCCCCTCCCCACCGAAGCGAACAGCCAATTGAATCCTGCCACCGTCCAAAGATGACCCTACGTGGCTATCAGCCCACCTGAGCTCAAACCCAGAACTTCTGTACCCATAAAAGACCTTGCTCTCCCATATCAGGCGCGACTTCCCTGACTCCCCGCTCCAGAGTCACGGAACCTCGCCTGGGAATTGCAGATCCCAATAAAGGCCTTCTTGGCTCCATAACGTGGTCTCTTTGTCCTCCCATCTCTGCCTCCATCTATTAAACCTTACACTTAATACTAAAAAATTTCCTTTACCACATTTATAAGGTAGACAGAGAATAATAGAGTGCCATGACATAATGTGTGTTTAGTTTCAAAGAAACTTTCAATTAAATTTAAGGAGATACTATTTAGGATTTTCCTTCCCTCCCTCCAAGGTGTATTTTTTTTTTTATTAGGGGGAATGGTAGAACTTTTCCATCATGTAGGTGGTATAGAAATTTACAATAAAGCTTAAGGTTATTTTTCTTCTAGGACATTTGAAAATAAATATGGGACTTCCTGAGAGCTTCTAGACAGTTTGATATTAATGGCATGTTTTATTATATTTTGCACTGTACAATATAAGACCTTAAAACTTAACAAATGGCATCCTGATCCATTTCCCTCATACTTAGCAAAGATATTTTTCCACATTTCTCATCACTGGCAGAAAATAAAACAGAATGTTAGTTATGATCATGTACTTCCAGACACCATGAGTTCATGTGCAATTTAACCACAAATGTATGTATTTGGCATAACATCTCTTTTTTTGAATATAGCAGAAAAAGCCAGCACTTAAAGTAATTATGCATAGGGATTTTTGAATGCTATTCTTTCAAATAAGAATCATATAAATGAAAACTGATGCAGGGATCTTTAAAAATCTCTGTTAGCTGCTACAATTCCATGCAGAGCTTTCTAAAGCCTGCATGGCACTTCTTTTTTTTGTAATACATAAGTAAATTTAAGCTATTTGGAGCTTATAGAGATTATATCAGAAGTCATCTGCAGAGTGTCAGCAGTTTTGAAAGAGGTAGGATATGAATTGTATTTAGAAAGGAAAGCTTGATAGAGATCTTTTGCACTGCTGTATAGAATTGTTTCAGAAAAATATTATCTCTTGTTTGCTATTAGATTTTGTCAGAGCTGAATCCAAAAGGCATATTGATTTGTTGTCAGTAAGTTGCATATGCTGGATGGATCTGTTTATCCCACTATTGTATGAAGCTTCTTTCATTCCACTTGCTTGGGGGCAGACAGTACTAGAAAAGAAGTTCAAACATACTTCCACCACACTTCTACCAAGCAATTCCTTCCTACATTTTGAATTTGGTTCATAAATAAAGGACAGAAGAAATCATCTCATAAATCTGGGCACTGGCTTGCACAATTCTGTGGTGATAAATCCCGGAAATTACTTTTTTCTTCACTTTCACTATTAATGCTAAGGTGCCAGCATATATCATTGGTCAGTCTTAGGAGATGAGATATTCATTATGTTTAATTTATAAGCTGCTAATTTCACTTATTTTACTCCATATTTGATTACCTAAAGAACCCAGAATGGAAGCTGACATATGGTACCTCTGCAGTACTGATTGAACATCTGCAACTCATGCAATATTTCAAATTTATCAAGTAAATTGCTTACATAAGTAAGATAGTGTTTTATCTCTATTCCATTAACCTGAATTGAATATTTATTTTTTTTATTGTAAGGTGCACAATTTGTTCTGTTTTGTGGGAAACAAGAACTAGTTAGGAAAAAGAAGGTTTTCTTGAGTTGTGAGCTCAGATGGACATACTTACAGGGAAATGATGGTGCTTACTATGGATGAGAAGAAGTATTACAGTAGAGAGAAGGAATGAGAAGAAAGAAGTTCAATGTTGTGATCCCGGGTTTACTGAAGGTACACCTGGCTGAGCAGCAACAGTGCTTTCTGTCTCTCTCCCTCTCTTCTCCTTCCACTCTCCCCCACACACCTCCTTACTCAGTCTCCTCTCTCATCCTCTTCCAGTGAATACAGAAGTTCTTCTAACCATTTTTGCTTGGGTGACTAATCAATGTGCACAAATATGTCTATTTAATTCAGTCATTGCATTTAGGTATGGATAGCAAGACAAGTTTACCTGGAATTGTATGACCTTCCATTAGATCAATCATTGTAAGCTTCTCCAGGGTTCTGGGCCCTTTATTTAGACCTCTCCTTTGTAAAAATGCATTTAACTCTGATTTTTCCCATTGATAATCTGAAATTCTTTATGTTGTGTACATTCCTAATTTTTTCCTCATCAAAGTTTTCTTATGACTACTTTTACAGATACCATGTGTTCCAATAAGTAATACACAAATCAAAATTTAAAGTATTGTGTTCATGCTGACAATTTGGGGGCTTCAAAATATCCATTTAAAAAAATAACGGCACCATGGTCCCAGTTCTTCTCAGTTACATCCCATGAAACATCTTTTATTCTACTTACTAGCTTACCCCCCATGCAAATAATAAATACTGAAGAATTTATTTTTGAAAACAGATGTTTGTTGTTTTTTGCATTTGACTTAAAACCTTTCAGATTTACATTTTATTAATAAAGTACCTAGGTTCCAGGCACTGTTCTAGGCCCTGCAGTGCAGAAGGGAACAAAACTTTCACTCTTTAAGCTTATGTATGTATGCAGGGAAGGGCAGATAGGACTAAGTCAATGAATCAGACAGGATAGTTTCCAATAGTAATATGTGTTAGGAAGGAAATATGAGTCATTTTCCTGAGTGTGAGTTCATTGGTTGTAGGCTAATTGAATTGGATATTCAGAAAAGACCTGTTTGAAGAATTATCTGAGCTAAGACCTGACTGATCTGAATTAGCTGAGTATGTGAAAATGTGTGGTGGAGCATTCATCTAGAATGAAGGGTGAGTGCTGGAAACTTGTGGAGGGAATACATCCTTCATGTCTGAGGAGTATGAAAAAGGCAGCCAGTCTGGGTGGTATATAGAAAACAGAAGACCACGTGGCAAAAAGCAGGTTATAGGTCAAATTACCTTGATCTTGTAGCCCCGATATGATTTCATTTGAGGAGTTTTACCTGATTTTAAGTGAGATGGAATTCCATTGGTTGACAGAAGCAAAGGAAAGACAAGATCAGATTTAACATCAACTTTTGGGTTCCTCTGTGAAGAATGGATACAAATTATAGAGCTCCATTCAATGAGTCTCTGGTTGCAAGCAAAAAACCTCAGCTTTGACTGGTTTAAACAAAAAGTGATTTTTTTTTTGTCAGCATGTTGGTTAGCCTGAGAATCACCTAGAAAGTGGAAGAAATAGGCAGAAACACAGCCAGAACCCCATCATGTAGCTGGTGAATAAGGCTTCAGTGGAAGCTTCTCACTCAGCTCTGAACACCTGGAGGCCCTACAGGGTCCAGACTCGGGGCAGGAGGGTTTGACTCCCTGCAGATGTAATTGCTCCACTTCTGTGGGCCACTGGCTTTAGACGCAAGGTCTTGGGCAGTTGTCAATGGTTTGCTCAAGTTCGGCAAGAAGAAATTCTGGGGGGAAAGTGTATGTCATGTGATTTCAGCTTCTACAGCAGGAAGCAAGTTTTTCATGAAACATTCTTTAAATGTCAGAAAAGATTCTTACGCTTGACAGCTAATAAAGTGACAAATACTCACCGTAGAGGCTAGTGCAGTGATGCAGGTGATTGACCACTGTGGCTTGGACTAGCATGGTAGCAATAAAGAGATCTTGCGTTTTTTTAATTATTTGAAATTGGAGTTGACAGGAGTTTCTTTTGACATGGAAATGGTGGATGGAGCAGAAAAGAAGAATCAAGTGTAACTCCTAGGTTTGAGGACCTTGATAGATGGTGGTACCATTTTTATATTTAAGATAGCCATCATACATTTAAAAAAATTTTTTTATGTTTTTAATTTATTTTTGAGAGACAGCACAAACAGGGGAGGGTCTGAGAGAGAGGGAGACACAGAATCCAAAGCAAGCTCCAGGATCTGAATTGTCAGCACAGAGCCTGACGTGGGGCTCAAACCCACGAACTGTGAGATCATGACCTGAGCTGAATCCGGATGCTTAAGCTTAACTGACTGAGCCACCCAGGCACCCCAACCATCATACATTTACGTGGCCATGCTAAATTTAATTAATTCTAAAGCTTAGAGGCAAAGTCAAAGGTAGAGATATATACATAGCTTCATAGGCTTTTAGCCTCTTTTTCTGATAAGATATAATGTTTATTGCAGCCATTCAAGACTTTACAAAATTTGCTTTAAGAGTGCCAATTATTTCTTTACTTGATAACTTAAAATAGTTCTGCAAAATTGCATGCAATATAAAGTGAAACCTCACCTGCTGAATTTTTATGGCACCCAATAGCATGACAGAGCTTGGCACATTCACATTCCTCTTTATTTTCCGTTGCTTCCCAGCTCAAAGATAAGCTCTCTTATGATTGACCAACTGTATTCCTGGATATCCCATAAGCCCGTGAATTTCTGATTCCTATTTTTTCTATTGGTGTCATTTTCCCAAATTGGAAACATTTATGGCAGAATGTTTACGAGAACTTTTGAGTATGATAGGCCAGAAGTGACCCCTGGACTACACCAGTTATTAACTGTATGATCTAGGGATTCATTAAATGTCTGCACTTCTCATCTGTAAAATGAAGACCTAGTCCATGGGGATGAGATGATTACACTTCTTCCGTGGGGATGTGGTTAGAACTAAGTGAGAGAATTTTTATAAATACTTGACACACATTGCAAGTATTCAATAGATGATAACTTTAATTATTAGTTAGTCCTTTTTTTCCCTTTCCAAATGCAAAAAAAAAAATCATACTTAAAAAAATTGTCCTTCAAGTCCAAGCTTCTGAATCTCCTGCAGTGCTCCTCAGCCTAGTCAAGGCTATTACTGAAAGCAACAGCAACCCTTACAGAGATTTATTGAAAAAAAAACCACCCAAAAACAGTGTCCTGACTGTATGACTGTCCCAGGACTAAACACAAAGAACAGTCAGCTCTCTGAGGCTGAGGCTCGAGGCAGGGTCCAAGTGTATTCCTTTACAGCTCCATAGGCTCAAGTCATGAAGGTTTGTCAATGCTTCTTTCTGTATCTCTGCCACCTGTCTAACTTCTCTATGCTTGCTCAGTTTTTGCGCTCATAAAGACTTCTCTGCTCCCCAGAACTTATGATTGCATATGCTTCTGGCTTGTTTTGATGTATTCCCACCCTAGTTCCACATGAATTTATAGGTCACATGAATTGTGACCCTTAATTGATATTTCTTGACTTTAATTTAAATTTTCTAGAGACAGAGTATTTGGTGCAACTCCCATGATTTCTTTTGGGTCAGATGTCCAGCTATAGCCTGGGTGCAAATTTACACTGTATACTATCAGGCTTACACCTTTCTAGAAGCTGTAGGTGGAAAGAGTTTTGTAGCTAGAAGGGTTTTGGAGTAGAGCAAGGAAAGTAATTTGTTGTCAGGGGTAATTTGTTGGTAAGGAGAAGACCATCCAAACTAACTCAGATAATAAGGGAATCAGCTAAAAAGATATAAAGGAACCATAAAAGTGTAGGGTATAAGATATAGCTGGGTTAAGTAAGAATTGAAAAATTGTCCAGCAAATTGCATCTCTCCATCTCTATCTCATTTTGTTCATCTCTATTTTACTCTCTGCAGTCTGGTTTTATTTGCTTATTCAATAATATTAATTGCTCATTCAATGTAGGCAAATAACTCAATGTACTCACTGTTCTAGGTTTTTTCTACTTATTCATGGGACCAACCGTCCATGATTTTGCCTTATGTTGATTCTATCTCCACTGATTTAGTGATGGTTACATTGAATTTCTCAGGCACAGTCCCGCATTTCTTCTTTGCTGTCTACATTCATTCTCTTAGTGCTCTCATCTGGTCTCATAGCTATAAATCCATTGTATATTTTGACAACTTCAGATTTATGTTTTTGAACTCCAGACCCATACATTCAGCTGCCCACTTATATCTTGACTTGGATTTCTAATTGGCAACTCAAGCTTAATACGTCCAAAACATCGTTCTTGATTTCACCTCACTTTCCAAACCTGGTCTGATAATGGTTTGTCTCATCTTAGTTGATAGCAACTCTCTTTTTTTCAGTTGCTCAGTCCCCAACCCTTGGTGCTATCTTTGACTACTTAGTTTCATTCCTCATATGAAGTCAGCAGTCCTTTTGACTCTACCTTTTACATGTCTGCATGATCCAACTATTCCTCATTACCTCCAACACCAGCAGGCCACTCTCATCTCTCACCTGAGTTATTGCAGTAAACTGCTAACTCGTTTTCCTGTTTCACCTCTGCATCCCTCTATAGTATCTTCTAATAGATTTCCCAGAGAGAACCTTCTAACAACAAACTCAGATTATTGACTCCTCTGCTAAAACTCTCCTTTGTCATCCCTTCCCATGCAAAATAGAAGCCAATGCTTTTATAATCTTCTCTAAGGAGGTCCATGGGAACTATCCAACTCTTCTTTACTTTTGACTTTATGTCTTACTATTCACCCTTGTTTATTCTTATTCTTCTCTTGTTTCAGAGACCTCTTGCTGCCCTTTAATGAACTAGACAATACTATGCCCCAGGGCATTTGCATTTACTTTTCTTTCTGCCTTAAAATTCTTTTCCTAAGATATTTACGTTCTCTGTCCTTCAAGCTTTTACTTAAATGTTTCTCTCCATGCAAGGCTTTCTCTCACTGCCTTATTTAAAATTGCAACCTCCTCACCCTACACTCCCATCTCTGCTTCCTACTGTATTTCACTCCAAAGCATTCAGCAGGGTTTGACATACTGTGTATCTTGCTTATTGACTGGTTCTCTCCCCTTCCAGCAGAAGGTAAACTCCACAAAGGCGATTTCAGATTGATCTATTCATTGCTGTGTCCTCAATTTCTAGAATGTCTGACACTCAGTAATGTATGCTGGATCAATGAGTGCATTTATGAATAAGTGAGGAAATGGCCATTTGTCATGTTTCTGTCTGGCTGCTATATAGGGTATTTATGTATCTTTCTTATACATCCAGAATATGCAAGGTATTTTGAATTTTCTGATTATTTCATATAATCTACTCCATGTGATCCATGATATCCTTCCCATTTTACCAATGAGGACACTGAAATTTAGGAAGTAAAAGCAATGTGCCCAAAGTAGAGGTATGATGTGATAGCCCTGTTATCTCCCTCCCTGTAAGCTATACCCCTTCTATTAATACACGGTGCTACAACTATGATTTCTACCTTCATTCTGATACATAGCATTTCTGTGTCTCCAGTGATTGTTAGTACTACCCTTCTCCTTTCCTTGCAAAAATAGCATCAGAAAAATATCTATAGAATTTACATCCTTCTGGGGTCAACAAGTGGAAGACCTATATTCTCACAAAAGATGCTAGACTTTGGAGTAGAGATTCCTTTTCTGACAGTCATTAGTGGCCCTTCACCCTTTATCCAGACATTTATCATAAGGTTCTGCCCATGTTCCTTCTCCACAGCCTGCCTCTCTTTCCAGCTGAGCTATTTCCTGCTTAAAATCCAGTCTATTCTTAGGTTCTGGTGTCACAAAAACAATATTTTTCTCTAATGTTTCTGAGAATATTAATTGTAGGTTTTCTGAAAATTTCATCTGTTCCCTACCCCACATTGTGTCCTTTTCCTTTGAGATTGTTGCTTTTTCTTTTTCTCTTCAATTTTTTTTTCCTATGTGGTTTCTGTCTTTAATGTTATAAATACCTTCATATTAAAGAGGAAATGGAAACTTTGGGTGCACATCCATTATGGTGTACTAGAGGGCAAGCCACTGCCACCTATGTCTCTTTTTCTTGATCTCTCCATTTTCTTCATCTGGTCTTCTGCCAGCTTGTCACCTTCTGCAAGCTAGTGTGTGAAGAAGGCTAAGAATCCCATCATCTCATTTGTAGACTTTCCCTAATCCTTAGTGTGTGACAAAGCACATCAGCTCTCCTTGAACTGTGCTTCTAGGTCTTCAGGAACAATTGGTTCCTGTACAGAAAGGCCATGGTCTTAACCCATCCTCCAGCTCTCAGCCCCTCCCTGCCTCCTGCAGACTCCTATCCTTACCCCTTGCAAAAATACATGTCTTCAACTTCTGACTTTTTCTGAGGTTTTGTGCTTCAAACCAGATTAACTTTTCTTGTTTTCTTCCCAGGCAGCCACATTGGTTGGAACTTTCTATGTTCTTCTATGTCATTTACTACTCTGAGCAGTAGAGCAAATAGCATTTAGGTGTCCGGCTCTGGAGATAAACTGCCTTGCTTCAAGCCCTAACTCTGCCACTTATTAAGTGTATGATCTAAGTAAATTCTTTAACTGCGCAGGCCTTCCTCACCTGTAAATTGTGTAAATAATAGTACCTAACCTATAGGGATACTACAATAATGAAAGCACTTATAAATGTGCCTCACACACATCATAGGTGTTGGAGAAATGTTTGGATTTATTATGCACTTTAAATCTTTCTAAAATCTGCTGATTTATATTAGCTACTGGTTTTTATACTCCTCATTCTTTTGCCCTTATAGATTAAGTCATCCTATTCCCTTATTATCAATTTAATAATGTTTTTGGAGAAAACTGATATAAATACCTTAATACTTTATAATTAACTCTATCTCAATAATGGAAGTCTCCCAAATCTATTCCCTTCCTTATGTATCAGCATGATAAGTCAATACTTTTTTAAATTTTTTAATGTTTATTTATTATTGAGAGAGGGAGACAGAGCATGAGCAGGGAAGGGACAGAAAGAGAGAAGGGGACACAGAATCCAAAGAAGACTCCAGACTCTGAGCTCTCAGCACAGAGCCGGATGTGGGGCTCAAACCCACAAACCATTAGGTCATGACCTGAGCTGAAATCAGACACTTACCTGACTGAGCCACACAGGTGCCCAAGTCAATACTTGTTTTGATAATTTGTCTAGTACTTATATGCCTCTAGGAAATGGCTTGCTTTCCAGTCCCCTTCCAAGGGACCAGAGTTCTGTTACTGAATACCATCCACCCTACCAGTGGGCAAGCATCTCTGATTGCAATTACTTTCTTGCTTAGATTTTCCCAAATTTTTTGTGCCTTGAGTCACCATCATCATGACTATCCAACATAAGGAGACACTTCTACTTTTATGTTTTGAATTTTCATTGCCTGTGATCTACTTTAGATCTCTTAATGACTGTTTCTCTTGTGGGCTTGGATCAAATTCCTTGTTTCTGAACCATTTACAGCCTCTTCAGATTTTAAGTGGCCCATGCCTACGTGTGCACTACAATATGACATAATTTCTTTCTATTTTGACATTCTCACTTCCCATTTTCATTTTTCTTTTTTTTCTCCTATTGTTTTCCTTTTCTGAAATTTGAAAGAACACTTTAAACAAGTTTTTAAGGTAGTACTTTTCAGCCATAAGGTGACAGATACATAATATATACTAGAAATGTGTTTGAGGAGCTGTATACACAGGAAATAGACATGCATTATTGTTTAGGGAGATGTGCTTGTTTTTCTCATTACTATAATAAGGGACATTTTTATTTTTTATTGTACATTAGCAAAACATTCCAATTTCACTCTAGCTTCACATTAGGCTTCATATTCCAAAATGAGAAACAGTAATAGGTTTTTATTCATAGTTTACTACAGTGAAATGATTTTGTGAAAATGACATTTTCATAATCACTCTCCCCTACCACTACTGTCATTACAATCAAATTAAGGAATATACAAATATTTATTTAGAAATCTCTGTAAACATAAAGGGTTTAAAATTATATTTACTCTTCCCTTCCGTGGGCTTTTGGGAGACATGGTTGTTTTGAAGTGGACAAAAATGACCTCAAATTTACAAAACGCCTCTAAAACACTTAGTAATTGAAGCTACTAAGTGCTAAAGAGGGACAGAAATTTGAGTGTGTCCTGATGTTAGCCAGTCAGAAGTATTAATAGAGAAGTGAGGCACTAAGTCTGGAGTGGGAGATGCCACCTGTTACATTGTCGTATACGAATTAGAGTACAGCTGCATTTTTATTTGGTTGTTCACTCTTGCTTCCAGTGTATACCATTGTGCCATTGTGTATACTGGTGTGTATACTGTTCTGTCTGTGAGGGGCCAGTTCTCTTATTCATTGTGCAGAGATCAGCAGGGTCTCCTTTGTAGAGCTCTGATTAAGCAGAAACCAACTTCCAGGAACACATCTCACTGAAGGAAGGAGGGAGGAAAGAAGAAAGGAGGGAAGGAAATTTGTCAGGCTAGTTCTCATCCCAAAGTCCCCTACCTCAAACATTGATTCACTGTTGATTATAAGACAGTCAGTTTGCTAATGTCATGTATACTCACTTAATCTACAGTCTTAAAAAGATTGCTGTCTAAATATGGGAATCATGTGCAAAGTCAGATAGGCAAGTATGGTGTCTAGTTTGAGTTAATGCTCATTATTGGCTTTGTAAGTCCTCAATCAACATTATAGGTAACAGTGTATAGAAGTTTAGTATTTTGTAATAATTTAAAAGTAAAAATAGATATATTAAAATAAAGGTAGAGATCTGTGAAGTTTTAGTTTTATTCTACGCCTGATGCCGGAGCACCATGTAGTGTACTTATCATGTCTTACCCAGTTATTTTTCTAAATTCACATAGTATGCTCCATTTGGCCAAAGAAACACAACAGCTCTTTAAGTTTGCTGTTATAGCAATAATTTCTTGAGAAAATTAAGAACTCAAAAGTAGAGAATATAAACATTCTTATTTTTTTCTCCTGTATATTTTTGTTTGCCTGTTCAGGAACTCTTCATTTTCAGTGCCAGAGAAAAATGAAGTTTCTTTAATAAGTAATTCTTTGCAAACAATTTGATAGGAAACCATTTTGAGCTAGTGAACCCTGTAAAATTATGGGTTTGTACCTGTTTTCCATTCTGTTAATAAACCTCAAGGCTTTTTGAAAAATGACACGTTTCAGAATTAAATAAAGACACCTGACATCAAAATATTATATTGGCCTTTCCGTTTCAAACACGACAGGCCCGGGAATTCTATAGCTCCAAGGTAAAGATGTCCTCTCTCTGAGCCTTCTTGGTCTACTGAGCCTGTTACAAATTATACCGGAGTGAGTTAATTCCTACATTTTGTCAAAATGACTACAGTTTCCCTGAAATTTGTAAAGTGTGGTCGATGGAAGAAGACACCTTTAATTTGTTTTTATCTCCAAGACTCAGAAGAGACGAGTCAAAGAGCTATAAATGTTTTTCCTGTTTTGAAGATTGATTTGAATGCTGTAAAATATGTAGAGGTGAGAGTCATGTAGATCATGGTGATTTGGAGGCAAGAGAGGCTGTTGAGTCCCATCCTTGCATGAGTTTTAAAGTTCCACTCTTAGAAACTGTGTGCCCAACTGTATTCCTCATTGAAACTCAGATTACTAATTTGTGGCTCCCACGTAAGATCAAAATTTCTGATGTGTCTTCTCGGGACCTCATTTCCAAATATTTATTATTGCTAACACACAACAGAAAAATCCCAATTGTTACCTTTTCTTAAAAAATTGCGTGCAGTGCATGGCTGGGGCAGTCAGTAGAACATACATCACTTGATTTTGGGGTTGTTGAATTCGAGCCCCACCTTTGGTAAAGAAATTACTTAAAAAAACAAGCCGAAGCTCTGTTTGGGCTCATATGCATATATGCACGTCCTCCCCCCCTCCCCCCGCCAACTGGTTGCATTGAATTTTTTTTTTACTGTTTTTATTTATTTTTGAGAGAAAGAGTACAATTGGGGGAGGGACAGAAGGAGGCGGGGACAGAAGTTCTGAAGCGGGTTCTGTGCTGAGAGCAGCAAGCCCAATTCAGGGCTCACACTCACAAACTTGCAAGATCATGACCTATGCCAAATTCAGATGCTCAACTGACTGAGCCATCCAGGAGCCCCTCGGCCCATACATTTTATTCTGCTCCTATTCACCTGCCTGGTACCATAACCGTTACAGGTTGCAAACACTGCTTTAGATTTAGGGCAGCTACTAACCTACTGGCAACTATTTGGTTTAGAAAAGGTGACTCTTGCTGACCCACGCAGGGCGTAAGCCAGATTTCAGTTGCCTCTCCCTCTCTCACCTGAGTGACCTGAGGTAATAGACAAGCTACCCAAGTTTATATAGAATGTACAACCAGAGCCCATTTAACCTATTTAAATAGGGATTCCTCATTAATCTGGAGTTTGAATGAGAGAATAAACCTGTGTCAATACAAGTCAATCATCATTTCTTGGAAGAAAAGGCAAAAAACAAAAACTGGAAGTCTAATGTTTTGTTTAAACTGGACAGCAGCATTACGGGAACATACAAGGCACATATCTATGTGGGGCAAGTAAAGCTTTCATAAAGATTATCCTCAATGTTACCTCTCTAAAAAGTTCAAATCCGGTTCCTTATGTTATAAATGTGAGTTTCTTCACAAATGACTAAGCCTCCTGAGCACTGTGGAGTGACTCATGCTGATGGATCATTGCTTCGCTTTTAAGCGAGCACTCTGTGGAGACATTTGAAAACCAAATTCATAAAACAAAGTTTATTTTGTCGTGCGCGGGCATTGATAAATATCAGCTGGGAAAAGAGAGAAGAGGAATTACCCTTTTTCAATCATTAGGCATCGCTTAGGAGTTCCTCCACATGAGAGGCATCGTGAGGAACAGAGCCAAGACCTCCACCGCTCTGTGGCGAGGCTGTTTAATAAGGAGGTTTGAGACAGGCTTGAGGAGACTGCTTTTGCCAGGACTCTGCCGACTGATGGCTCTCCACAAAAGCCTGATATTGATCTGGCATCCGAAGGGACATCTGTAAATGCTTGAGGTGATGTTCTGTGAAGGATCAATTGGTAAAGTTATATAGGAAGAAAATAATTAAGTTCCATCTTCTATGGTATTTCTCTCCGTAAATGCTTTTGGATGGAAAAGCTTAGTATTCAGGTACCTGCAGAGGCACTGGGCAAAGTTCCTCATGTACTAGAGGCAGGGGTTCCAGACCAGATATTTACAAGATCCTTTAGCTTGTCAGCTGCACAGCATGAGAAATGTTTGCCAGCCAGGGTTATTCCTGCAGCAAACATTCAAGACTGCTGAGAAGAAGCAGTCTGTGTTTTAGTTGAGTGTGTACTATTCTGGGTGACCCTGGATTAGGTTTGCCGAAGGTCATATACAAGAAGGGGGGATATTGAGGCAGAAAGAGATCCATCTGATCTGTACTGACCCCGGGATCAGACAATCAGATATATTAATGTTTTTAAAATTGTTTATTTGTTTTTGCTAACTTTTTTTTACCTTAGACTACTTAGAAATAAACCCAACAAATTGGCAGTCCTACTACTGGGGTTAGCCTTCCAATGAGCCATGCAGTGGCTCTCTGAGCCTTTGAGATGTAGGAGGAAGCCTGGGGAAGGTGCACTTCGTAGTTTTCCATTCTAACACACCTCCCACACGCCCGACTCAATATTTCATAGATTGGGTTGACAAGCAAAGTTGTCTGAAGAATGTAGCCTGATAGTCACATAGTATCTGTCAAGGTAATAACTCCCTTAGGGTTTTTGGGGAAAAAAAAATCCTTCCAACCTGACATTTAAAAACACTGCAGGTTTCAGCCTGTCTACTACCCCCTGTTGCAGAGACTGGTAACCAAATGCTATAACATATGCTAGTGTCCTACGAATACAAGATAGAATGGAGAGCATCTGACACAGTTTGAGCCCCCCTTTCTTCAGACAGACCTGGATGTCACAGGCTGGAAAAAAGAGCACTAATTTTCTGTTAAATCGATCATCCTCATTGACCCAGCTTGACTCACGTTGCAGCAACGTGTCAGTAGTGATGGAATTTTCTGCAATAGTTGGAAAGGAAAAATCACTGCTTATTGTTTATCATTTTGAATATTTCCTGAGTTTGACTGACTATATTTGAACGGTATCTTATAGTTACAATATACATTTTAAAAACATATTTTTCTGCAAGTGAAAAGAATGGTTATCCTTGGAAAATAAGGGGTTACAACATTCCTATAGAGGGAGACGCTATGAATTAAATTCAGTTTTTTGGTTCCCATGTACCCTTAGTGAGTCCACTTTCAGGATGGATCATAAAATTTTTCTGTGTCCACATCATCTCCAAATGAAAATTCTGAAAATCAGCATAAATATAATTCATGGAAGTCTTGGGGTCTCCATCTAGATCTTCGTATTTTGTTTGATCATGTATTTATAACACCATCCTTGCTGATATATCCCAAATCCTATGGGACAGCAAAGTCTTCATTTTCCAATAATATGTTCTGTAACTTTCCTGGCATATTTTTTTTCATACACTTCTCTTTTATATCACATAGCAGAAGTTCCTGTTAGCTCATGATTGGATTATTACGCTGTTTTAGATGCATTCTTCACTTTCAGGATTTATATCTTTGTTACTCCATTTTTACCACAGCCACTGTAGTGATTTAAGGCACGATAGCACATGGCCATTGGGCACATGGGGTTGATCAGATCAAATATAATTACCCAGACTTGAATCGCAAGCCATTTTAGTTTACTGTTTTGCTTTCTAACTACAATGGTTTGCTTTTGTATTGGTTGCCATGACCTCCTCTTCAGGTAAGATAATATTTCTATTTCTTTCATGTGTCATATCTGCTGACACTGTGCTCAAGTATTCTCCTGTGCCTCAGAAAGCATATGAACTATTATTCTTCCATTTTTCTTACATTCCTTTCTTCCTTTTCTCCTTGCCTTTCTTTCTCCCCAGCTCTCTCAATGAATATTTAATGGTACTGCTTTACAGAGAGAACGTTAAGGGCAAGCTTGCTGTAGGTGAATAAAGAAAGGCAATGAGTAGCTTTATAAACTAAAATACTTTCAGGCTATCTCCTATTAAAATATCATGTGATTCTGCACTCCACCCGCCCCCATCCCCTACCATCTGCCACCATTACAGTCCCAGTTTGCTAATTTGGGATTTGACTCTTGTAGTTTCTCTTAAGAATCAATGATCAGACAATGCTTTCAAATCAAAATGATGCTTCTACTACAGTGAATGACGTATTTTAAGGAACTGGCACAGAATCCCTAATACCTTTTTAGTTTAAAGGGGATTAAAGGAAGGTCATGTTTTAGGGCACGAGTTGAATGATTAGTATCTTACAGGCCTTCCCTGAGTAAGTGAACAGACACAGAAGCAGCTGTGGCTCCAGCGATGGGAGTGACTTCCCCTGGAGCGCGCACGTGCGTATTTGAAAGCAGAGTTACAGTTGAGTTGATATTCAGAGGGGTTATCCAACCACGTTGTGGAAAAACAGATGCTCCATTGGAGGCATTTACAAAGGATGCATGAAAACCCCAAGAAGGTACTGGGTAGGTCTTTACAGGAGTGGCTTGTGTTGGGCTTACAGTATGAGTGGATAGTCGGTCACAGGCGTGGTGGACATTGCAGGCAAGGGATGATGTGTACTGAAGCAAAGTGGTAGGAACAAGGATTTATTTATTTATTTATTTTAAAATTTTTATTTATTTTTGACAAAGAGAGAGAGAGAGGGAGAGAGAGTGAACAAGCAGAGTATGGGCAGAGAGAGGGAGAGAAAGAATCTCAAGAAGACTCCATATTGGCAGCACCCATTCTGATGCAGGGCTGTAACTCCCCAACCATGAGATTGTGACGTGAGACTAAATCAAGAGTCCAACACTTAACCAACTGAGCTACCTAGTTGCCCAAATGTGGGACATTTAGGGAACTGCAAGCTGTAGGACATGAAGCCCTCAGTATTTTAAGGAGAAAAGTCACCTGTTCAGATTGGAGTTTTAGGAGAATGAATGTGGCAGGAAAATAGACTGGATTAATGAGTCTCCATCTGTATGCCTGAAGAATGTTAGTGCAGTTGAACTGCTCACATTATGTAACCATCAAGTGGTTTAATTAGCAAGAAAATTGGGTAGTTTCTTCAACTGTAAAATTTTCTCCTATATTTTCATGAAAAAAATCTTTTATTTACCTACAAGTACCACTGATAACAAAACTATGAAAATAAGTGGTATTTATTTGACAAAAATTAATATAATACCTGAAACAACCATCTGTGCTTTGTGTTAACTTTTGTTTTTGCAAGTGTATTGTCTGGGGTTGTGGTTGTCTACATTATGATATAAAATACTGTATTTTCTGTTTTGAAAAATCCCCCAGTTTATGTCCAGAAATAAATCTCTAAATGTTCTATGATATCCGCAGAATAAAAATAGCACTCATAGTCCCTCTGTCCGGTTGGACTGCTGCTCTGTCTCGCACCCTCTTGGCTTCACTTCAGCATTCAGCTCGGGTCACGGTGGGTGGTTCTGAGAAGGATTCGAGTCACTTCACACTGGCAGTGTCTCAGCTCAAAATTCACATGTCTTTTGTTTTCCGTTGTGTGAAGGAGCTAACGTTCCTGAGGGTAATTATTAAGAAGAAGAGTGTAGGATTCACTTGCCTCCCTACCGATCCTGAGGAGGTGGATTCTAAGCGTTGCAGACAGACCCAGCTCCTTGTGGTCAGTGACCCTCTTGATGACTCTGCATTAGTCTTTTCCTCCTTTTCTCCTTCCTGCCCTCTGGGAATTTCCTCCCAAATAAACAACCTGAACACAAGTTCTGTCTCAAGCTCCACTTCTGAGGGTAAACCTTTCTCCCTTAATGATTCTCTCTCCTTCTCACTGAGTTTGAAGATGACTAAGGGACAGAAATAGTTCCAGAGGGGTGAAAAGACTTTTGTGGAGGCTGTTGCTATGATCAGGGCAAGCATAATCAAAGTACTGGTCCTACCTGATGCAAGTTATTATAATAAAAATGCCTTACATTTGTATAGTGCTTCATCATATTAGAAATGGTTTATAAACATTTTAATTTTTTAATTTTTTTCAAGTCCCTCCTTTTTATTTTTTTAAAATTTAACCTCCCTCTCCTTCTCTCTCTCTCTCTCTCTCTCTTTCTCTCTTATTCCATTTATATAAAGTCCAAAACATGCCAAACTAATTTCTGATGCTAGTAGTCTGGTTAATGGTGACCTGTAGGAAGCAGGAGGTGGTATAATGATTGGGAGGGGTCACCCATCAATCTTCATGTTAATGTCTCCACTACTGATGTCAAGTATGCAAAGGAAGGGTTATTTTCATGCTAGAAATGAGGAAACTACATTATGCAAAGTATAAGTGGATTCTTAAGGTCAGATAGCAAGTGAGGGACAGACCTGACCATCAAAGACATTACTTTAGATCCTAATTAAGAAATAAGTATTTCTTTACATGAAACAAACTGCTCTTGTACTGCTTTGCTGAACTATATGTGTGGCAGACTTTGAAAGAGGTCAGTAAGTTACGTCAGCTTCCACACTCAAGTTCTAACTCAAATATCAAGGTAAAGAATTGGCAAATGTAGATAAAAATATATATTTTTACTTCTAACAAAGATGAAATGCATGAATAAGGGCTTATTTACTGAGTTAGTAGCCTTAGCTGTACCACAGCTGGGTGCTATGGGAAAGGAATATGGAAGGGGCTGGACATCCATGCCAGCCTTTTCCTTCGAATCTCCTTAGTAAGACTGAAGACACTCTTCTTTCACAGAGGAAAGGGCAAAAGAGGGGAGAAGCACCATGGGTCTTATGCTAAATGGGAGAGCATGTGGGATGGAGAATAAAGAATCCCGCTCAATAATGTGATGGGTCATGAATTCATTCATTGACAATGTGTACAGAGTAAACACTATGTTTCAGGAACATAGTGATATAGTGATCAGCAAGACAGAATGTCCCCTGCTTCCTGCTGCTGGTTGAAATATGAAAAAGCAATCTCCAGTATAAAGTCAAGAATTTATTAGTTTTTGATAAATCATAACAAATAATAGTAAAGTGTGAATCATGTAATATAAATGAATTTAAAACTCCAACTATGAGTTGCATGAAGATGTATATGTACTGCTTTTTATTGCATTATTCCATTAGAAGAGATAATCTAATAACTGCCTGCAATATCAGATTATCTCATATCTGATAATTCAATACCTGAGTGTCTCTCCTGTGTCTACAGAAATATTTTCCACTGACCTCAAACCTCTGCAGCCATACCATTCTTACTCTGTGGTGGAATAAATGCCTGTCTCATTGTAACTAACCTGAATCTCATTCTCTCCCAGTGGTAGAAGCATTATTGATCAACATACCTCTCTCTTTCTTTTGATAAAGAGAAATATTTAATCTTTTCTCATCTAAAGTAAATAAGCAGGGTACCTGGGTGGTTCAGTCAGATAAGCAACTGACTCTTGATTTTTGGCTCAACTTATGATCTCATGGTTGTGAGATCAAGCCCTGCATCAGGCTCTGTGCTGGGCATGGAGGCTGCTTAAGATTCTCTCCTTCTCCCTCTACACCTCTCCCACTCATGTTCTCTCTAAAAATAATTAGATTAAATTAAAAAGTTAAAATAAAAGCAACACACACACACACACACACAGAGACAGACAATTATTGACCTAACATGCTTATCTAATCATCCTGTTTCTTGTTCCCTTTGCAGAAAACTAAAAGAGAGGTCTGTCAAAAATCACACATTCCTACTTTATCTAGCTTGTTCCGCTACCCAACAGGCAAACAATTTACTTCCTAATCTAGGTCCTACTTATTTTCTTTATTGTCTCTTATCATTGCTTCACAGCCATCCTGAGTAATGGCTGGCTTCCCAAATATTCCATGCTGTAATGCCTCTGTACTTTTATACCTACCATTCCTTCCATAAAAAGCCCTCATCCTCTCCTCTGTATTGTGAAATCCTTATCTTTTTAAAAAGACTCAGCCTAAGAGGTGCCTGGCTGGCTCAGTCCATAAAGCATGACACTCTTGCTCTTGAGGTTGTGAGTTCAAGCCCCACACTGGGAATAGAGCTGTTAAACCAAAAATTAATAACAAAATAAAACTCTAAAAAATGGTTCAACCTGAACTTCATCTCCAGGTTTACATTCCTTTCTCAACTGAGTAACTGACTTATATTTGTGCTCCTTTAGAATTCTCTAGATGTCTCTATGATTTCTATTCTTTTAATTTTAATAAATTAATAGGTGTGTGTTATGGCCCAGAATATGGTCTGTCTTGGTGAATGCTGCACAGGAGCTTTAGAAGAATGTATATTCTGCTGTATACATGCAGGTTATATTCAGTTAATTGATGTTGTTGTTGTTGATGATGTAATAGTTGAATTCAACTACGTCCTTCCTGATTTTCTCCCGGCTGGATCTATCCCTTTCTGAGAGAGAAGTGTTGAAGACTTTAGTAATGACAGTGGATCCGTCTATTTCAACTTGCCATCCAATCAGTTCTTGCCTCATGTAGTTTGGTGCTCCATTGTGAGGTGCATATATGTTAAGGTTTGTTATGTCTTCTTGGAAAATTGACCTCTTTATCATTATATAATGCCCTTCTTTATACCTAATAATTTCCCTTGCTCTGAAGTCTCCTCTGTCTGAAATTTAGATAGCTACTCCTGTTTTTTTTTTTTGTACTAGCATAGCACATTTTCCTCCATCCATTTACTTTATTTTTAAAAATATTTGTATGTCTTTATTTTATTTTGAGAGAAGCAGAGAAGGAGTGGAGGAGGGACAGAGAGGGAAAGAGACACAGAATCCGAAGCAGGCTTCAGGCTCTGAGCTGTCAGCACAGAGCCCGAGGCAGGGCTCAAACCCATGGACTGTGAGATCATGAGCTGAGCTGAAGTCAGATAGATGCTCAACTAACTGAGACACCCAGGAGCTCCTCCATCCATTTACTTTTGGTCTATCTGTCTCTTTATATTTAAAATTGGTTTCTTATATTAAACACAGAGTTGGGTCTTGCTTTTTGATCCATTGTGGTACTCCTTGTCTTTTAATTGATGTATCTAGAACACTGACAAGGTCGTTACTGATATAGTGGATTAACATCTACCATATTTGCTACTGTGTTCTACTTGTTGTCTTTGTTCTTAGATTCTATTTTTGTCTTCCACACTTTCCCTGTTTTTCTTGTGGTTTTAACTGAGCATTTTGTATGCTTCTATTTTCTTTCCCTTCTTAACAGATCACACACAGTTCTTCTTTAGTTGTCACTTTATAAGTAATCCATGTCTACTTTCAAATAACACTATATCAAATGTTACTGTAAAGAATACTATACTCTGTGTGATTAATCCATAAATATACATCATTGACTATGTTGTTGCTATTGCTATTTTGAACAAACTGTTGTTTGTTAGATCAGTTAAGAGTAAAAAAAAACCTAAGTTTTTATTTGTGAGATGCCTTTATTTATTTATTTTTTTACATAGATGTGGGTTTCTGACCCATGCCATTTTCCTTCTCCCTAAAGAGCTGAACACTGATTGCAATGAGATCTACTGGCAAAAAATTCTCTCAATTTTTGTTTGTATGGGAAAGTCCTTATTTCCCCTACATTTTAAAAGGTAATTGCACTGATACAGAATTCTGGGTTGGTGGGATTTTTCTCTCAAAACTTTAAATATTTCACTCTAGTCTCTTCTTGCTTGCATGGCCCCCAAGGAAAATCTAGCTGTAATTATTATCTTTGCTCCTCCATAAGCAAGGTGGTTTTTAATCTGTGGCTATTTTCAGTAATGTTTTAATCTTTGATTTTCTGCAGTTTCAAAGTGATATATCTAGGTAGTTTTTGACATTTTTCTTACTTGGTATTCTCTGAGCTTCCTGGATCTGTGGTTTGGTGTCTGACTTTATTTTGGAGAAATTCTGTCATTAATTTTCTAATCTTTCTTTGTTCCTTTCTCTCTCTCTTCTTCTGGAATTCACATCATGATTATGTTACACCTTTTGTACTTGTCTCACAGTTCTTGAATATCTTGTTTCTTTTTTTCCCCCAAGCTTTTATCTCCTTCCTTTTCAATTTCAGCAGTTTCTGTTAAAACATCCTCAGACTCAACTGAGTCCAGTGTCACAATGAGCCCATCAAAGGCACTCTTCATTTTTATTACAGTGTTTTTGATCACTACCATTTCTTTTTAGTTCTGTCTTAGGATTTCCATCTCTCTGCTTATGTTGACCATTTCTTCTTCCATGTTGCCTATTTCATCCATTAGCACCTACAGCATATTATTATTCTTTAAATTCCTATTCTAATATTTAACATCTCTACTACATCTGAGTCTGGCTCTGATGCTTTCTCTGTTTCTCTAAGTTGTGAGTTTTAGCTTTTTGGTGTGCTTGAAATTTCTTCTTTATGTACTTAATAAAACAATTGCAATCAATAGGCTTCTAGTAATGTGGTGGTGCAGTAGGAAGAAAAACATCCTATGGTTTTATGGTTAGTTCTCAGTATTTTAGTGAGTCTGTGCCTCTGGACTATGGACTTCACAAGTGTCTCTCAGGGTTTTTTTCTGCCTGTGTTAGCTGGGACAGGGTGGCCAGCACTGACTGGAGTTTGATATTTTCCTTCTGCCAGGTCAGTTATAGTATGATAATGCCCTAGTAGATTAGGCTTTGGTTAAGTAGATTCCTCTGAGGGTTGACCTTATTAAGAACAGAATGCTCTGCTATATTTCAAGATGATTTCTTTTCCTCTTCTCCTTCCAGAAACACCAGGAGATTTTTCTTTGATATTTACTATGAAACCTGGTCAAGCTCCTAGAGATAAATTTCACAAAATTATTGAGACTTCCTATGATTGAGTCCTCCTAGACTTTTTAATTCTCTGACTTATCCACACCAAGCTTCCAGAAGTTAATTGGCAGGTTAGGTTTTCTACCCTGACATTGGTTTCAGTGGCTGTCTACTCTGGATCTCTGGTCTAGTATGCTATGACTCCCTGTATTCTCCTGTCTGTTTCTTTAATTTGGGGGCTTTGGTTTGCCCTGTGTCCCCCCTCCATTATATATTCTGGAAGAGCTTTTGATTTTTTTAGTGTGTTTGGCATTTTTATTTGTTGTTATGATGGAGTAGTGACTCCCAAACTCCTTACATGCAAAATCAGAAACCAGAAGTCTTGGTTATCACTATAATGGCACTTATACTTCACTATAAGTACTAATCATTTAGCTCTTTATCTTGACAAGATGTGAGCTCTTTAACAGCATAGATTCCTTTCACTGCCTCTGATACCTAAGCCCTAGCTCAAGACCTTTCTCATAATAGAGTCAAGTAAATGTTTGTGGAATGAATGTAGGAATGATTGCAAAAAATATATTCCAAGATAGTTGTATATGATTTTTATCAAATGTGATATACAGATATGGTTGTTGTAAAACAAATATATTTGATGAAAAAAATTGTCTGTTAACCTAGACACAAGAGGAATCACAACTTTTAGATGAAGTAAAAAGAGATTCTGCATCAGGCAAAATAAACTGTACCTGACTAATGCCCAGTGCATTCTACCCATTTTCAATGCTCACAAGTGATCTGAAGCAAATACAATGGATAGATAGATAGATAGATAGATAGAAGATAGATAGATAGATAGATAGATAGATAGATAGATAAACAATGTTAGATGAGAGGGAAAAACAGGAACAAAATGATAGAAACAAAGATGGAGACAGAGCAAATGTATTCCATGTTAAATAAAGCTGTTGTTTCCTACAGAAATAGAATTAGAAAAAGCTAGGAAGATTTGATGTACATAAATAAATATGACTTAAGAGACAAAGAAGATTATGAAACAAGAAGAAAAAGCTGTAGGATTTATTGAAACTGATGAAACTATAGAGTGCAATGATTGTCTTGTGGGAAATGATGAAAAATAAAAGCACAGCTTCTAAAATAATAATCATTTTGGTAGACAAAACATTCTTTCCACAATATTCTAAAATATTTGAAAGGTTTTTGAGACATATTGTGCTGTACGGAAATGAACAAGGCTTTTTGATGAGACCTGTATTCATATCTCAGCTCCATTACTTACTAATTGATTAATTGTATCACTTTGGCAGGTTATAACTTTCCTCCCTAGACTTCAGTTATTATCTGTTCAATGAAGATAGTTCCTATCTCGAATGATGATTTCTATATGTAGCAGTATATGCACTAATTGATAATCAATATATTAAGTTACTATTAGAATGATGTTAGAACATTATACATAATGTCACTATAGCATTCACGCACGCACACACACACACACGTTTGTCAATGATTCTTATCTATTTATGTCTTCAACTTTGCCCTCTTTCTGAGGTCCATGTCCACATTACCAGCTACCTAACACAGTCATCAGGAAATGGGCATGCCTAGAAGTAAACTCCTGTTTTCCTCTGCAATTTGAAGCATCAAGGTCATTGCTGGATTCATTTTATCTCCTCATCAGGTCTGAGCATATATGAGTGCTAGACCAAAAATTAGGGTGAAAGTAGAGAACAAGCAGTTTGTGATCAATAATTGAGGTGCAGGTTGAGGTGGGGAATGAGGGTGTAAGATCTGGGCTTTGAAAGAGGGAAGAGTGTCTGGAGAGCACACAGCATGTGCATTGGCAAGTTAGCCAGAACGCAGGCCTGGGAACAGCCATTAGCTAAAGCAATGGCTTTTACGAACCCACATTGCTATTTAAGCAAATTACTGTTTGCAGTGCTCTTTATTTAAGAATGTCTTAGTATCAAGTATTAAGTGTTTTGAGTGTTGATATAAAAGGAACATCTGATAACCCTCTGCTAACCACTCTTGCTTGTGTTACTTGGCTGGCTCAGGGCTTAGTGCAATGCTGATAGGGGTGATAATAGTAGCATTCTTGTCCTACTTCTGATTCAAAAGGGAATACTTTTAATATCATCACATTTAGAAGATATTTATTTCAATGATTTTTTATGTGTCTATAACCTTTATCAGGTCAACCATTATCTTTTTTAGAAACCACTTATTTATCAAAACTTCACCTGTCTATCCTGAAACAAGGTAGCAGGGAAAGCAGTATATATATTTTTTTAATAATGCAAGTGTTTGCAATAACACAAAGTGGAATGAACATTTTCTGTTATTGAAATACTTACATAACCATTGCCTAAGAGACTAAAATGAGATGAATTCGTGATTCATCTGTACATGTAAACTGGTAGGAAAAATGGCTTTGGTTTAAAAAGGCTGCACATTTTTGATGAGAAAAGGCATAAGCCCCTGAAAAGAAATATTTTGCAATTCTAATTAGAGACCTATCACAGTGAATCCTTTAGTTGCCATTTTCATATTTGCATGTATATTTCAGACTTACAAATATATTCACGATAATCCCTCAAGAAATCCTTCTATTTTCACTCCGAATAAGGCTTTCACATTCACAACCCTAAATGGCTTAAATATTAATTAATTCTAAGATTAAATATACTAACATCAAAAGGCCATTTTTGAGATGAGCCATTATATGTTTATTTGGTTCAGTTAAATTCAAGTCTATATTGTCAGTTCCTATCTGAAGTTTATGCACATTCTTGGAAAGACTTTAGACAGTAAACATAATTTAGTATTTATTTATATAAAATTTAAACTACTTTAAAGTAATTATTTTATTTTATTTTATTTTATTTTATTTTATTTTATTTTATTTAATGTTCATTCACCTTTGAGAGATGGAGAGAGACAGAGCATGAGGGGAGGGGCAGAGAGAAAGGGAGACACAGAATCCAAAGCAGGCTCCAGACTCTGAATTGTCAGCACAGAGCCCCGACATGGGGCTTGAACCCACAGACCATTAGATCATGACCTGAGCCAAAGTCAGACACTAACTGACTGAGCCACCCAGGCACCCCAGTACTTTAAGTATTTTAAACTTAAACGGATTTAATATTAATATAGAAAATAAAAACTAATATGTTAAGCAATTAAGAAATGCTAGCATAAGGAAGTAAGTAAGTGCATGGATTTGGTTCCTGACGCTGGTACTTCTTTGATGTGTGACCTCGAATAAATTAATTAACCTCTTTGTGCTTTGGATTTCTTTTCTATACAATAGCGATCTTAGTAATACCTCACTCAAAGAAAGGTATTATGAGAAGTTCAGTGTCAATGTAATAACCATCTTAGAGTATTCCAGATGTAGAAGACATTCTATAGAATTTGACTATTATTACCATTATCATTGCCATAATGTCATGAAACAGGTGACAAATTATGATTTGTCTAGTGCCTTAGATCTAGCTCCTATTAATGTTTTAATGAGACATCATATATGGTTGCTATAGAAATGACAATGTGAATTTGTTGCCTTTAGTGAACAAAATGTCAAGGATAATATGACATTATTATCATTTGTTCCAGTTAAAAATAAAACAAGAGAGGAACATGGAATAAGAGATTTTCATAACAAGGCTAAAATGCTCTCTACAGTCTTTACCAGCTCTGATTTCTATAAGCTAAGTACACTTGTATTTCTGTTTGCTTCGTAACGAGCAACCCTATTCTCTATCCTGTGTTAGTCTTCTTTTGGGAAAAATGTTCAAGTTCCCATTGCCATAACAACAGACTACTCTCCCTAAAACAAGATATGCTCTGAGTCAAAGTAAAATTGTTTCCATGGCAACTGCTACACATTTAAGTACAGCAGCTTGGTTTTTAATCAGTAAAATTGTCCTTTGTCAAGCAATCACATATCGCTACTAATATAATTATGTATATTTTGGGGATATGGTAAATAAATAAAGTAAAATAGAGTCTCACAAAAATAAAAACAGAATCAATTAACCCTTTTTAATAGTTATAGTTTCTTGTTCATGTAATAAAAATCCCCATCATGTACACATGTGTCAGTCCATAACACATCTCTGTACTCAATATAAAATGTTTCTATTTCTTATATTGGGACCACATTTAAATAAAATCCTCATCACTGAAAATGAAAATGTCCTGTGGTCCAAATCTGTTCTGTAGTTCCTCCCTTCATTCCCATTTACTTGCTTTGCTGATGGCTCTTTCTAATGTGGGGGTGAAAAGATTGTAACTACAGCTGATGTTCTAGGAATTGAAATTGGAAGTGGTCGGTTTGCTTACATTGTCTGTCAAGTAGAAAAATGTGGAGGGCAGTTTCCCTTAAGTGATGTTCCGGTGAGCCTTAATTTCCTATTTACCGTTGTGACAAGGGCCGTGGTCTGTATGTTCAGGTAGAACTGTGTGTGACCCCCTGCTCTGTGGCTTTGCTAGCCATGTGACTTTGGGCTCAATTTTCTTCGCTTGTAAAGTGGAGTTAATATGCGTATATCACAGATTATTGAGAGAATTAGATGAGATACTGCGTGTAGGAGGCTTGATACACATATTCCCTTACCTAACAATGCCTAGTGCGTAGAATGCACTCAACTGATAATAGCAGCTGTCATTATTCCCATTATCATGAGTCTGACTTGAATCCTAACAGAAAAATAATGTAAAAGCTCCTGGTGTTGCATGTATACAGTTGCTCAACAATTAATTTTGCTTTTTTTTCATCTTATTTCTGTAGTATAAAGATTTATATAAAATATAAGTATATAATATGGATTACATGGTAATATAATAAAATAGCTTTTCAGCACTCTGAACTTAAAATTAAAATACTTGATGTAATTTAAGGTTATTTTAATCAGCTTGATTTTAAGATGAATGACTCCATATTTTACTTTTCTCTTACAATTCCAATTGCACCCAGCAGATCAGATAACTTTAGGCTGAAATATATCTCAGATTTTCTAGGACAGTCAAATTTAAATATCCTCTTTCATTGTTCCCATAGGTATAGGTGTACCTGTCAGGCATTGTGTCCTGATTTGGGGGCAAAAAAATACTGTCACTGTCAATGCGAGACTTGTACTGTCCCTGACTTTGGCACCGGCAGGTAATTGTCATCAGGATTCCAGGTGTCAGACTGCAGATGGCACCTCAGCGGGGTCAAAGCACGCTGGCAAAGTCCCACGATACCAGCCGACCTGACAAGAAGCTTCAGAGGACAGCAGGTGACTCTTGTTCATCTTTTTTATTTGTTTCCATGAAAAGGGCACAAAGGGCAGGTTGTCAACAACCTAAATAATTGACAGCCAAATCTCTGTTTTATAATTCGGTGCTAACACCATTATTAGGTCTGGGGCTGTGGATTCTTTCACCAATAGGGGTCTCACACTGAGGGTGGCCCTCTCTCTCTGATATGCTGCCTGTTCTGAAGGAAGAATAAAGAATTTAAAAAATCACTTCTGAGAGATTATCTTAGATGAAATTCAAATCCCTCTTTTGACTGCCCATGATAAGAGATAGGTCAAACAAGGTTGAGACCACATTTGTTATTCTCCTGGGATACTGAGCCCCTCACATTAAAGGAGTCTGGATCGTCACCTGCTTCCAACTCTTCTAATTATGGGAAATTATTTGAGATTTCATGAAAAAATGATCTATGCATTGATATTTTCAAAAGGCTTGAAGCAAAGAGCAGAGAAGATAAAAGGTGCTGGAAATTCTATCACAGAAAAAAAAAGATTTGGACTTGGAATAGAGCAGAGAAAGCCTATGAAATAGAAGGAAAATCTTGGTTTGTGGATTGGCATAGAGAGCAGGTTGGATTAAAGAAGGACATATGGAAGAAGTCTCTCAGTAGGTAAAGCTGTGTATTAGTTTCCTAGGGCTGTAGTAACAAATTACTACCAATTCCAAGGCTTAAGACAATAGAGATTTATTGTCTCATGGTTTTCTGGAGGCTAGAAGTGTGAAACTGAAGTGTCAGCAAGGCCATATTCTCTATGAAGTTTCTATAGGAGGATCTTTTTCTTGTCTCTTCCTAGTTTCTGGTGATGGATGTCAGTCCTGGGTGCTCCTGGGCTTGTAGGGACATCACTCCAATCTCTGCCTCTACCTTCACCTTCATGTCTGTCTCTGAGTTTCTTTTCTTATAAAGAACCAATCATATTGGATTAGAGCCACTCAATTCCAGTCTGCCCTCATCTTAACTAGTTACTTTTCCAGTAATCATATTTTCAAATGATCACATTCTGGGGTTCTGGAAGGGTCATGGATTTTGGTGGGAGACTATCCAATCCAATATTATCTGGTTTTCTTTTCTCTATCCCACATCTTATCCTCTATGGTAAAATTTTGGGAAGAGCTGGAGATATATGTAGAGTACAAATCAAAGACCAGGACTCTGGATTACGTCAAAGAGTTCTCTGGAGGGAGAAGGATAACTACAGTTTACAGTTTTACTGTGTAACTCTGGACTGGCTGGCAGACTTGGAAGATAAACAGCAATAAATAGTTAACTCCAACAAGTTTGATTCTATTTCACAAAGCACATGATGAGTGGAAGCAACACATGATTAAAGGGGAGAGATTTAATTTAGTGTTTTGCTTGACAAGTTGCCTTTCTAAGAATTTTCATGAATAAATAGGGTTAAAATTTGCTTTACTTCATTACTGTGAATGTCAAGTAAGATGACATTAATGTGTGGCACTTAGCCACACAATTCCCATATTCTTTTCCCCTTCTCTTTAAATGAATCTGTTGATACATTGGTGTGGTCCAATGCCATGGCTCTCTGCCTTTCATGGTAGAGGCTTATTGTATTTAACCTTAGTCAGAAATAAGACCTACCTATTCTGGCCATACAGTAAAACTGAAAGAGAACCTTCTATGATTTTTCATTCTCTTTTTCTTCATAAAAATCACTCTCCATTTAGGAAAATATTTGTAAACTATTTTTAGATTAATTTGACTAAAATGTTGGATAAAGTCTATTGTGTGTGTGTGTGTGTGTGTGTGTGTGTGTGTGTGCTGAATAACTCACTGCCTTATGAGAATATAAATAGCTAGTGCATCACTTTAAGCATATAGATTCCTTGGATCTGCTTATATCTGAGCAGGTGTTTATAACTGAGGGTCTGCCCTAAGCCTTAGAATTCAGCTGCGTTAAAATGCAGCTTCTTCTTATATTCTTTGTATCCTATTACTCCCACTGAATTCTAGAAGCCAAGGATCTGTGCTGCATGGAACTGCTCTGCTATTATCAAACTGCTGAGTGGGAGGCTAGAGCAGTGCATGTAAGTAAATCTGGTAAACAGTGTTTAAAATTAGTACGTGACAAGTACAATTTTTTTTCTTTTTCATGGCTTCCCTTGGGCATTAATTAAATACAGCATTTTCAAGCATTTTCTCTTGCAGAATCATTTCCTCCTATGTATTAAAATATTCAGACTATGAATGCAACAGACAGCAATATTAAATTCTAATGACTATTTCTGAAATAGCAGGGAGTTGGGTCATACCCAGTCTGTAATAGACACTGGTAAAATTGAAATATTTTTCCATTAACATGCAGATGAGTCAAGTTGGAGAATTATTTCATTTGTGGAAGAGTTTCTTTTTTTCTAAAGGGGAGTTAAAATTAGGGCATGTTGCCACTACCCCTGGAACACTTTTTTCTTTCCCTCCCTGTCTCCTTCCTGCTTCCCTCTCTCTTTCTTTCTCCTCCCTTCCTTCTTTCCTTCCTTCCTTCCTTTTTCCTCCTCTTCCTCCTCCTCTTTCTTTCTCTCTTCCTTTAAAACAGAGAGTTGAATTCTGCAGCTATATTGATCATTTAACTTAGCTTTCTGACATGTATGAGAATGAATAGCAATAACTGAAAATGATCTTAAAACTGCATGTTAGGATTGAAAAAAACCTGCCTCATTTTCATTGGTATAAAAAGCATTTTGTTTTTAAAAAGATACTGCTATTAATAGTAACACTTAACTATTTCTATTATTGACTTTACATTTTTCTGTAGACATGTTATTTAATTAATGTGTATTTCACAAATTACATATTTTATGCAAGTAAATTTTGTGGCAAACAGTCCTTAACTAAAATTGTGTTGTTGTTATTGTTTATGTTTCAAAAATAGTATTTTGAAATGTCATGCTTAAAAGCACATACACACAAGATTCATTTTTAATGAGAGTGCCTAAAATGTTTTGGAAACACTCTTACATCTAGAGATAAATACGAAATGGCTGGTTTTATCTATTCTTCCACTTATTCTGTCTATCTGAAAAGCTTACTATGTGCCATGTGCAAAACACAGACACGTTGCTTTGTGCTATAGAGACCGCAAAGATACAGTTTCTTGTTTCCATGGATCTTAAACCTGCTAGTAGATACAACATGCTAGCATGTATTATCTATAAATCAAGTATGAAAGTGTCCATGGCTGAAGATGCAAACACATATACAGATGCAGGCTAGAGGAGGTTTCTAGAAGTTGGCTATTTACTCAAATATGAGGAAAGAGAGAATTTGGTGGAAAAATCTTATGAGGCAAATGATACATTTGTAGCAATAAAAAAAAGAGTCATAAGTCTGCATGAACCATAGGAAAAAATGAGGAGACTGAGATCCAATTAATGGCCGACCAAGTGTGTTTTGAGGAGTGCTTGCCACGGTCTGTCTTGTTTGGAGAATGGAAACAGGTGCTAGGTTATTGAGGTATATATTTTTACACTGCTTACGAATATGTTTTATTGAATAGCAGTGAAGGGGGGTAAAACTGAAATCATGTTTATTTTTGTAGTGGTTTAGTCTGCCAATGTTTTTTTAAAAAGACCTATTCACAGGATAATACATTCCTCTCAAGAATCCATTTAACTCAAAAAGTAACAGACTTTTTCTGGTATCATTCCTGTGTCTGTAGAAAATTGGTTATGATAACAAGAGATATCTGGTATAGAAAGTGTTCCAAAAACAAACAAACAAAAAGTACTGTGATTGTCTTGGGATCCACACCAGAGAACAATTCTAACGAGTCTAAGCAGATTGACACGTTTTCTGATAAACACACAAATAAGAATAGGCTATTTTCTATGCCAAGACAATCAGATGAAACAAATATTTATAATCTTTTTATCTCTTTTCTATTACCATCCTCACATGCTCACTTCTCAAACCTTATTGTCCATCTTGGATGAGACAATCACTTATGCACATGTTTCATATGTTGTCTATAATAAAAGCAATTTCCGCAGTTAGAATAAATCCATGGTTTAGGCATGAGTGAACCTATGTTACCATTAGTTACCATCCATAAATAAAGATATAGGGTGATGATAGTGACAACTTAAGTTTCAAGAGTGGATGTTTATTTACAGATACTTTCCAGCTGGATTGTCTCGGCCAGGAGATGTTCGTGAGGCAGAAGGTTTTGTATAATATACCTGTAAGGACATGAAAACAGTATCTTCAATTTGCTGCCCATGCTCAGTCATCAAATCATTAATAGACCAGGGTTTAAAGCAAGATCTTACCTCTCCAAGTACTGGGCTTTCTCTGTGACATCATACTGTTACATATACTTTAACTCATAGCATATTCTAATTAGTATAGATATTCTTTGTAAATATTTTAAGTATTGAGTCAAAATAAAGAATTAGGCCAATGTAAATAAGTAAATAGTAACCTACAGCTAAAATAATCTCATTGGAAAAATTGTCATTGTTATTTTGGTTGCAAAATAGTGATATTTCTGTTATTGCTGAAAATATGGTTGTTTTCTTTTGCATAGTCTCAGAGTTTATTTCCAACCATAAAGACCAGCCTTAACACCTGTTTATTCTGCACAACATATAGATAAACAAGATTTTCCATTTTCCAGTGATGTTCTAATAATGAAAATTGGGGAATTAACTAGCACCAGGTAACTAGTCTAAGGCCATTGTGTAGATAAAATGGGATTAAAAAAAAAACAAAATCATAACATTTCCCTGCTGCTACATGACTTAACTAGACAAAGAGCTGTGCTTTTTGAATGGAAGATTATTCTGTTTTGTGATGCTTAGCACTTGTAATTAATGCAACTATCATTACCAGTAAACTTTTCAATAAAGATTATTTTAATTGGACCAATGAAACAATTAAACCTTGCTTTTACTAAATGCAGTGTATACATTGGCCATTTGAAAATTAATGTAAAAAGAATCACCAGTACTTGACTTACCAATTTTCCACATGTGTAGTTATAACATTTTGATCTAAGCAACTTGGCAAAATATTTTATTGAAGCATTTCTTCTTCTTAATGAAGATAGGAAGGTAGATTATGTTCTTAATGAGAAACAGTTAGGTTGGTGTTTGCATGGTATTTACTAAACTAGGCTATTTATACAATCTTACCTTATATGATTTACTTAAAAATTAGAAAAAATGTAAGCTGTTATAGGACTAAAAATAATAAAAAAAGGTTTGAGATGCCTGCTACTTGAAGCACACTGTGAATGTCTTTGAATCATTAAATATATTTTTGATTTGCTTTTGAATTTATTTTAATTAAAAAGATCACCATTTAATTCCATTTTTTGTTTTAAGAAACATAACCCCTTGGGAAAGGGGTTCATTTCAGGAATATAAATATTGTTTAATATGGTTTGTACTAAAAGAAAATGGATGCATTCTTTTCGTCTACCATGTGAAAACTATGTTTCATCAATCCTTTCTTTTCTTAAAAATTTTTTTTAAATGTTTATTTATTTTGAAAGAGACAGAGAGACAGAGAGAGAGAGCAGGAGAGGGGCAGAAAGAGAGAGAGGGAGCAAAGAATCCAAAGTAGGCTCTAGCCTTTGAGTTGTCAGTACAGAACCCGAGGTGGGGTTTGAACTTATGGACTGTGAGATCATGATGTAAGGCAAAGTTGGATGCTTAACCTCCTGAGCCACCCAGGTCCCCCAGTTCTTTCTTTTCTAAGTATTAGTAAATAGTTCTCATATATCTGGAAGATATTTAATTCACATGATCCCACTCTTAGTGAATAATCAACAAATAAGAAGCATATTTTAAATGAAATGGAATAAGGGGAAAATTTATACTTTAAAAATATAAGCCTTTAAATCTTAATTGACAGATTACTGGAAATCTTAATGGCTCATACTACTTCTTGTGTTAAATTCAGGGCACAGTCTTAGAGAAGCAAATTGAAGGTAAAGTCAATGTGTTGCAAGGTATTGAGTCAGACTTAAGGTGCAAAGGGGGATATTCATGGTGAAATCCCCCTAGATGAGTAGTAAACTAATTAAAAGTATGAATCAAGATCGTTTTAAACATTAAGTTTTTGTTCGTTTGTTTTACTTCTGTTAACCCCTATCACTGCTCTGTATGTGCTAGCATGGAGCTATTGACCAAGTCTTGGTTCCTGTAAAATTCGCAGCATCATATTAATACATACTGGGACACACGTGTAGAGAGTAATGCCGGCAATAATGTCAGATATATATTTAGTACGTTCATATTATAATAACTTAACATCATCTGTTATGTTATTGTTATATTGTATATCGTTTATATATTGTATATCATGTATGTTATATACAATATGTAATAAAAACAGATGTCCATGTTAACTAGAAAGGTTACATATTATTTCTTTAATTGACATTTTGAAACATGAGATTAACAGTATTATAATTTGTTACATATCAGATCTTCATGATTTCAATAGCTAGCCCCCTACAATTGAGAGCAATGATGTAATTACAAGTATTAACTTCAAGTCGTATTTTCCAGTATCCTTCAAAATATCCAGTCAGAATTTCTGGGTTAAGTTTTTGAAAGTGTAACTGAAAACTTTAATAACAACAAGCCAAATAAATATATAGTGATGTGGCGAGCAGGGAAGAAATAAATCCAAGTCACTTTCACCCATCCAATCACTCACTGGAAGATGAATTATTGGTACAAAAGCAAAAGAAATATGTGTTGCACCACTGCATGATAAAAAAGAAATATGAAGGTAACAGAATAACTGATCTTAAGACTATTTTATAATGGCCACTTTTCTCTTACCAATTTTCCCCCTTTGTTCTCCCTGTCAATTCTGCTGGGCAACTACATCGCAGTCGCAAATAAATATGTAACCAAAGGCCATCTAGAATTGTAGGTTAAAATAAAAAGTAACCCATTATATAAGGCCCTGAACGTCATCATTATTCTCTCTATTATCTCGGTGGCAAATTGTTTTCATTTAGAGTAATTATAAGTTAGCAGTTCCTCATTGTGTTCGCTAGTGCACACTAGCTCGGAGCACTGAGCTGAACCTTGTCTCCATGGAACAGGAGAGGTATCAGAATGGAAATGAGGCAGAAGAGGGCACCTTGGGGATGGAAAGGCCATGGAGATTAGCATGGAACACAAACCATAGCTCCTCAGTAAATAAGCTCAATGGTTTTAATTTAGCACACGTATCACTTGGGGAGACTCAAACACTGAAGTGATAATATTTAGAAGTGATATGACTAAAAACCAGTGGTTGGAATCTATGTTTTGCATTTATTCCATGCATTGTTTTTTGAAATGATAATCCCCTAAAGACTCTTCAAGTGTAGACCCTGTAAATTCCTTTTTTATTTTTTGTTGTTATTTTAAAATAAAGGTAAGTTAGATGTGAGTGGGTAAAGTGCATTGGAAGGCAGAATTATTTTTTTTCCACTAAAGTGGGGTGACAGGTGCTAAATGTGAGATGAAAAATTTGTATTATTTGTAAGTGCATTGGAAAAGTGCATTGGCCTGGCTATTACAAGTAAAGGTATTATGCTTATCGTCTGCAGTAAACACATAAACAGCTGCAGACCAGAGGAGTAAGCAGTTGTAAAATGGGATCAAATACAGGAGGTAACTCTTTTCAGGCCTTAGAAAACATACTGATGGGACCCTTGAGAGAAAATGTAACGGAAGAGGTGAGCGCCACGGTTACCTCAGTGTTTTGCTCAGAACACTTTCAATCCTTGCACAGGGAAGGGGAGCCCAAGCAGAGAGCAGCAGAATTTCAGGAAGAGGAAGCTGAGACCAGATGTCAGGCTTGCTGAGGTGTCTGGATTTGTGGGGCAAGGTACCAAAGATGAGTTAGCTCTGCAAGACGAAAAGCCCAGAAATCTGAAATGGTGTTTCCTTGAGTCTTCGGCCAAATACTAAGCTGTACGTACAGACTCTATGAGGCCTGGCAGGAAACGAGCTGTTCCTGAGGGCTCTGAGCTGCATGGAGATCTTAGAAGTCAAACCGTGCTGGACACCACCGGTCAGAATGGAGAGATCTCAGGTAACATTTCAAATATTCAAAGACTCTCCTAGAAGGAAGAGCTACTTTAGCCCTAGGGTAAGGGCTACTCTAGACTTTCCTAACAGAATTTAAAACTTAAGCCTGTTTTTTTCTCATCTATATAGTTTATTTTCTCTCATTTATTTTCTCACAAATTATAAATAGTTTGCGTACGTTTTTTACTAAAGCATAATTCACTTTATGGTTTATTAACTTATATACAAATATTTAGTCCCTTCTTATATGATTTATTTTTATATTTTTAATTTTTTAAAAAAAATTTTATTTACTTTGAAAGAGAGTATATGAGTGCACACACACACACACACACACACACACACACACACATATGAGTGGGAGGGAGGCAGAGAGAGAGGGAGAGAGAATCCTAAGCAGGCTCCATGCTGTCAGAACAGAGTCAGACCTCCATCTCATGAACTGTGAGATCATGACCTGAGCCAAAATCAAGAGTCAGATGCTTGACCCACTAAACCTGATTTCTTTTTTAAAAAAAAGCAAAACAAATATCTCATTTTTAATAGATTAAAGAAACAATTTACATATGTTCACCAAGACAACAATTTTAAAAATGAAAATCAATCACTATACTTTTCCTTGAGCTTTTCAAAGAATTACCTTTCAATTTTTATTTGTCTATGTGATTAAAGAAGACATGCATTTTTTAGATTTGATATAAACATCAATAAGAAATCATCAGTAAAAGCATTCATGTTAAAACAAAACTCAACATTATCCAACAACAACAACAAAAAGACTCTAAACAGAGTAGCATCAGGTACAGTATAGGAATCTAGTCAAAGGTATTATTCTAGCATTGTGTAGTAACAGATGGTAACTACTTGTGGTGAGCATAGCATAACTTATAGATTTGTCAAACCATTATATTGTACACCTGAAACTAACATAATGTTGTATATTAACTATGCTACAATTAAAATAAATAGAATGGTATCTACAAGTCCATCATACAATAAGAAATGATGGACATACAAAGAAGCACGAAAATGTGATCTGTAACTAGGACAAAAATGCAGTTAATGGAAACAAACCTAGAGATTACAAAATGTTAAAATAGCTAGTGTAGAAATATCAATACTTTAAAGGAAAATGGACATAATGAACAAAGAAATAGGAAATGTCATTAGAAAAATAGACACAATAAGAAGATATACAAATTCTAAAACTACAAAACAGCAATATAAGAATTTAAAAAAATTGAGATCTGCTTAACAGAGGTTTGGACAATGCAGAAGAAAAGATCAGGTAACTTGAAGCCTGAATGATAAATAGAAATCATTGAAACTGCAACACTGAGAGATAAAAAAGAGGAGCCTTAGTAATGTGTGGAACAATATCAAGTGGTTTACTATTAAGTAATTGGAGCCCCAGAAGAAAATGAAAGAGAGACTAAAATACAAAAATTATGTGAGGATATGATTATCAAAATATTTCCAATTTTGATAGAAAATGTGCTCAATATCCCCACAGAGATTAAACAAACAAACAAAAATCACTCAGTTACATTACAGCCAAATTGTTGGACATCAGAAGTAAAGAGGAGCACCCAGATGGCTCAGTCAGTTAAGTGTCCAACTCTTGATTTTGGCTCAGGTCATGATCTCATTGTTTGTGGGTTCAAGCCCTGTGTTGGGCTCTACACTGACAGCATAAAACCTGCTGGGTATTCTCTCTCTCCCTCTCACTCTGCCTCTCCCCTGCTCATGCTTTCTCTCTCTCTCTCTCTTTGTTTCTCAAAATGAAAAAAAAAAAAACATTAAAAAAAAAGGAAAGGGAATTACACCAAAAAGAATAAAATACCTAGAAATAAATTTAACCAAGGAAGTGAAAGACTCGTACCTGAAAGCTATAAAACATTGATGAAATAAATTGAAAACAATACAAATAACATTATTTTTTCAATTAATATTATTAACATAATTAAAATTATGTAAAAGTTCATACTACTAAAAGTAATCTACAGATTCAATGGCACAAAAATGACATTTTTTTCACAGAAATAGAACAAGCAATCCTAAAATTCATATAAAATCACAAAGGACACATAAGCTAAATTAATCTTGAGCAAAAAGAACAAAGCTGGAGGCATCATGCTTTCTGATTTAAAAATATATTACAAAGTTATAGTCATCAAAACTGTATGGTATTGGAATAGAAACAGATACAGAGATCAATCGAACAAAATAGCCCAGAAATACACCCATGCATATATAATTAATTAACTGACAACAGAATAACTAAGGATGTACAATGGAGTAAGGATAGTCTCTTCAATAAATAGTGTTGGGCAAACTGAACATCCACGTGTAAAAGAAGGAAACTAGTCTACCATACACAGAAACCAACTCAAAATGGTTTTAAGACTTGAATGCAGTGCCTGAAACCATAAAATTCCTAGAAGAAAATATAGGAAAAAGGTTCCTTGATATCAGTCTTAGGGACGATATTTTGGATGTGACAATAAAAGCAATAAACGTGGAACTACAGTAAGATAAAAGGCTTTGCACAGCCAAAAATATCAGTAGTATGAAAAGTCAACCTGCCGGATGGGAGACAATATTTACAAAACATATACCTGATGAGGTATTAATAACCAAAATTAAAAAATGCCTACAACTCAATAGCAAAACACATAATAACTCAACTAAGAAATAAGTAATGAATCTGAAGAGACATTTTTTTCCAAAGACATGCAAATAGCCAATAGTGCTCAACACCACTAATCATCATCTAAGTCAAATCAAAATGACAGTGAGTTATTACCTCATATGTATTATGATGTTTTTTATTCTAAAGTCAATAGATAACAAGTTGGCAAAGTTGTGGAGAAAAAGCAGCCACATCCTGTTGGTGTTAATTGGTAAATTGGTGCACCCATTTTGAAAATCAGTATGGAGATTTCTCAAAAAGTTAAAATGAAACTTCCATATGGTTTAGCAATCTCACTTTCAGATACATATCTGAGGAAAACAAAATCAAAATCTCAGAGGGAACTATCCTCACTCTCAAGTCTATTGCAGCAATATTTACAATAGATAAGATATGAAAACAATCTAAGTGTTTGTCATGAATGGATTTTAAAAGTGTGGTATATGTATAGAATGAATACTATTTAGCCACAAAAAAGGGAATCTTGCCACTTATGACAATGTGAATGAACCTGGAGGACATGGTGCTAAGTGAAATAAGCCAGACACAGAAAGACAAATACTCAGTGATCTTGCTTACACGTGGAATCTAAAAGAGTTGAACTCATAGTGAAATGAAATGGAATGGTTGTTTTTAGGGACTAAGGCAACGGGGATGGTGGGGGGATGTTGACTCAAGAGTACAGACTTTCAGTTATAAGATGAATGAAGTTCTGGAGACCTAATATGCAGCATGATGACTATAATTAATAATTTATTATTTAGTTGAAATTTGCTAAATGAGTTCATCTCATGTGTTCTCATTACACACACACACCTTCAAAGTAAACTGTCTGATGTGAGGGATATGTTAAATAGGTTGATTGTCATTTGCATTCACTGTATATATATATCAAAGGTTCATGTGGACAATTTTTAATTGTCAATCATACCTCAATAAAACTGGAAAAGAATATTATCTATATGTATATATATATACATATATGTATATATGTATATATATATATATAAAGGCACTCATAGATTAAAAATGAAAAGGTAGAAAATATATATACCATGACCCTTAACTGAGGTAGCTATATTAAAATCAGATTAAATAGATTTATCAGATATAAAGTGATATTTCAAAGTGGTGAAATTTCTCCATGAAGACATGAGTGCTTTGAAGAAATGCTAAGAATTACTTTTAGTAATACAAGAGAAAAAACAGGATATTTAATTTCTCTTGTTCTTCTCATACCCTGAATTTTTTCTCAGAGTACCTATACCTATGATTGTATCTCAGTTTTAATAATTGTTATGGCTTTCTCTTCTGATTTTTATAATTATGGCAGATATGTTGGTCTGCATAATAATTTCCCCACTCTTCCTTGCTCTCAGAACCTTAATTATGTTTAAATGGTTCTATGGCCCATCCCAGAAGATAAATCATGATTAGTCTATCATTCAGAGCAACCCATTTCCATTTTTTAAAATGATGAAAATAGATATAGGCCTTTGATTCTCTTCTGGCATATAGAATATGAGAGATAATTTGCTTCTGTAAAAATTTGTCTTTATATGTAAGGGAGTCCTATCTACAGAAAACATTTTTGTCTTATGCCTTTCATTTGTACTTGGAACACTTGTGTAAAGACATTTTTAGATTGCAGCAGACATCATGAGGCATTGGTGAAGGCAATGCCAAATCTTTGAATGGAACAAAAAAAATGTAAAGTCTTCAGTGAATGAACTAAACTTTAAATGACCTATCTTCAGAAATTTTGTCATATGAGATTGGATGGCTTCTTTATTTAAGTAACTAATTCTTTGGAATTCTGTTACTTTCAGCAAATAACTTGATGATATTTAAGAATAACATTATCAAGACTCCACAAGATCTCCAGTTAGATTTTGGGCTTATGTGGTCAATATGAAGAGCCTAGGGAAATAATATATTTAGAAATTTCATATACCATCCAAAGTTGAAAAGGCTGTTACATAAAAATAAAGGTTTTTTCACTTTAATAATATACTTCATGTATAATATCTAATCTGCAAAACATTCTTACTAACATTTTTTCAAATGCTGCCATATATTCATTGAAACTTTCCTAGTATCCATGCCTTTTCTAGCATACTAGTTTCAGAATAATTTTGGCTTTCTGTATTGCTTACTTTCATATTATGTTATATTATATTATGTTATGCTATAGTATGTTATATTATGCTAGGATTTTTATAATAGATTAAATAAAACAGGTTATTTAAATCAACTAACTAAGATGTGACGTGTTAGAGATTGATGATGTGATGTGTGTATAACATCCCTCTTTTTTAACTGATCCTCAAATGGCAGATCACTATTTATATGCTCAACTTCCTTTTCTTAGGTCCCTTTCCCTGTTCTCTTAAATAAATCCTTAATATTTCAACTACCATCTGGATTATTTTGTACCATGTGAACTCCATGCCCAGTTATATTCAAAAACCTCAAAATGAACTATTTTCATTTCTTTCTTTCTTAAATTTTATCACCTTATATCTTTTTGATATAAATTCCTTTGATATATTATTTTATATCTCTTTATACTGATAAAAATATACCATAAATAAAGAAGTCCCAAAGTCCATATTCATTCATTCCTTCTTTCATGTATTCATTGATACCTTGTTAATTTTATTTGACAAATATTTATTAAAAGCCTACTATATTTAATGTTCAGTGAAAACATTATAGACACCATGATGATTTCACATATATCATAGTTTATTTTTATGAAGTAAACACAGAAAATGAATTAAAATAGTTATAATTTATAAGTTAGTAAGCTGGGTGAGTTATTTATTAAGTCAGTGATTTAAATGCTATAAAAGTAGTGTGTGCATGGCATTATGGTAACTTTAAGGAGAGACATCTGATTTAGTATTTCTGAGGTTAAGAGTAGGAAAAGTATAAAATATTGCTTCCAGTGACATTTCATCTTTATTTTGTAGAGAACTGGCCAAAGATTGCATTAGATCATTACTATCTGATAGACCGGTGTCTATAATTATGAAAATGTTCTATATTTGTACAATTTAATAAAGCATACACTAGCCACATGTGGCTAATAAGCACTTTAATTGCAGCTAGTATGACTAACAGAATTTTAACCTTTAACTTAAGTTTATATAGCCACTTGTGGTTAGTAACTATCATGCTGGATTGTGAAGCTCTAGAGAAAGAAAATGCACAGAAAGTTGCATATAAGTTTGACTTCTATTGATTTATGTCTGATGTGATAAGATGCTTTGGAAAAAGAGAGTAATTCTTCTAGTTATAAAGAATCATAAGACTATGCAACAGAGTTTGAAAGTTTAAATTCTAAAAGCAATGGGCCCATTAAAATCTTTTAAGAAGGGAATGGTAAAAACCACTTTACATTTCAAAATGCCATTATGACAGCTGTGGAAGGAAGGATTGACGTCCAAACAATGGAGACAGGGCACCACTTAGAAGATTAATTCTCATGATACATTATGAGGGTAGGAACTAAAACAGAGGCAGTGCAACAGGAGGGGGGGAAGGAAGGAGGAAGGAAATGAATATATTCGATTGATATTTGGGAGGTAAAATTGATAGCACTGAAGAATATATTAAATGTAAATTGTCAGGCAGAGGACATTATTAAGGGTGACCCAGGTTTGGTTCAGAGGAAGGTGTGTTTAATTTTACATTGATTGGGGTTGAGATGGGTCTGAACTTCAGAACAGGGCTGACCTCTTATAATATGAATTAACAATTACATCTCTGTCTTTGTGGAGGGCTCTGATAAATGATGGAGAGCCCCAGGACTCAGTACTGCTATTCTTCCCATGCTTTTCAATCAGTGATCTTATTTGTCACATGGCTTTGTAAGCTGATAGCTCTTAAATATGTACTTATACCTTGATAACTCTACTGTCCTCCAAACGCACATGCCTGCTGCTTCCTTGATATTAAGCCTGGATGTTTAATATTCACTTCATATTTAACATGAGCAAAATAAAATTCTTGATGACCACCACCTCAACATATTTCTCCAGGCAACACTACTTCACCAGGTGCTCACACTCAAAACCTAGAACCCATCCTTGATTCCTTACATTTCTTGATCTACTATATATCCAAGCCCTTAGTAGGACATTTCACCTCTGTTCAAAAATAGATTCAGCACCTGCCCATTTTCTATATCTTTACTGGTACTTCCCAATTCCAAGCAAAACTCAATTCTTACCTGAATTATCATGTCCTCCTACCTGGACTTCTAGAACTTTTTCTATCCCTTATACATCCTATTCTTCAGCAAGCAGGCAAGTGTGATGTCAAAACAAATTTAATTCTTAACATTTATATGAACTAAACCTTCCTTCAGCTTCCCATTTCACACTCAGAATGAATTCCAGTCTCTATATATTTTGTCTACTAATCTCCCTCTTTATCTATCAGCTCCAGCTTCTTTAGGTTTCTCTCTGTTTCTCCACATACCAAGTTCATTTTCCATTAAGGCCTTTATGCTTGTTGAGTCTTTTACTTGGAATGCTTTCCCTGTCATTATTTTCTTGATTGGGGACTACTTAGGAAAATATCACTCAGTTTTGTCTTTTCTGATGACTAGTGCTCAAGTCACTGGGACCTAATAATGTGTGGCTTTATTTATGTCTCAGCACTTAAAACAAAATTATGATATTCATTTATTTGTTTACTAATTTATTATTTACTCTTTCCTCCTCCCAGAATGTAATAACTATGAGAATAAACACCTTGTTTCCCTTGCTTACCATTATTTGCAGCAGACAACATTTCCTGGTACCTGATGAATACATAATAAACACTCAGTAGATGAAATAATGAACTGCTGTATAAAAAAAGTGTAAGAGAAGACTCATGGAGTCATCATGAAAAGGTATTTCAATGTTTAAATAGAGAATGGAGAAAAGTAGGAAGACAAACAGGAGAAGGCAAAATAAAGACAATCCTTCTTAATGCCCCAGTCCATGTAGCAGGGTTTGATACACGGTACAATACGTGTATTTGTGCAGGTATTAGAAAGACAGTGTTCAACAATTATAGTATTAGGTAATTAGATGTCATTATTAGAGTGTCAGACTTTCACAACAACACTATGAGGTGCCTTTTTAATGTGCACTTTACTGATAGGGAAAGCAAGCTCAGAAATGTACATTACTTGCTCAAAGTTGTATGCACAAGGCCTGGCAGAATCAGGATTTTGACCCAAATTGTCTGGTTCCAAAGTATTTAATGTTTTCACTATTAGCTCCTTCTGACACTTTCCATATAGTTAAGGACTTACAGATAGAATTCAGATTTAATGATTTCAGGGTGTGGGAGAAGGTGGGTTTTGTTTGTTTGTTTGTTTGTAGTGATGGTAAAATGTTCCTTATTATAGTTGGTTGAGAAGTGAAGAACAATTCCCTGGGAAAGGTTGGCTAGAAAGGAATGGGAGACCTAGCATGGTACCCAGGGAGAAAAACAAGTTGTTGTTGTTGTTGTCGTCATTGTTGCTTTTTCTTTAGAGATCAGAAAATCTTGGGCATATTAAACTCTTAGGAGGAAGTCAGAATAAAAAGGGAAAAAAGGAGGATTTAAAGTACACAAAATTGATACATGTGATCATATACTTAAATATGTACATGTAAATATGTAAAGAGTATAGATGAGACATTAATAACACAGGTAGAAAACTGGTCTTTAGCAGAATGAAAGAATGTTCCTCAACAGAAACAAGAGAGGAATGTAAAGTGGGTACAGTGCTCTTAAAAACCCTTTAAGAATGCTAAAGTCATGACCAAAAAAACCAATAAAGGTGGGGTGGAGGCAATGCTATGTGAGGAATAGATAACAGTAGTTGGGGGAAGTGAGTCTAGGAAGTAGATTAGAGATTAAACAAATTCTCTGAGGACTGGAAACCACAGAGGCCAGGCATAGTGGGGACATTTGAGGGAGAAAGCTGAATAAATAAAATATCAAAGTCTAGGGTCTTGCCCTAATTTGTTTAGAAATTTAACATTATCAATATAACCAAAGATGATTAGCCACTTATGGAACATTGACACAGAGGAGTTATCCTGTTCTGGCACCTACATTGATCATATATACAGAAGGATATAGATATCCCTCTGAGAGCCCAATTTGTAGGTGCCTGGAAAATCAATGTGGTCATTAGATTGTTTTGTAATGAACATGGAATTAGAACAAATGCATACAGATCATAGTGATGTGCATGTGAATATTTCATCTTATCACAGAATAGATAATTCTAGTGACTAGTATTCTTGTATGTCAAGATCTGCCTCTCTTTTCATTAGTCATGACCAAAAATGGCAATTGCACTTCTCTGAACTGTTTCCATGTATTCTCCAGCTTCTATTCTCCATTTTTCTTTTTAAATACCATTAAATTAGTCAGCAATTAACATTCAAGTATCTACTTTTCTTTTTCAGGAAATAACGAGTCTTGTCCCAATATAAACTGATGCAAGTATTGTAACCCTCAGAGGGCAGTCTTATTTCCCTGTTCTCAAGTGTTAAGGGATGCTTTATTATCCACCCTATGAACTATAAATATTATTCTAGACTGAATTGAATATATAGATCTGGAGTTCAGGAGCAATGAAAACAAGACTTTGGGAATTACTGATATATGTGTCCATTTTTTCTAAACCTGTATCATTACCAGAATCATCTGAGTACTTTTTCAAATATAGATTCCAGGAGTTTGTCATCAGATGTTGTAATTCAGTGGATTGGGCCAGGAACTGAGAATTTATATTTTTATATAGTCAATAGGTGTTTCCAGTAAAAAGAATGTAGCTTTGGAAATCACTTTTAGAGATGGTATTGAAACTCATGCATATGTACCGAGTAACTGTAGGATGGAAGACAGAATCTGTGGAATCACAATAGTTGTCAATAAATGAATCAATGTTAGTTGTTTAAATGTGTAGACTTGGCTACAAAGGCAGAGATGGAAAATGGGCAGTGGAAAACATAATAAGCAAGATCAAAGGATGGCTGACTATTATAATTTAAGCTTGAAAGTAAACATATTTATATATATTAAGGAGATTTGAAGCTTCTTATGAGAGAATGATTCATTGTAGAAGAGAAACAATGAATAATTTGTTTAAAAAAAAAGGTTAGGAAGAGGTTGAAGAGGGGAGGTTAACTGATGGCTGATTTTCATTTAGTGACTATCATGTGTCGGCAACAGTAGATATTAACTATTTTTCCTTACATAAACTTTATAAAGCACGTGTTATTATTCCCATTAACAAATAAGAAAACAGATGTTCAATATCCTTAAATAAATTCCCTTGTTCAAGCAACAAATACATAGAATAGATAGGAATTAGACGTTTATTTGCTTGCCTTTTATTTACCCTGCTCTTTCTGAACAACATTTAGAATTGAGGAGAATGAAGGAAGAAAATGCATATTTGGGAAGAGAAAAACTTTTTCAGAAACTCATGGGAAGAGGAATGCATGTGAATGAGGATAAATGAATAGGTCGGGGAGGCAGTGGCAGGATTTAATGGAAACAGCGCAACCTAAAATAGCCATTGAGGGGAATTAGGCAAACAACTTGACCATGTATGAGTGAATGTATAATTTGTTGAACCACACCTCTAGGGGAAAAAAGTCTAAAATTTGAATGGCATTTCAAGTACTTCTGGAGCTAAATATTAATACACATTCTAAAATGCTACTAGTCACAAATTTTCCGTTGTTCAAGTATCTGTACTTGAACAACAAGCCACCAAATATACATCATTTAAAAAAGTAGATTCTTGCCTTCAAATGGAATAAATTAAATTTAAATAAGCCAGATTATTCTCTACATTTATTGGAGATGCTGATTATGTAGGAATAGTTTCTTGAGCCTCATTTTGTACAGCAAAAAATTGTATAATCTAAATAATCACATAATCAAAATAATCGCCATTTAATCCATTTTATGAATATGGATTTTCTATAGTGAGCATGTATTGTTTAAGTAGGTCATACCTGCCATGAAAAATATTAACTAAAAACATTAGCTGTAGTTTTGTGTGTGTGTGTTTACATACCAATTTGTAATTCACATTTCCAGTATGTAGCAGCACAGAAAAGCATATAAAATTATGTATATGTATACTTGATCTTGTCTAAAATATCATGAAAAATGGCATTTTTGATAGAAAAGTTATAGCACATATTTTTAGATATAATTTGCATTCAACCCACATGAAAGCTGTAGAAATCTGTTCTATTTGAAAATTAATTATTCCTGTCCTCAATATTGCCTTTGACAAGGTAAGAAACAGTTGGGTTCATTCTAATTTGCTTCAAGTAGTGGTAATTAGAGAGGGTGTGAAGAACAGCTCTCCACTCAATTCTCTCTAATTATTATAAAACACATAATAAACCTCTTAGAAAAGCAAATGCTTTGAGACCATTACCCACACCTCTCTAGAAATATAAAGTTCCATGTTCTTTCCCTCTTTTGGTTTCACTAAAAGAAAAATATGCTGAGGAGGCATTGCACATTTTCATGGGAAAGCATTTTTGAAAGTCTTTACGATTAGAATGTGAGCAGACTAAAATCCCTTGGAAAGTTTTCATAGGTCTTGCTATCACATCATATCCTGTCTGTCTTGCGTTATTAGAGTAACCTTGGGTTCATTCTTTATGAATTTAATTTGGTTTCTGTTCAGTACCCCAGCCTACTGAGATATGCTTGAATCTGGATTGTTCTCATTATTGTCATGCCCAAATTTTAGTTCAAGATGAGGAACATGTCTTGAATATCCTCCTTCTTTTAACAGCAATAGCATCGAAAAAAGTCAAAGCTCTATGACAATTTACTAGACTACCCTTTATGTTGACCAGGTGTCAATGCCCCATTTTTACTGGGCACAGTTTTGCCTAATTTTGGTTGATTCACCTATTTTACTGAAACTTATGTTTTAGGAGAGTCACAACACATTTCCATAATTTTCTTGTGACTAATGTCTAGAATTGGCAAAGCCCACAAGACAAGAACTGAGAAGACAGAGAATAAAGATGGGATAAGGAGACTCTTGGAACCAAGCTTTAGATTCCAATACCTGCAATCTTACACAACAGTAGAACTTTGGAACTAGCACATTTCCTTCTGGAATTAGGTAAATGTGGCAAGCCAAACAGAGGTCCTCTAAAGATGTTGGTAACTCATCGTTATTACCTGTGAGTATGTTAACTTACATAGGAAAAGGAACTTTGACGATATAATTGGGATCATGTACCTTAAAGTAAGAAATTTTCCTGGATCATTGGCCTGGGCTCAATCTAATTACATGAGCCCATAGAAGCGGAGAACAATCTTTAGCTGGAAGAAGGCAAAAGAAAGATACATCAGAAGGTGTATCAGAGAGAATCCGAGCATAAAAAGCATTTGGCATGCCATTTCAGGCTCTAACATGCAGGAGCTCACTTGCAAAAATGGAGAAGAGGCTTCATTTGGGAACTAAGGGGGAGTCCCTAACTGACAGCTGGTTGGGAAGTGGGGGCCTCAAACAACCAAAAGGAATCAGATTCTTCTACAAGCTGAATGACTTAGGAAATGTATTCTTCCATGGAGCCTCTTTTTTTTTTAAATATTTATTTAACTTTTAGAGAGAGAGAGAGAGCAAGCATATGAGCAGGAGAAGGACAGCGAGCAAGGGAGACAGGATCCAAAGCCAGTTCTGCACTGCGAATGGAAAGCAGAGAGCCTGATGTGGGGCTGAAACCCTCCAACCCTGAGAGTTTATGACCTGAGCCAATGTCCATACTTAACCGACTGAGCCATCCAGGCACCCCTGAAGCCTCTTGATCAGAAATCGGGGCAACACTTTGCTGCCTCACAGTCTCATCCAATGCAAAGGAATCAATTGAGCCAACACAGACTATGGATATACAGGTTGTGAAAAAATGAATGTGTTGTTTCAAGCCCCTAATTTTATGTAATCTATGTAGCAACCATAGAATATTAATACAGCAATTAATATATTTGTCTTGATGTCAAGTTTAGTTGATGTTTTTATGTAAACAAAATGACAATAGTGATTTCTTGAAGTAAAGCTCTTACTTAATCACATCAAAGGTATTGATTGTTGTTTTTATGTTCCATGTTTACTAATCTAAACCAAGTTTTTACTTGTGATCAACATTAAATATGGGCAATATTTACTAGTCTTCAGTTTTATGGGAAAACGTTTTCACTTATCGAATTGCTACAGAAATTGAGGAATGAGAATGGAATGCTTTGCTTTTATCACGACGAGCACAGTTTTCATAAATAAATAACCAGCTGCAGTTAAAACTGTTCTTCATATAATGTCAGGACATCTGGGTTCTTTGACCAGGTTGACTCACAACAGCTAGTGTCCTTGAGCAGCTCCCTATCTCTCAGGATGCCAGATGCATTGTCTGTAACACAAGAGAGTTTGTAAAAATGATCTGCAGAACCTTTGCCAGCGCTGAGAGCCTTTGGTTCTGGAAACAGTGCAGTCAGAACAGGTGGGGATTGACAAGAAGAAATGGAAAAGGGAAAACTGTTCCTATTTTAGCTTTCTCAGAGAGTGGTCGTGAGGATAAAAATAATAGCAACAAAAAGATTTTTCCTTTCTACCTTCAGGTGTTTTCCATCTGGGATTAGATTGTAATTCATTTGGACTAGCCAGGTGCTCACTTACTATCCTATTGTCTTTCCTGGGCTTCAAGACCTTCCATATGTTGTTTACTCCACCTTTCTGATTTAAAAAAATGTTTAACATTTGTTTAAAAGAACCAAAGCAAACACAAGTTTTGATATTTTCCTTCTGTCGGTCATCCATTAACATTTGCTCTATTCCCAAATCAGTGAAATCTGCCCTTTCATTTTTGTATCTCCACATTGTTTTTAAAATCTTTTAAAAGAGGTGCTTACATTTCTGGAAAATGTCTTTGTTTTAGTGTGTGATAACCTACCTGGACCAGGCACTACAGTCAATAATAATTTTCAGATAGATATTTATTGCCTGTTTTTAAAATATGTCCAGTTGCACCTTATTATCAAATATATGTAGCTATAAATGGGGTGGGCATTATATTTATGCAATAAAAAAATGACTGATACATTAAGCTAAACAAATGTTAATAAAATAGATTATGTCAAATGCCTAAATCATTTTAAATTTTAAAAACTAAGCTATTATAGGATTTTATCAATTAAATTAATATATTTTGTACAATATAATAGATTGCCTACAGAAGTCTGAGAAATATTGTTAGACTTGTTTTATTATATAGCTGCTTAAGGTTGAGATATCATGTTGCATGTAGTGTGTGTAGTAAGATAAATATAGACCTAAGGGATGGGATTTTTTCTAAATCTGGATTTTAGTGGCCATCCTTATAATTTGTTATTTTTTCTTCGGGATATTGTTTCTTGTAAGTGTGTGTATATGAAATTTGGCCAGAGTTTTAGTGTCTTCCTCCTACTGCCTGCTTGTTGCTGTGCTGAGTGTGTTAGGGAGGATCTTGCCCGTGTTTAGAAGGAGCAGCCTAGAGCACACCAGGCTACAGTGAGGTTCCCAAGGCTGCATACACTGCAGCCTTGTTAATTCCTAGCAGTTGACTTCAGCTTTTATTTGACATAAATCTTGTACCCTTTCTGCTAGCAAACCTTACATGAACTCTAAAATCTCCTACGTGTATGTGGAAAATACATCCGTACTACACATATCTTCCCCCGCCCCCCCCTCCCCCACCAACTTGGGCTTAGAAATCTCCCTCCTCACCTCTCACTACTAATTACCTATCCTTTTCCAAGATTTTCCTTTTCTATCTATCATTTGGATTTCTTCTCAGACTTTCAAATATGCTTAAGTTTCTCACATCTTAAAAAAAATCCTTTCAGGCACCTGGGTTGCTCAGTTGATTGAATGCTCTTGATTTCAGCTCAGGTCAGGATCTCATGGTTCATGGAATGGAGCCCCACATGGGGCTGTTTTCTGACAGTTTAGAAAACCTACTTGGGATTCTCTATTTCCCCCTCTCTCTGTCCATTCCCCTCCCAAAATAAATTAATTAATAAACTTAAAAAATTCTTTCACTTCACTTAATTTTTATCTTTCTCCTTATATCCCAAATCCTCCAAGTTGGTCTGTAGTTTCTATGTTTTGATTTCCTACTTCCTCCTCAATACACTGGATTGTGACTTCTAACAGCACCAGTCCTTTTTAAGAGGTTAAATGCATTAGAAAATTTTCCAGAACTCATTTTATTTAACCCCTCAGTGGCGTGAGACACTATTGGTAACTCATTCCTCTTGCTGGGTCTCCTGCGTGGCTCAGTCAGCTAAGCATCCAACTTCAGCTCAGGTCATGATCTTGCAGTTGTGAGTTTGAGCCCCACATTGGGCTCTGTGCTGATAGTTCAGAGCCTGGAACTTGCTTTGCATTCTGTGTGTCTCTCTCTCTCCCTCTCTCTCTCTCTCTCTCTTTCTCTCTCTCTCTCTCTCTCTGCCCCTCCCCAACTCATGCTCTATCTCCCTCTTTCTCAAAAATAAATAAACATTAAAAAAAAATTTTTTTAATCTCTTCCCTTTTTTCCAACACAGTATCCCCTGGTCTTCTCCTTTCTAACTTTTTTTTTTTTCTCCTTTGATGGCCAGTGCTCTTCTGGTAATCAGATATTGAAATTTCTTAGTGCTGTGTTCTGCATTCTCTGTATTTTTCTTCCGCTGTATTCTCCTGACCTGAGACTTCAGTGACATGCAGTAAATTTCCACATGAATGCTTTGAAGGTGTGTCAAACTCAGCATGTCCATGACCAAACCATACTCTTTCCTCCTACATTTGGTCTTTGACTGTGGTTTTCTACCTCAGATCATCACAACACAAGCCATTCATGTAGGCAAGCCAGAGCCAGGAATTATTTGTCTCACATCCTCATACCTGCCTTGGGTCAAATCCATTATCAAATCCTCTGTGTTTTTTCCCTCCTGAATACGTTTTGCATCTTCTACTTTCTATATTTCTACCAACGGCACCCTAGTCCAAGTCACCATCTTCTGTCTCCTGAAGGGCTACTTTGGCCTCCTGACAAGTACCCCTGCATCCATCTTGCCCACCTTCCAATTCATTTACATATTTCAGGCAGGGTATATTTTCAAAATACACATTTTTGCTCTCTTCTATCATAAAACTTTTTATTTATTCTTCATAGCAGGATAAAAACCCCATACTTTTAAATATAATTCAAACAGAATATCTGTGGTTTAATCATTGCTTACATGGAGTTACCCCCATAGGTAACTCCTCCTTGCCCTTCAGCTCTGATGTCAAAATATCTTTCTCACTGTGCTTTCATAGAACCATATTTTTTGTGCTTTTATGAATTTTTCTTCTCGTTTCATGTGGCAGTTAATCTCAGTTTGTACTTGTATATTGATTAATGTGACACGAATAATTCCTCCATCCCACTGGATTGTCAAGCCCATGAAAGTTGAAAATATATCAATTTTCGCGTATAAACTGCTGTTCCTAGGTACTCAATAAGTTTTTATATTGATTGAATGATTCTTGTCATCCTTGAACTACAACAAAAATGCAAGCTTCTCCACACCTCTGCAGTGCTCTCAATTACATTTTTTAAGTTTATTTATTTATTTTGAGAGAGAGAGCATGTGTGCAGATAAGTGCAATTTGGAGAGGGACAGAGAGAGAATCTCCCTCTGGTTCAATGAGAGCCTGACATGGGGCTTGAAATCACAACCAAATCATAAGATCATGACCCAAGTTGAAATCAAAAGTCTGACACTTAACCAACTGAGCCACCCAAGTGACCCCTCAATTACAATTCTCATGGTACTAACTCCTCACTCCTTCTTGTTGAAGTTTCCTCATTAACTTACATTTTCAATAAATATTCCTATATAGTCTTTACCTCTTCAAAATTGTTTTCTACCTGTTTCCCTTATTGATACTTCTCATGCATCGAGGGGCTGGAATCTGCTACAAATAATTTTAATGGAATTAAGATAGTCAGGTCTAAAACATTGATTTTGTAGGTCTCTGTAAGATCCTCTTCCCTTTTTGGTTAAAGATAACCAGCTACATCATCTTCTAACTTTTCCCATTGTTGTCATTTATTGCCCTCTAGGTCATTCCCCAACATTTTCCAAAGACTTTGAATTCCACTAATTTTTAAATTCATGTAAAATACCCGATGAGTTATTAGCATGCTCTGGACTCAGACCAAACTATTAAACAACACGTGAAAGGCACTGAAGTATGGGAGAGAGAACATATGGTCAACAAATAAGAAAATTGATTAATGGATTTTTTTCAGATAGCAAAGAAACTAAGAGGGAAAATAATGAAAGGTGATTTGGAAATACTGAGGGAGGTATGTAGTTTAGATTATTTGGATCTTTTGGAAAAGCCTGTGAGGAGGTGCATGGGAATCCAATATCTTTAAGGGTAACAACTTTCCTAGTTGTGTTGTGAAGGTGATGAAGTTTAAAAGCCTGAGCCCCGGTGTATGAAGCCTCCAGATGACTTTAGGGAGTAGGGTTAGAGCTACGATGGATGTGCCTCTAAGCATAGAGTTTCTCTTGTTACAATTTTTCCATGTATTTCCTATTTGTCTTATTTCCTGCTCCCCAGCCACTATACACAGACACACACAAACCAGATGATTTCACCCTTCACTATGTTTTTGCCTCTTTGAAATGAGCTAATCCATGGAGAAGGGAGAAGAGTCAGAAGGAAAGCTCAGATATGGTTCAGTCTAAGTCCCCTGACTCAGGACAATGATATGGCTGGAACAATGTGGCATTCTAGAAAATGTTCTCTTTCTATTCTCCTTCCAAAGTGCCTGTCTTTTGTCTGCTTCTCCATCCTTTCCCCGTACACAAAAGGAATACCACCACCTTCTGGCTCCACAAGCAATTTTCTGTAAGTTCATCTGTGTGTGGGGGCGGGGGGGGGGCAGGGTATGTGTCTGGGAGAGAGTTCTATGCTTCATTACTTCCTTCTATTTCTATAACATCTCTAGAGTTGCATCAGAGTGGAAGCCACCAGCTTGTATCTAATTCACTCTGTTATTAAAAAAAAAAAGAGAGAGAGAGTTAACCAATAAAGTTGATAAAAAGAAAGTCTTTCCTGGAGGAAAACTAACCAAAACATTCCTTTTCTCTCTATCAAGGTGGGTGATAGATAAACCATTGCTACAGGAGACTGGTAAGGAGGCTTAAAGTCAAAAGAAGCAAAAAAAAAAATCACTTACACTTTAAAATTACTTTAAATCCTTTCCCTGTCTCTACTTGGCATAATAATTTTTGTTACTTTCTTAAGATTAATGAGATATTCTTTGCCAGCACCATTCAAAGAGACTCTGCCCACATTATTTTTTTTAAATAAAAGGTAATTTACCTTGTATTAATGCCCAAAAGAATTATCTACATTTTATAATTGATTCAGAATTAATCAGTCATATTTTCTCTTGGACGTTTATTTTGATTAAAAGGTAAAAAAAATATTAACCTGGACCGATTTCCTCTTCATCTGATATGCACTCTCATCACATTAGTGAGCTGTGCTATTCTGAATCCATAAAACAACTCCACTTCAGTTTTTATTACTTTTCTGCATATTTGACAATTAATATTTTTTCTTACTGCTACCTAGTGCTGCACTAATTTTCTTGCAGACTATGTTTGTCAGTCTCATTCTATTTTTATCCCACTGGAGAATGATTTGGTCTTTCGTTTAACAAGCTTCATGATCCTCCGCGCAGTCCCAGTGTGGCTTATGTGAAGACAGACAAAAAAGGGAGCTCGTTTTCTGTCTCTATCCTGTGGCAAAGCTATGGTTATTTCTAGATTTTTAAGGGTTTATTTTCAAACTCTTGCCCCAGATGGATATCAAGTCTATGTTGTTATGCTGATTTTGAAGAACTGGGTATATTCCTAAGTGATGTCGTTTTTGCATTAGAAATGAAAGCTCATAAATCCTATTTGTCTAATTTATCTGTGCTGCTTTTCTGCTCAGCTTCAGTTAATATCATTATATTCTTATCTAATTAGAATGCAAGCTGTCTGACTGCCAGAACCAAGACTGTGTCAGCATTTTCTTTGCAAACTTCCAATCTCAAACGCTTGGAATAATCCAACCCCCCAAAATGATATTGGCTGATACACTTTAGAATGCTAATTCTCACAGTCAAAGTAAGTCATATGCTTCTTCTTATTTAGAAACATATATCAGCCTTTGCTGTGGTTGTTTTAAATACCCCAAGATAAGCCCATGTTTGAGAAATATAATTATTTTATGGCAAATATTTCTCATGAGAGGCTGTTTTCTTTGTTAAATCTGAAACACCTCATCAGTTTCTATAATCATAATACACAACCTTCTTCCTAGTCCCTATGCTTCCACCTTTCGTGTCTTTTCAATAGACGTCCTTTGCAAATTTCTGGGAGGCATTTTATTTTCTTTTTAAAATCTATTTACTTATTTTGAGAGACACAGATACAGTGTGAGGGGGAGGGGGAGCAGAGAGAGAGAGGGAAACAGAGAATCCCAAGCAGTCTCAGCACTGATAGTTTGGAGCCTGATGCAAGACTCAAACTTCCTAAACCATGAGATGGTGACCTGAGCAGAAACCAAGAGTCAGATGTTTGACTGACTGAGCCACCCAGCTGTCCCTCTGAGAGGCATTTCTAAATGCAATGTGTGATAAAACTATAAGCAAAATTGCTGTAAACCGAAAGTGCAGTTGTGTTTTGTCCATTTGTCTAGAGTCATCCATGAAAGTTTTGAACATACTGTGAACTATGTAAATTGTGCCATTTAAACTTCAGGTGAAATACTTAAAATTCTGATTATTTTTGTTGAGATATACTTAACAAAACAATGTACAAATCTTAACTGGTCAGTACAAATAGTTTGACCGTAGCCTATACCCTATAACCACCACTAACAACAAGATTAAGAACCTTTCCATCTCTTTCAAAAGTCCCTCAATGGCTTTAGCAGGCAATTCTCCAATGTTCCTTCAATGATTATCCAGTTTCTGTCTCTTTATTTTTTAACTTTTTATTGTTTTAAGATTTTATTATTTTAATGTTTGTTTGTTTATTTTGAGAGAGAAAGTGCAAGCAGGGGAGGGGCAGAGAGGGAGAGAGAGAATCCCAAGCAAGTTCCAAGCTCAATGTGGAGCCCCACGCAGGGCTTGATCTCAGGACCATGAGGTCATGACCTGAGCCAAAGTCAAGAGTCAGATGCTTAACTGAGTGAGCCACTGAGGCTCACTTAAAGCTTTTATTTGTAAGTAATTTCTACACCCAAAGTGGGGTTGAACTCAGGACCCAAGACCAAGAGTTGCATGCTCTTCTGACTGAGCCAGCCAGACACCCCCCAATTTTTGTCACTTTAGAATAATTTGTTTAATCAATTTTATAAAAATAAAATTGCATAGTAAGTACTCTTTTGTGTCTACCATTTTTTTGTGCTTAGCAAGTTATTGTACTTACCATTCTTTTTGTTACTAATTTTAGTATTGGAATGATAAGAGCAAATAAAAATACTTCTCTTTTCATCTCTTAATAGAGAATTGATATTTCTCCTTAGATTTGTAGAATTCACTGAAATGGCCATTAGTGTCTGTAGTATTCTTTGTTGGAAAGTATTTTAGTTTACATTACAAAATTAGAATAAATGCATTGTTTTAATTTTTTAAAAATGTAGCTGCTTTCACATTTAATGGTTTTCAAGAAATTTTTTCATTTTATTTAAGTCACTAGTTTTATCAGCATTAACATTGCTCAAAATATCTCCATATTAACTTTTTAATGTCTGTCTCACTCTTACTATTGGCTAGACTTGCTAAGAGTTTATAAGTATTTTTTTTAGTTCTTTTCAAAGAACTAGCTTATGTCTTTGTTAGTTTTTCCTATTTTTGTCTATTTTCTATTCTATTCATTTCACATTTATTTTTATTATTTATTCTGTTTTATCTTCTTAAGATGAAACCATAAAACATTGATCTTACTATTTTAAAATATATTTTCTAGTATGGGCAATATAAAACTGTAAATTTCACTATAAAAATAGCATAGGCTGCATTCTGCAATATTATATGTTGTTCCTTCACTATCATCCAGTTTAAAATATTTTCAGGGGCGCCTGAGTGGCTAAGTTAGTTAAGCCTCTGACTTCAGCTCAGATCATGATCTCACATTCGTGGGTTCAAGCCCCACGTCGGGCTCTGGGCTGATAGCTAGCTCAGTGCCTGGAGCCTGCTTCTGATTCTGTGTCTCCCTCTCTCTCTGCCCCTCCCCACCCATGCTCTGTCTCTCTCTATCTTGAAAATAAATAAAACATTTAAAAATAAATTTTCAAATTTTACTTGTAATTTTTTTAACCTATGGATTTAAATGTTTTATGTTTATTTAATTTTGAGAGGGAGAGAGAAAGGGAGTGATGGGGGGCAGAGAAGGAGAGGGAGTGAGCAGGGAAGCGGAGAGGGAGAGACAGAGAGGGAGAAGGAGTGAGTAGAAAGGGGCAAAGGGAAAGGGATCAAGTAAAGGAGAGGCAGAGAGAGGAGGGAGAGGGAGAAGGAGTGAGTGGAGAGGGGCAGAGACAGAGGGAATGAGCAGGGAGGGGCAGAGGGAGAGGGAGAGGGAGTGAGCAGGGAGCGGGGGAGAGAAGGAAAGAGAAAAGGAGTGAGTGGAGAGGGAGAGATGGAGAGGGAGAAGGGTAGGGGGAAAAAGAGAGGGGAGGGAGGGAGAGGGACATAAAGGGTCCAGAGCAGGCTCTGTGCTGACAGCAGAGAAACCAATGCAGGCCTCCAACTCACTATGGATTTAAAGTGTGTTGCTAATTTCCAATTTTGGAAAAATTTGCTTTAGATATCTTTTTGCTATTGATTTCTAATTTAATTCTGTTATGGAGAGCATAATCTGTGTAAATTCAGTCGTTTTAACCTTATTGAGATGTATTTTATGGTCCAATATCTGATTTATATTGGTAAATGTTATATGTAATCTTAAAAAAGATTTATTCACCAGATTTTTAGCTGTAATATTCTATAGATGCAAACTAGATCAACTTTGATGTAAATTAGGTCAACTTGGTTACTAGTATTCAAGTTTTGTTATCTTTACTGAATTTTGTCTGATTTTCTTATCAATTTCTGAGGAAGAAATATGAACATGTTCGAGTATCACAGTGGGTTCTTCTGAATTTCTCCCTGAAGTTTTTTCAATTTTTGCTTCGTGCAACTTGAAATTCTATTGGTTGACATGAACATAGTTAATATTGTTATGTATTCTTGATTAATTGATTTATTTATCATTATGATATGCTTTCTTTTATTTCTTTGTCTTAAAGTCCATTTTGCCTTTTAAGAAAATGCATGTGGTATTAATAAGCCAAGAATTTGCATTGTATATTTTTCCTATACATTTAGTTTGTGTGTACACGTCTTTCTAATTTAAAAAAATTATTCTCACAAATAGTATATACTGAAATCTTGAATTTTCTAAAAACCAACTTGACAATATTTTGCTTTCAGATGGAGTGACAGTCCATTTATTTTTAGTATAATTTTTTATATGGTTGAGTTTAAGTAGCCCATCATGATAGGTGTTTTATAATTAGCCATCTGCTACTTTCTCATGTTCCTCAATTTCTGCTTCATTTCAGTATGTTTTTTGAAATTAATGATATCCTATTTTATCTTCTTCATTGGTATTTTCAATTATGTATTTGTTTTCCTTGTATTGGTTTTATTGATCTAGAATATATTGTGGAAAACATATAATTATATTCACTGCTCAGCCACAACCCTTATTTTTGTTGGCATATATTTTACTACTATATATATGTTAAAATGCCACAATAAATCATTTTCATTTTTTCTAGAATAGTCTCAGTTGTTTTAAATGATAGCTAAGAAAAAATTAATATATAATATGCTATATATGTATATGTAACTGCTGGGAGCCGCACCGGCCTTGCTGGATGACACGGTCACAGTAAGGAAATGACAAACGTGCACGGCTCCTGCCATGAGAGGCGGAACTGGCATCTCCTTCTGCTACTTCTGCTCATGGGAAATTAAGCCTGTTGCTGTTGATTAGGCCTCACAATGTTCCAAGTCAGACCGATATTCCCCACACACCTACCTCATGGGAAGCAGCATATTCCCACCTCTATAAAGAGGAATTTAAACAAAGCACTGCAGATGTTTGTTGAAAGGCTCTTCTAATGAGCCTCACAAACTTAAGACATGTAAATAAAGGGGGTTAAAGAACACAAGAGTTACTATTAACTCTGTCCCGGAGAAAAAGAGTCTAACTTGGGAATAAGAAACAGACACAAGCCTGACATAAGTCACTGCACATACCTTTGCTAATCAGTGCCACAAATACCTTCCCTTACACTGACACCCACTATGAGGATGGGTAAGAGTATTACAACTTAAACTCATATGCAAAGGCCAGCTCATCTAGGGCGCCTATGGCTCTTACACCTTCAACATCAAAGAACAAGGTTGACAAAAGGTTTATTTACAAACCAGCCCCAATACATTCTTCCTCTTGTGAGTCAGACAGAATGACTCCTAGCCTAGTTTATGCCTGAATCTTAGAGTTATTGATATAAATAAGTGTGTTTGCTATCTGCTTCTCACTGAGAACATCCTGCTGTCGTCTTAGTTGTAAGATTTACTGCCGGTTCAAACAAATGTGTACTTTACCCGCTTTTCACTGAGAATATCCTGTTATCCTATTATGTGTAAAAATTACCTCACTGAAATTAGAGTAGCTCTGCAAAAATGCCTCTGTAAAACCTGTGTCTGCACCCTTTTCAAAGCATCTTATCACTGAGAATTATTTGTAGTAAAAATTCCACTTTTTGATGTCATGTTAACACTTAATCTATAAATAAAGACCCAAAACCCGACAGCAGAGATGCCTGCTTGGTGACCAAGAAAGAAACTCGTGGCTCTCTCATCTCGCTTTTTCGCCGACACAGTGTCTCCTTCAGGGGACCCTGGACCTGCTGGAGCTGGACTCGGCATGTAACACTATATGTACTTATATGTATATATAAACCCTTTTTATTTTAACTCTGATTATTGTTGACAGTAATTTGGTTATACTGTTTAGCAACCTTAATGAATTTTCAATACTTTAACTATTAAAATAATAAATAAATGCTTCATGCAAAAGCTTTTAAGAAAGTGGTATTCAACCCCAAACTGCCTATTGTACAAGGTTAAAAATGACAATATAGCCATTTATGAATATATTTGTCAGTATTCCCATTTTCGTTTTTATCGTGTAATCATTTGTGACTCCATGTGATGTTCTGCCTATTCTTTGCTTGTAAGTCCATTGTTATTGGTTAGGTTTTTTTCAATATACATTCCAAATCCCTTCTATGTTCTCGACCCCTTTCTCACAGAGAATAGAAAGCTTAAAGCTACATTTCTTAGGCCTTCTTGTAGCTAGAGTTCTTTCTGAGACTTAGAGTCTACTACTCTGATGTACCCTCAGTAGACTTGAATTTGGAACTGAGTCATATGAGGAGAGACATAGAATGAGCTGGAGGGTATTATATTAAATGAAATAAGTCAGTCAAGAGAAAGACAGATATCATATGTTTTCACTCATATGTGGAACCTGAAAAACTTAACAGAGGACCATGAGAGAAGGGAAGGGGAAAAAATAGTTTCAAGCAGAGAGGGAGGTAAACCCATAAGAGACTTAAATACAAAGAACAAACTGAAGGTTGATGAGGGATGGAGAGGGAGAGAGAGAAAAATGGGCGATGGGTGTTGGGGAGGACACTTTTTGGGGTGAGCTCTGGGTGTTTTATGTAAGCAATGAATCATGGGAATTTACCCCTAAAACCAAGAGCATACTGGAATATGATGTATGTTAGCTAACTGGACAATAAATCATACTAAAAATAAATAAATAGGGGTGCCTGGGTGACTCAGTGGGTTGAGCATCTGACTTCAGCTCAGGTCATGATCTCACTGTGGTCTGTCCCCATGTTGGGCTCTGGGCTCACAGCTCGGAGCCTGGAGCCTGCTTCAGATTTCTGTGTTTCCCTCTCTCTCTGACTCTCCCCTGCTCACACTCTGTCTTTCCCTCTCTCAAAAATAAATAAACATTTAAAAAATAAAAATAAATAAATAAACAAAAAAACCCCTAGTAATATTGAGGTCTATTTTGCTGCTGTGAAACCCAGCGGAAGTATCTTTGTCCTGGATGTAGGACAGGTATACAGTCATCTTCCAAATTTAGCAAACAGCTTCCCAATTTAGTGGCCTTTGGATCAGGGCAGGAGCAGTATAGATCTGAAACCAAGAGCTTTTTAATTCAATAGCTGTCACAAACAGCTGATTTCTTGGCAGTAAAGTTTGACACTGGAAGTATTCTTGATAACTTATTTTAGAATCTCTATTTGTAGATAGAATCTTCGGAAGAATCTATAGCCATTTACTATTTGCTTAACATAGCTAGAATGGATTCTACCCTACTTAGCAAAATCCTGACCATTATACGCAATTGGAAATTTCTTCTAGTACATCCAGATAGCAGTTAAATAATACTAACAAAATCATGCTAGACCTAAATACTTTGTAGACATTTCTAAAATGCCATGAGAGGCATAAAACTGAAAAAGAAAATGAGGAATTTTAAACTTGGTGGAAATGGTATGAATTAGGCACACATTGTTTTATATTCGAATAGATTTATATGGTATTCAATATCCAAGATAGTAAAAATAAGAAAAATTAGGGAAGTTGAAATACTTTCATCTATTTTAATTGATGAAACATCTTCCTTTAATTTGGTACATCAAATAGCTATTGTGAGCCTGAGGGATTGAGTAAAATATTTTACCTGCTAAGTTAATAAGGAATAAAAAAGAGGAGAGACATTAGATGTTAAAGTACTCAAATGCAGTTAAGGCCAGACAGTCTTGAAGTCTGGACCTGCTAAGTGATTCTCCTGGGTACTAACATACTCTTAATGTCATATCATAATAAATAACAGAAGTGTCCAAGGTTTTTTTTTCAAATTCTTACTAGTTATTTGCTAGTTAGGATCCAGATCCCTAAGAGACATGCAGATCATTAGAAATTTGTGGAAACTTGGAAATACATTCCCCTCTCTGTGTTTTCTGTTGCTTTATTTAAACTTTTATAAATTGTCATGTCATTAGCTATAAACTGTGTATGTTGGTCTCTTTTTACCATTCATATTACAGACTGGTTGTGTCAGCCTAGCAGATAAATATATTTAAAATGGGGAAACTATTAAATTTTTTTCTGGTTGTAAGATAACAGATTTAGGTTTAATATTTATTAAAGTTCATTTGTTTTCTGTATTTGTTGCATTATTTTCTATACTATTAATTTCTATTGAATATCATCATTCTGTTTGTATTTTCTGCTTTCTTCATTGAATAAATTTGTTTTCAACTTAAATCATATTTCATTGGGGTCATTAGCATTAATGATTATCTCTAATGTTCTACATTTCATAGGTTATAATGAACATTGTGTTATGCATTAGAGACTTTAACCTTTATTTTGATATTCAGTTATATATATTTCTACCCTTATCTTTTCATAGTATAGGAGCTGCATTCTTTTATTCATACTGATTTTTATTATGTGCACTTCTTTAAATTTGTCTATAGGTCTATTGCTCTTCTTTCGGGTTTTGGAGAGCATTGAAGATGGATGAATGACTTTTGACTTTGCCTGCAGAATTGCACCAGCTACGTCTGGACTTTAGATTATCTTTCTTCCCCTATGCAAAATGACTGAATGTATCCTCTGAAAATTCATATATTGAAATGTAATGTTCAATGTGATAGTGTTAGGAGGTGGGATCTTTGGGAGCTGGATAGGTCACAATGGTGGAACCCTCATGAATGGGATTAGCTCCCTTTATAAATAAAGCCTTACAGTATTCCTTGGCCTTTATTCCCCTGTGATGTTACAGTGAAAAAACAGCCATCTAAGAAGTGAGACCTCATCAGACACCAAATCTGTCAGTTCTATGATCTTGGACTTCTCAATCTTCTGAATTAAATGTGTGAGAATTAAATGTCTGTTGTCTATAGGCTCTTCAGTTTGTAGTATTTTGTTACAGCCTACATCCACTTTTGCTTGAGCACTGACCCCCAAGGCACCTGGCTGACAGGTATCAGACCTTGTGAAGGAATTTATAGGAGTTTCTTCTTTTGTGATTATGGGAGCAAATATTACATTTTCCAAGAAACCTATTTTTCTTCCCCTCAAGAAAACAGGCTATTGACTCCTGCTCACAAAAGAACTAACGTTTGCCTTTGCTGTGTTAAAAACATTGCCTTGTATTTGAATGTTAAAGATCTCTTCTTTCCCTATGTGATAGAAGAGTCACCCATCAAGTCACCCACTTCAATCACTACTGATAAAGGTTATGCATGAGTCTTCTACCAATCTATGTTCTGGGAAATTTTTACATACCAAAGAATTTGTCATCAAGAATCATTGTCTAAGGCAACTGCCACTTCTGTTTTGTACCCCATACATTTTTACAATAAATAAAGCTAACTCTAGGGTCAGAGTAGAGTAGCCTTCCTGGTGATCAGAAAGAAAACTGAGGCTTTCTTGTTCCCTTTCACCAAAATGTCCATCCTTCAGGGAGCCCTGGACCTGCTGGAGCTGGACTCCGGCACTTTCCCTTTTCGGTTTTTTAATATTTTATTTAAGACACTAGCATTTAAGTTCATAAGTAGAATGGGCACATAATTTTTTTTTTTACTAAAACTGTTTTGGTTTGTTTGTCCACACATGATGTTAGATCACAGAGATAAGGACTAAACTTTAGGAATTGCGGAGAAGTGATGTGGAGCCTAGCTACTCCTCAGCCCTGAACTGCTTGAACTTACATGAGAGAGTAGTATAGTTGGATTTTGCTTGAGACTTATTTGGGGGATCAATTTTATTTTTGGCTGAAAAATCCATTCTTTTTGTTGTTGTTGTTGTTGTTGTTGGAGAGAGCCTCTGGAAGCAGAGGAGGAGCAGAGAGGGAGAGAGAGGGATAGAATCCTAAACAGGGAGTCCAATGCAGCATTCAGTCTCACAACCATGAGGTCATGACGTGAGCTGAAATCAAAGGTTGGACCTTAAAAAAAAAAAAAAAAAAAAAAAGGTTGGACCTTAAGTAGGCTTAAACTACTAAGCCACCCAGTAAAAATCTAATCTTAAAGAATCTTACATATATTCTACATTTTCTTGAGCTGGGCTTCATATTTTTATGTAAAACATATTCATTTTTAAAGTTTCCAATTAATTGCAATGAGGTTGTTCATAATCTCTTATGCTCTGTAAAATGCTCTATGGTTTACATGATATTTTGTATACCTTATGTTCCTTGTGGATTTGTCCTTTTTTTTAATCAGTTTTGGTTTTGAATTCACCTTTTTAATAATCTTTATTGATCATGATTGATTCCTTATGAAATAAAAATCATTAATAATTTCTATTCTCAGTATTAGATTCTATAGCATAGGAAACTTTATTATTATAGGTATAAAACTACATAACCCAGAAATCTTTTAAGGATATGAGTCATTAAAAACTTGTTCTATTTCTTGCATAGCTATTAGAATTTATTTTCCATAACTTTGGTTTGAGTGATTGATTCCTTTTTTAAAAAAGCATATAGAATTTAAGGGTGTCTGGGTGGCTCAATTACCTGAGCATCCAACTTCAGCTCAGTTCAGCATCACACAACTCATGTGCTCTAGCCCCTCATTGACTCTGTGCTGACAGCTTGGAGCCTGGAGCCTGCTTCAGGTTCTGCATCTCCCCTCTCTCTCTCTCTGCCCTACCCTACTTGTGCTTTCTCTCTCTCTCTCTCCCCCTCAAAAGTATATATACATTTAAAAATTTTTTTTAAAGTTTAGAATTTCATACTTATTAACTGTAATTATAAATATTCTCTTATAAAAATATTCTATGTTGTGATAGTGCCATTTTCATTTCCAAATTTGTTTTCATTTTTTGATTTTTTAATATATGTCTTAGAGATTAATCTGTTTTTCTGGTTTCTGAAAATTAGTTCTAGCTTTTATTTAAGTAATATATTATTTGGTTAATACTACCTAATTATTTTTCAATATATAATCTTTTATTTTTTTGTTCTCTTTGTTATTATGATTATGACTTATATCATAATCTCTCCAAAGATTATTTGAAACATATTCCTAAGTGTTTAGATTATCAAAGGTGTGTAGATCTTACAGAGGAAAGGGACTGCTTTTAATGGATTTTCCTGAGGAGAGAAGTTTTCATCATTTCTTTATTTAGTAACTATTTAAATGGCTTTTGCAAAATGTGGGTCCTATTTCTGTGAAAACTCTTCCCCTGTATATCTCCGATGAGATGAAAATCACGTGATTTCATGAAGAAATCTGCTTGGGGACAGACTGCAGTAATATTCTCATCCCGTTGAATACCTTAGGTGTACTGGGTCTCTGAGGCCTTGAGAGATAATGAATAAGAATCTTACAGTGGAACTCAAGTCTCTATTTTCACACATTTCCCCTGGTTATTCTGAAACCCAGGACTATCAGCCAGGATATTCTTCCCACCGTCTTGACACAGTGAAGTGTTTTACTTGTAATACATAGACATTTGTGTGGCATGAATGGAGTTTGACTCTTTCCTAATCATATGCAAAATGGAACTTAAAAAAGTTTTATTTTATAATCTAAGGCATTAAATGAAGTCCTAATGCATTTAGAGCTTTGCTTCATTATGTCATCTGGTCACAAGTATCTCTCAAGCCCTTGTCTAGTCACAGAAAGGAAAGATGGTTTCTGAACACCAGTTAATTTGCAAATACAATACACTTTAAATTTACAAAGAGAAAACCTGTGTTGCAACGTTTGATGAATTTGAAATGTCTCCACTTTCCAGTTCGTTTATAGAAATGGTTTTGGCCTTGTTCGCAGCATGGCGGTGTAACTCTAGGAGTGTAAGGTTTGAATGACATTTGGAAGAATCATCCATTTTCTGCCAGATTTTCCATAACTCATGCTCATTTTCAGTGGTCAATTATCTCCACCTCGGAGTCCTACAGAAGTGATGCACTTATTCTCAGTAGAGAGGTGTCACTTCCATTTGATCATCCTGATGAGATTCTGCATAGTGGCAGGTGGCCCCTGCTCATGCGGGCAGGAATAGTCCTGCTGATAAAATGTCCCTCCGAGGCCGAGGCCCTCCACAAATTAAGTCACACATCAGCACTACTGGGCCTCGCAGCTCTCTTGTTTTCTCACACTCATTCTTCAGTGCTGGGAGCTCAAACGTACTTCATGTTTCTCAATTTCTTCATTTCCATGATGCAGAATTTGGAGAACAGGAAAATCACATGTAACACCCTTGACATTATATTCAGTTTTAATAATCCAAACTTTTCTCTGTGATTTGGTGAGCATTTATCATTATTTGATGGCCTGGCATCTTTTTGAGCCCTCTTCCAATGTGACATATTCAATCCTTAGTTCTCAACTTAAGAAGCCAGACCATTTTCTCTCCCCTCCTATTGTCTACATGATTCTGTGATGCAAAAGTTCGATTTGGAAGTAAACAGTAGGGGGAAGTGGGTACAGTGCAGAATCTGTCTTTTTGTGGACACGGTGAGCGACTTTAGGACCCCATGCAATCTTAAAAGTGTGAGCTGTAATTCTTGTGCTCTGTGACAGGGACATTCTAACTGAAACAACCCCCATGTTGTGGTTGCCGGCCCAGGCTGCTGGCACTGACTTTCCAACCTTCTTAGAGATCCTCTCAGCTTCCAAATATCTTTTAATAATGTATTATGTGATATGTAAATGTTACTTAGGATGGATTCTTAACTCTGCAAGCAAGAACTCTGAACCTGCACATTCTCTCACACTTGCTAGCCACATTCTGGACATTTTGATTTTCTTTCTAGCTTTCCAAATATACCATGTGTCCCGACCTCAAGGCTCTTCATTTGATGTTTCATCAGCCCCAAACACAGAAATACTCAGAGTTAGCACTTTTCATCTTTAGACTTCTGCTCTAACACTACCCTTTCAAAGAAGCCATCCTGACAATTCTTCTATTTAATGATCTCTGCCATGTTTCTTGTTCAGTTGGTTTGTGTTTATGTATCTTCACATTTTCCTTATGACATGAGGTCAGAACCTATTTTTGTTTTGTTTACTGAAGTATTCTTAGAATCTGAAATAAAGCCTGGAAAATGATTAAAAAATTTTTTTAACATGTATTTATTTTTGAGAGTCAGAGAGACAGAGCGTGAGCAGGGGAGGGCAGAGAGAGAGAGGGAGACACAGAATCCAAAGCAGGTTTCGGGCTCTGAGCTGTCAGACCAGAGCCTGACTCAGGGCTCAAACTCACAAACTGGGAGATCATGACCTGAGCTGAAGTCTGCCACTTAACCGACTGAGCCACCCAGGCGCCCCAAGCCTGGCAAATGATTAACATTCATCTTTTATGAATGAGTGGATGAATGAATGCATGAATGAATAAATAAATATGCCTTATGTATTGCTTCATTTTAAAGAGCTTTTTAAGGACAGTATTAAGAAATATATGTTTGTATTTTGGCCTAAGTAAGAGAAAGAACTGAGAAACTCAAAGGAGAACTGCGCTAGGAGAGAGAATATGGAGAAAAGTGAGTGCTTTTCAAAGGAAAAAATGGTGAAGCCAATGATAAAACCAAAGTATAGTCATCTTCTAGGGAGGTTATACATGTACATTACTAGCAGCCTTGTACTCAGAGCCTCATGAGAAGCTGCAATGGATAAAAAGAAAACCTAAGAAAATATCTCTGCCACTTTCATACTCTGGAATAGTTAGTGGAAAAGAAGGAAGATTTGTGGAAAAGGGAAGGCAAAGACAGAACCATGTGAGTGATGCAGTCCTGATATTGTTAGAAATAAATTTCCTTTAGCGTTTACATTACTCTGAGTGAAAAATCTGAAACCATTATTTGGGGATAAGTTCTTAAACAAAAATTATTGTTTGGGATGTGTTCTAAAGTTCGTTCCTATGAAACAGATGATGAAGTACTAATAATTTTTGAGAGAATATTAATCACTAAACTTTAATATATAATAGTGGAATCCTAGTTAAATCTTAATAGTGACAAACTTGAAAGTTATACCTTGTCAATTCCTTTTCTAATTAGTGGATAGACATCTTGAAACACTATGATCATTTAGATTTTAATTGTCAGACAGATACTGTCATCTATAGCTACTCCTTATGTCCCAATCAAAAAAAAAATGCCAAGATAGCAACTGTAGTTTTGATGATTATAGACCATGGCTAATTGGGTAATGGGCAAGATTCAGTTCTATTGCTTATTGAGTCAGAACATAATTATAATCATATTATCCACTATCCCATGAGCATATATATATTGTTTTCTTCCAAAACATCTTAGTGTATAATGTAGATAAGTATATAAAGTTTCTCTCAAGAGGAATTATAGATTGCATTTTAATTCACTTAAAAGATATTCAGACATTATTGCAACATGCTAAGTGGATACATACATCCATAAAAAATGTACTTAGTGTGTCAAAAATAACAAGGCCATTTATGGAGCTTGTATTAGGTTCGGGGAGCTCTTGCCAGGGCTTTACATATATTAACATGTTTAATCCCCATTGCTATCTTATGAGATAAGTTCTTTATTATTCCCATGTTATACATGAGAAACATAGTATTTAGGAAGATCAAATGACTTGTTCAGCTATAAACAATGAATGAGTAACAGGGTCAGAATTTTCATCCAGGAATCCTGCCACCAAGTCTATGTCCTTAACCATAGAGCAATACTGCCTTGGTGGTGGGAATAATAGGAGTTTTGAGTTAGGCTAGCTAAAAATTGGGCTCAAATTCCAGTGCTGACTGTGACTTGAAAGCTATTCTGCAGCCTCTTTCAAATTTAAAAATCTTCATTTGTAATAAATAAGCAAATAATAACTAAACAAAGAAAAATCAAGAAATCAATCCATGAAAATATCTACTGCAAAGGTTTGAAAGTGACACGTTGTTTGAAAGTAAGGGGCACCTGGGTGGCTCAGTCTATTAAATGGCTGACTTTGATTCAGGTCATGTTCTCACAGTTCTGGACTTTGAGCCCTATATGGGGCTCTGTGCTGATAGCTCAGAGCCTGGAGTCTGCTATGGATTCTTTGTCTCCCTCTCTCTCAATCCCTCCCCTGATTGCACTCTTTCTCTGTCTCTCAAAATATGAATACACATTTAAAAAAATTGGACAGTAAAGTAATGAATAAAAGTACTTAGCATACCGATCAGGATATGCTATGTCCTTAGGTATCAATATGACTTTTCTTTCTATGTCAGAAAATTATCAAAACAAACCAGAAATACTTTTTATTGCTATTTTCTCCATTTTGCCATTTGAATGGGAGAGGGCTGCTGTTGGGAGATCACCTCAACTCCTGGCCCCAACACATACCAACATGGATTGTCAGACGAACGCATGCAGTGGAGACCTGAACGGTATCCCTTCCAGTGTTGTAATTTGCCTCTATCATTGTGTTTACTTCTTGGCTAATTTTAAATGTGATATTTAAGAAGAAGAGCCCATCCTGCCTGGTGTACCTGCTTCTCAACATTGTTACTGTTGTACGTAATTATCTGTCACTGAAAAGCTAAAAAATTGAGTTCCTTTCGCTTTTTTCATTTCTTTACTTTTTTCCCCCCTTGGGTACAATTTTCTTTTAACTTATCAATTTCAGGTTTCTGGATGATAGCAACAAATTTGCAAATATAAGAGCAGACCTCTTATAGAACTATCCTCTTATAATTTTCAGAAATGCACAAAAAACCTCCAGTTAGGAATTCCTTTAGTTTAACAAATAAGATCATTTTAAACTTCCCAGTGGTGATGTCTTCCCTCGTTGATTCATATTATTGGGAGTAATCTGCAGAACTGAAAAATTGCCCCCAAATCAAGATTTATAATACTTCTGAGAAAAGACTGCAAAGCATTAGATTTGAGAACCTTGTAGTCTTGGGTTATCGTACTTCCTTGTTATTACTAATTGCCATGGCTTACTCCTATTTTTAATATTCAAGTATAGATCATATAATTAAAAATACCATTAACATCTGACCATACCACATTACTGAGGAGACCTGAAACTGAGGCCATTTACATAAATCTAACATTAAAAAAGACTGCCCTTGTATGGGTTCTGGTTTGAGATAAAGTAATGTATCTCATTTCATGTCCAGTAAGATGTCTGATACTTGAATTGTCAAGAAAAAGTAGCCTTTTTATATATAGGTGTGGAGTCAGGGTTTCCTGTATTGTGTGACTTAAGGAGAGCCATGTGACACTTTCTGACCCTTTTCCTGTGTAAACCTTATATTCTTGTGATGCTTGTTTCACTTTAGCACATTTCCTTAACCAACCAAGAGAAGTATATTTCTATCAGCAAATAAGATGTTGGTCTACAAATAAGATTAAAAAAGGTACCAGTCAACCAGGGTATAGTGTGTTGTTTTGTTGAGAAAACAGGATTTCTTAATGCATGGTTGATAACATATACCCTAATGAAAAAGAAGAGAGTTAGAAGCGAGTGGAATTTGGGAGTGATTTTGTGATTTTATGAGGGGAGATCACAGAAACAGAAGAACAAGAAGATCACTAGGTATTAAAGAGACAATGGGGCAAAAGGCAGCAGCAGAATTGGCTTAAAAGGGGAATTCATCACATCCATACCTCAGTTTCTTCTTGGACTATCTGTTCTGTTTCATACATTTACTGTTTTATCCTTTTGCCAATATCACACTGTAAGAATACTCTAGGGTAAAATAAGGCCTGAAATTAGTTAATACAAGTTCTCTAATCAGTATCTAGGTTGTCAATTTTCCAATCAAATGTTTTGCACCCCTTTCACTGGCTTTTTGTCTTTTTACTGTTGATTAGTGTTAGTTCTCTATATTTTCTGGACAAAAATTTGTGTTGATTATACAATTTGAATATATCTTGGGGCATCTGGGTGGCTCAGTCGGTTAAGCATCTGACTTTGGCACAGGTCATGGATGATCTCACAGTTCATGTGTTTGAGCCCCACATTGAGCTCTGTGTTGACAGCTCAGAGCCTATAGCCTGCTTCAGATTCTGTGTGTGTGTGTCTCTCTCTGCCCCTCTTCTGCCCAAACTCTATCTCTCTCTCTTTCAAAAATAAATAAACATTAAAAAAAGAAAATATCTATTCCTACCCCTTGGCTTGCCTATTTATTTTTTTAAGTGACATTTTCAGGTACAGAGAATATTTTCTTGTGACAAAGTCTAATTTATTTTATTCTTTTCTGGTTGGTGCTTTATGTGTCTATGTAAGAAATCTTTGCTTCCTTAAATGGCTTAAAGTTATCCTCCTATCACTTCTTTTAGATGATTTATGGTTTTAGTTTTTTCATTTAAGCCTACTATCCATCTTGAATCCGGTATTTACTGAAAAGAAATGAAAACATATGTCAACATAAAATCTTCGACAAGAATATGAACAGCAACCTTGTCATTATTAATAACTTCAAAGCAGAAACCAAATTACTATGCGGAAGAAATGGATAAACAATCCTATTGCATTCACACAATGGAATACTATTGAGCAATAAAAAGGAAGGCACTCCTGATACACTCACAACTGGGATAAATCTCATTAATGTCACATTACACAAAGAGAACCAGACACAAAAGAATAGATTTCTATGATTCCAAGTAAATGAATCTAAGAAAGAGCAAAACTATTTTAAGGTAATAAAAATCAGAAAATGGTTAACTTTGGTACCAAAGTAGTGATAAGGCAGGTTCTTACTGTCAGAATGAGCAGGAAGAACTTTCTGGAATAATGGAAAAATTCTGTATCTTGTTTTGGCTGATGGTTACATGGTGTATACAACTGTCAAAACCTATCAGAATAATGCCTTAAATCTGTACATTTCATTGTATGTAACTTATACACCAATAGTTATCTGTCTTTGTTTGTTTTTTGTTTTTGTTTTTGTTTTACATAGAAGGAGCACCTGCATGGCTTAGTCAGTTAAGTGTCCGACTTTGGCTCAGGTCATGATCTCATGGTTCATGGGTTTGAGTCCCATGTGGGCTCTGTGTTGAGAGAACTGTGGACTCAGCCCAGAACCTGGAGCTGTTCTTGATTCTGTATCTCCCTCTCTTTCTGCCCCTCCCTCTCTCTCTCTCTCTCTTTCTCTCTCAAAAATAAACATTAAAAACTTTTCAAAAAATAAAAAAATAAAAATAGAGTCAGAAGGACATTAAAAGGGATAATTGGATTTTTTCAGTGACAGGTATAATGTGAACAGTCTTTTCATAAACAATATGCCCCTTGGAGCTGGACCGTCTACAAACTGGGGCTGTGTCCGGTGACTATAGCAACCCACGCACAATAAGGAGCAGCGTTACTCTGACTGGACGTTATATACAAGCAGCTGTTTGACAACAGCCATTATTTTTTCCTTGCTTACTTTGTTTTAATCACTTTACACCTATTACTTCAATTAATTGATCATTAGAGGCCACAGTAATTTTTATTATCAACTGAGTATGCAGTTTTTCTTTGCTCCTTGCTAATGAGACCAATATTGAGAGCCTATGACTTTAAAATGGTAAAATTTTGTCAAAAGCCAATGTGTATATGAAGAGATGATAAAGGAGAAAAAGATCTCTAAACTAGGAAAGTGTTAATGTCCGATTGTTTTACTGCCCAGGGCTAGCTCTAGGCAAATGTTTTAATAAGGAAGTTTATCTTTAGTATCTCATGAACCTTTCTTCTAATAAAATCACATCACTTTCACTGCTGTCTCAAACACTCCATTTCAACTCCATTTCATGGGGTTTACCTACAGCTTCTTTTTGTGTCCAGTACATATTTGCTACTGAATTTGTACTGAATCATTTAGTCCTCACAGTAAGCTTGTTTGGTAAGTACATTTATACTATTTACCTCCAAAACATACGGGTTTAAGTTTTATCTTATTAAACTCTCATTTCTTCATAAGTGCGCTCTGCCTCACCCCACAGAAATACAAGGTGACACTCAGACGCCGACCACCTAATAGAGGAGGTGATTTTATGCACCGAATCCTTTTAGTACAAATTATTCATAGGCAGCCATTTTCTCTATTGATTCAACATATACTTACTAAGCACTTATTCTATACTAGGAACACTCATTGACCCTTAGAGTTCAGATACTATAGGAGGACACTCGTGGAAAATAGTCTCAAATTTCAGAGATTTCAGGAGGGGTAATATTCTCTAAAGCTGGGATCACTTGCCCTCCTCGAAATAACTCAGTGTTGTCACCTTAAAAATGGATGCTGCCAATCCTATCTTCCACTTATTAGAATTCCAAGCCATGAAGACTACAAAGAAGAGGCATGTAGGGCTTAGAACTGGGTGTGAAATAAGAATATCAAAATACTTTCTACCAGCTATTACCACCACCACTGTGGCAGCCACCACATTAGGATGGAGGTAGCACTTCTCATTCAGACCTGAAAAATATCTGAAAATTCCAGTGACCATGATTCATCTAAGGGTTGGGCTGTCATCTGTCATGAGGGGTCTGATATAGAGATGGTGAATTCTGAATGTGGTATAGTCAGTGACAGCTGTGAGATCGCTCCAGAATGTACATCTTTAGAGTAAGAGAAGCCACAAACATTGCAGTCAGAGGAGGGAGAGAGAAGCCAAAATGGCACAGTGTTAATGGAAGAAGAAACTGCTTACCCAGCTTTGGAGAAAACAAAGTCAGCACTGGAGAGAAGAAGAAAAGTCATCTGAAGACCATGTCTCTTTTAGAACTGGCAGTGATGATTCTGATATTGTTAACCTTAATCCACCTAAGTTAGAAGAAAATGGAAATCAAGAAGCCATAATTATTGAAGAAGCACAGAGTCCAGAAGACTTTAACATGGGCTCTTTTTCTAGCAGCCAGTATACATTCTGTCATCCTGGAAGTGTGTTTTCATACCAGGCTAGCAATGATGAATCAAGTAGTAATGAAACCAGTCATCAGCCTAGTCCTTCCTTTAGATGATGCCATGCTAGGAAGAAGAATGTTTCTAGCTCAGATTCTGAGGAGCGACTACTTCCCAAACAAGAAACCAAACCCTCTAAGGAGTTGTGTAAATGCCAGTTCAACAGTGGTCTCAAGAAGTGTGTTATAGTTGAATTGTGATTGCAATCAGCATGGGAATCAGGCATTTCTATGGCACAGTTCAGCTTCAGAATCATCAACAGTCAGAAAGATATATGAAGATGAACTGAATGATATGAAGGATTATCTTTTCCAATGTCATCAGGAACAAGAATCTTTTATAGATTATAAGTCACTGAAGGAAAACCTTGCAAGATGTTGGGCTTTACTGAAGGAAAGATGTCCTTTAAGACTCAGAAAAAGATACAGAAAATTAGTATTTAAGAATATCTCTACACCTTATCTTTTCCAGGAAGAGTTAAAGAAACTAAGAGAACAGATTAGAATATTGGAAGATAATGGGACAGGGACTGGATTAGTTACAGAAAATCAAAATCTTAAGCAGCCTCATTTTAAGAAGATAAAAAGCTAAAGACAAACAGCTTCCTTAACCAAAGGGAGACTTTCTTGACAGAAGCAAAGATGCCAAGGAGGGGACTGGAGACAGAGCAACTAACACCCATGGCTTTAAAGGTGGAACACCGGCAGTGAAGCTTTGGAGAGTCGTATAGCAACTCAGACTCTCCCAACATATTGATTGAAAAAAAAAGGAAATAGAAATCTTATGGAGAAGACTCACCAAACTGAAACAGAAGCTGAACTTTGAACAGCAGCATTCTGATTTGTGGGCAAGACTCTATATTGAGGCAAAAGATTGAAATGTAAATCAAGAAACTGATGGAAAAAAGAAAGAGGGCACAGTAAAAAAGTCAAAGGAAACATTTCAGGTTCAGTGAAGGAAACATTTGATTCTATGACATCTACCAAGGATTTTGTGAAGCTTCATAAAGAAGAAATTGAACGGGCCTAAGAAGCTGTGAAAGAAAATCTGAAAACAATTCAGGTTCAGTTATATACACTTTCAGGTATTTCAAAGATACCACCAAGAATATCCTTGATGAAAAGGGCAATAAAAGATTTGGTGCCACAAACGAAGCAGCGAAAAAACCAACAACAGTCTTTTTTTAATAGATTTTTAAAAATGTTTATTCATTTTTGAGAGAGAGAGGGAGAGAGAAGTAAAGACAGAGCATGAGTTGGGGAGGGGCAGAGTGAGAGGAAGACTCAGAAACTGAAGCAGGCTCCAGGCTCTGAATTGTCAGTACAGAGCTCGAAGTAAGGTTTGAACCCAGGAACCATGAGATCATGACCTGAGCCCAAGTCGGATGCTTAACCAACTGAGCCACCCAGGTATACCCCCCAACAACAGTCTTTAGTGAATATTTACACTCATAGTATAAGGCACATACATAAAACCAGAGTAATAGAAGTAAAGAGAGGGAAGGAAAGAAAAGCCAATTCACTCTGAAAAATTTAGAAAAAAATACAAATTCACAGAAATGCAGTGCTGAGCATGACTGTTAGCGAAAGTTATGATTTTTCCACAACGTTTTGTCCTGGTGTATCTGACTGTGTTCAACAGGAATCCATTAACTTTTTTCATATGAAAGGATTGAATCCTGTAGGGATAGATGAATTTAGACAGTTAGTTAAAAGATATTTATTAGAAAAACTGGATGTTTTTCACCATTAGAAAGAATGGTCCTTTTATCAATAAGTTTTTCTAAATGGTATCTGTATATATGATCAGAAGCTCTTCACTGACTTTGCTAATGATGCTAAAGATTATCTTAAAGACATGAAGGGATATCAGATAATGGTGGAGTGTTGGAGAAATTGGATGGTTTTATATATAGAGAGACACTTCTTTGGTCACACTCTGTCCCCTCCTCATTTACGCAGTCAACCAGATAAAAAACAACGGACAGTAAATATTGAAAACTCCAGGCATCAAAACAAGAGCAGAAGCACCCTTAGCCACAAGCTGATAAAAGAGAAGATAAATGGCATAAATACGGTTGCAGTGACGGAAGACACATGGTTAACTTTGAAATAGAATTGAGGCAGTTACCTTTGGACCCTAAATATTGATCATGATGGTTAACTTACATTAGAAAATAGTAACAGCAACGTTGATTCTTTCTACAATGTTTGGCATTGAAATTAAAATGAAATTATCAAGATAATGTTTTTCTGTCATTTCTAAATATCAGTTTGGTGACTTCACATTCTTACTCAGAAGCATCAAGCAAACGCTTACTAACTTGCTTTTTCCTGTAGTTTAGCTTTGCTGATTTTTTTTGGCACTGAGAATGTTCAACTGTAGTTTTCAGGCATGCAATTGATTTTGTACATGAAATGAGTCTTCCTTTTAGCGTGTGAGCTTAAAGGGAGCCCAAATCATATGACAAAGTGTAATGAACACTATATTTGTGTCACATTTGCAGTACAGCTTGCAAAAAGTAAATTGTGATGGAATTTCATTTTTAACATTTTATAATCTTAACACTTGCTTCTTGTCTTTTTGTGGGTTCCAGAGCCTCGTTGACTTCTGAAGAATTGGCTGCTGCCTTATGAGCTTGCTGACTTGTTTGCTTGGGAAACTTCTGCACATCTGAATATTGTGGAAGAAACAATAAAACTCCATGAGTTTTATTCATGAGAATTTCCATGAGAAACTCTAAAGGTCTTTATTTAAAATCTGGCATTTGTATTAAAATATGATTTTATACTTTGTGATATGTTTCATACATTTCCTCAGTGGTAATATTTAGCAAAGCAGTTCAGTGGTTGCTTTGCTAGTCCCATGAATCTTGCTCAATGTTTACAGGCTTATTTATGCAGCATCTGAATATTTCTACCCAGCAATGTCTATTTCTAGGAAAAATTTAAACACAGTTCAGAATTTCATCTTCTGGAACATCTGAGTTTCCCTTTTAATTCCCATTCCTAGACATATATGTGACTTCCAGTTTGACCTTTTGGCAAATGATTGTGGAGAAACAGAGCAGCTCTCTCATAGCTGCTTGAAATTAGGAAAGTACTTATTTCCTAGAAGTAAATACACATTTAAGTAAATAAAGGCTACATTTTGCAGGAGGGGAAAAAAAAAAGTTTGTTTCCTATTGCCACTGTGACAAACCACTCCAAATTTGTTTGCTTAAAATGGAAAACAAATGTATTATCTTACAATTCTGGAGTGCCAAAGTCTGACATGGGTCAGAATCGAGGTGCTGCCAGAATTGCATTCTTTCTGAAGGTTCTAGGGGAGAATGCATTCCCTTGCATTGTCTAGCTTCTAGAGGGGAGCTGCACTCTTGGCCTCTTTGCATTCAAAAGCCAGCTGAATCACTATATTGTACACTTAAAACTAATATAACACCATATGTTAACTACACTAGAATTAAAATTAAAAATAAGCAAACAAAAACCAAAAACCAGTAGTGCGTAGCAATTTTATATTTTCCTCTGTACCTTCCGCTTTCCTTTTAACTTGTGAGGATGCTTGAGATTTCTCTTTGGGCCTTCTAGGATAATCTTGGATTATCTCTCCTCAAGATTCTTAATTTAATCACATTTGTAAAGTCCTTTTTGCCACATAAAGTAGCATATTCATAAATTCTAGGGATTAAGATATGGGCATATTAGGGAGGAGACATTTTCTGCCTGTCACGTTATAATTATGCATTCCATCAAAACTATCTACACTGGAAATGTAGCTATCCATAAATTGTGTAATTAATAGTCAGCATATATGTTATACCTATAGTAAATTACTTTTTAGACTCCCCCAAAAGTGTTTCAGAAGGAAAAAAAAACATTTCTGAAAGCATTCTTTTTTGGCCCCCAAATAACTCCACTGAATATCTAGATAATAAACATATTCTTAATATTTTCTCCTCTCTCCCTTTCTCCTTCCCTATCCCTTTCTCTCCCTCCCTGTCCTCCCTTCCTTCCTCTTCCTCTTCCTCCCTCCTCCTCTTTCTCCCTCCCTCTCTGACTGTCTCCCTTTCCCTTTCCTCCAATCCTGTTTCTCTCCAATCAAACACACGAGCACGCACACACATCTAAATCATCTAAATCAAAAGCAAAAGCACAATGATAAAGAAAATATCTAGTTCAGAAGTATATATTCCTTGGTCTTAAATAATATGCACTCATATAAGGAGAAAAATATTTAAAATGTCTGGGGGATTGCTAGAGGGGTGTGAAACATCCTTCCCAGGAGAAATAATCTCATAGTTTAAGCTAAATTTATGGAAGGAATTTGATGGGTTGGCTCCATTGTCTGGTGCCTTTGGGGCAAAATGCAATGTGCTGGACTTGGCAGATGAGTCAGAAGGCAAGATTTCACACACAATTTCCTTCTGAGAAGAAAAGAAAATCTTTTGAATGAGTGCTTTGGAAAGGCTCCTTGAGCTATAACCTTGGTAGATGTTGGATTCAGGATCATTAACCACCCAAGATAAACACAGTCCACGGGAGGCAGTGTTCTCTCTGTATGTGGGTTGCAAATGGACTAGTTGTTTACAATAGCTGCAGTAAAATGAGAACCAAGTTAAGTAGTGATGAGTCAACTATGCAAGCCTCTCCCTCTAAAAGTGCAAGGACAAAAAAAAATAACATCAATTTCCAAATTGAGAATTACTCAAAAATATATGATTTATTCAATTCAATCAAATCGCCAGTGAATTATTTAGAATGATCAGCAGAGTGCTCCCTTCAGCAGCACAAATATGCTAATGATTAGCAGAAAGATGACAGGATTAGATTTCCAAATCTACTCCTTAGTAGCTGAGTGGCTTTGCTTAATACATTACTTAACCTCAATGTGTTTCAGGTTGCTGTTTACTTTTTAAATGATGGGTAAAATACACTTGCCTAGGCTGCACTGCAGAATTGTGATGAGGATTACAATGACCTGAAAGAGTACTTGGGATATTACTCAGTGTACTCCCAAGCAATAAAATTCTATACCAACTTTATTAAATATTCATATCTGTAAAACATTGATAACAATGCCTGAGCTTACTAATTATTACCAAGTATTAATCCAAGGTATGAAATAGGTAGTAACAAATGAAGGTGCAGAGTTTAGTCTCTTTTTGACAACTTCAGAATAATGAGTATCAGTCCCAGTGATCAATTCAATGAGTTATGACATGAATACACTTGTAAAACTACTCTCCTGATCAAGATAAATAACATTTCCATCACCCTTAAAAGTTCCCTTATGCCCCTGGGGCACCTGGGTGGCTCAGTCGGTTAAGCCTCCGGCTTCGGCTCAGGTCAGATCTCACGTTCGTGGGTTCGAGCCCCGTGTCAGGCTCTGTGCTGACAGCTAGCTCAGAGCCTGGAGCCTGCTTCCAGTTCTGTGTCTCCTTCTCTCTCTGCGCCCCCCCTCTCATGCTCTGTCTCTCTCTGTATTAAAAATAAATAAAATATTAAAAAAAAGTTCCCTTATGCCCCTTAGCAGTATCAACACACATTATTTTGAACCTTTTAGAATTTCATATAAATGGAATCATGCAGTACATACTCTCTTATGTCTAGTCCCTCTCCCTCAGCATAACAATCCTGACTTCCTTCTCCACAATGTTGTTGTGTGTTTCCTTGGTTCCTTTTTGGGGCTGGGTAGTATTTCATTGTGCTGCATCCATTTCCCTGCTAGTCAACATTTGAGTTACTTTAACTATTTTTGAGTTTTTAACTATTATAAACTTCATATATCTTTGTGATGATATAAGTTTTTATTCCTCTTGGATAAATCCCAAGGAGTGAAATTACTAATTCACATGTAAATGTATGTTTGCCTTTATGAGATACTGCCCAACTGCTTTTGTAAAATGGTTGTGTCATTATATTTCTCCACCAGCAACGTAGTTTTCTCCATAATTGACAACACTCATTCCCACCAGTTTTCATGGTTGCAATTTGTACGTGTATAGTTGCATCTCACAGGTTTAGTTTACTTTTCCAACTAATATTGTTTATTGATACTTCCTTTATCTTAAGAATTATTCTTGACACTATATGTATATATGTAAATATATGTGTATATATATATATCTGCATATAACACATATTCTTTTCTAAATTGTGGTTTGCAATTTTATTTCATTTAAGCATTAAAGTCATCTGAGCTTAGAAGGGTAATTTTTTATTTTAATAGAGTTCA